>NC_092372.1:213239509-213557531 GCF_030028105.1 Mobula birostris | reverse complement strand
AACTGCCTCATACTGGATATTTTTTCTTTGTTTTTTGCACTAATCTCTATAAACTGTAGAGACTGTTATGCAAGAAAATCTCAGGAAATCAACGGTTTCTGAGATACTCAAACAAACCCTTCTGGCACCAACAATCATTCCATGGTTGAAGTCACTTAGATCACATTTCTTCCCCATTCTGATGTTTGGTCTAAGCAACAACTGAGTCTCTTGACCATGTCTGCATACTTTTACTCATTGAGTTACAGCCACATGATTGGCTGATTAGATACAGTATTTGCATTAACAAGGAGGTACACAGGTATACCTATTTTAGTAGACACTGTTTGTAGTGTTTCTTTTCTGGGACAATGATTGGGGTTGTGCGGATTGGTCAAGAACCAAATTGGTGAAAGGAAGTAGTTCTTCAACCTACTGGAATGGGACTTCAGTCTTCTGTACCTCCTGTCAAATGGTAGCTGCAAAACGATGGCAAATGGGTGTTTCTGTACCTTCTGTAGATACAACTAAAGTTGGAAAGAGGTATTCCTGTGATGTACTGGGTTGACTTCACTACTCTCTGCAGCTTCTTACATTCCCGTGCATTCAAACTCCCATATCAGACCATGATGTAACTAATCAAGATACTTTTAGCAGTACATTTTTAAAAGTTTGAACATAGAACATAAAGCATAAGTATTTCACTGCAGTACAGGACATTGGCCCACAATATTGTGGTGATATTTTAACCTACTGTAAGATCAATCTAACCCCTCTCTCCTACAGAACTATCTATATTTCTATCATCCACGTGCCTAACTGGGATTCTCTTAAAATCCCTGACAGGGCATTCCATGCACCCACTATTCTCTGTATGAAGTCCTCAACTCTGACATCCCCTCATCTATACTTTTCTCCTTAAAATTATGCCCCATCATATTAGCCATATCCTGGGAAAAAGTCTCTGACTGCCCACTCAATCTATGCCACTTCGTTAGAGAGTTTCAGCCCAATGGCTTCATCATTCTCTGTAAAGATGGGACATCTCAGTCTTTTAAAGGTAGAGGGAGTACGCTTTATGATTAACTCATTGTGGTGCACCTACACGACAATTCTGTCTTAGTACTGCTCAACCGAACTGGAACATCTAGCAGTCAAATGTCATCCTTTTAATCTGCCGAGGGAGTTTTCCGTCATCATCCTGGTAGCAGTGAACATTCCACCTCAGGCCAATGTCAAGCAGGCTCTGGAGGAGCTGAGTACTGTAATCAGCTGTAATCACAAATCTGCGCACCCTGCGCCTTCTGTTGTTGAGGAAATAACTGGGCCAGCTTGATGAAGTATCTGAACAACTGCCACCAACATATCACCTGTGGAACCAGAGGAGCCAACACACTTGACCACTGTTATATCACCATCAAGAATACTTACCGTGCCATCCCACACCCACGCTTTAGGAAGTCGTCACCTGGCTGTGCTTCTACTCCCAGCATAGAGTCATAGTCATAGTCATACTTTATTGATCCCGGGGGAAATTGGTTTTTGTTACAGTTTCACCATAAATAATAAATAGTAATAAAACCATAAATAGTTAAATAGTAATATGTAAATTATGCCAGTAAATTATGAAATAAGTCCAGGACCAGCCTATCGGCTCAGGGTGTCTGACCCTCCAAGGGAGGAGTTGTAAAGTTTGATGGCCACAGGCAGGAATGACTTCCTATATAGGCAGAGACTAAAGACCTCAACACTAATGGTGAGGACCGGGAAGGTTTGTTCAGGGGAGATGAAGAAGCACTTACAGGACTGTATTGAGTCAGTGGACTGGACAATACTCGGGGATTCATCTTTGAATCTGAATGAATACACCACAGTTGTCACCGACTTCATCAGGACCTGTGTGGATAAGTGTGTGCCTTTGAGAATATATCAGACATACCCAAACCAAAAGCCATAAATGAACCAAGAGATTTGTAGTCAGCTGAGGGTTAGATTTGTTTCATTCAATACTGGAGATCCAGAAGGCTACTTTAAGAGCAAAAAAGCAACTCCAGTTGAGGTTAGGGGCAGAAGTGGATGCACGTCAGCTCTGGCAGGCAGGGCTAGGCTGGGCTGTAGCCCAGGGGCCCGAGCTGCACAGGGGCCCAAAATAGGTCGCTATCATCATGGTGGACAAAAAAAAACGAGAGTGGAGTACAGAAAAGAAAAAAGAAACAAGAAAAAGAGGACCATGAGAAAGAAACTTTAAAAAAGATATTGAAAATGACAGAATTTTTTAAACCTGTTCTCGATGATGCAGCAGTACCATCGCTCTTGTCACAGTCAGACTGGTGGACAAACAGAGACTTGTTCAACAGCTAGCGCTAGCACCAGCGTTAGCACAGGACCACCGTCCTTGCCACAGTCAGCAGCTAACTTTGAAGAGGCAGAGAGCATGACTTTGGGATTCCCAACCACAGAGGCTTCCGCACAATCAAGTCGGGCCACCATTAATGTTAACGTTACCGCTACTGAGGATCCTTACAGCACTGATCCTGCTCACTGGGAAAAGGAAACGTTAGATGATTCAGTCCGAGTGTACTGGGCTAAGAAAGGGCCAGAATCCTGCCAGAATAAGGATGTGGATATCAAAGCTTCAGAACGAGTATACAAACAGCAGAGACGTTTTTTCTCCTTGTCTTGTACATACACCTATTAGGGTGCATTCTCCAGATACCTTTTTAGGTAACCGTAGCCTTCAGCCAGGAGCGGATGTCATCAGGTGGTTCCCAACCTTCGCAGAGTGTTTTGACCCTTAACCACGACACTCCCCAGTTGGTGGGCCAGCAGTGGTGGCCAAATCACTGCCCATCTGTTCCTGGCTTCCAGCTTCCCTCCTCTCGCCTACTCCAGATCCAACAAGAGGCTCATTCTGCCTCTTCCCCCATCCTACGAGCTGCTTGTTTTTTGCTCCTTTTGTCCAGGCCCAGAACTGACAACAACCGCCATGCTGATTTGGCTGGGAAACCTCTGCAGCCGATCTCCACAGGGAACAACCATGCCTGCCATCCCTTGTTTTTACACTCCTGCACTAAGGGCTGGTACTTCAAGGCCTTTCTCTCATGAGCCTCTTCCCATCCCTCCTCCCACGGCACAGTCAGCTCAACTAGAATTATTTTCCTGTCTTCAGTTGACCACAGTACAATGTCCGGGCGTAGGGTTGTGTGCACCACATCTGGGAACTGCAACCTCCTTCCCACATCGACCCTCATCTCCTAGGTCCTGGCCATTAGCAGCAGATTGGTCTTTGGTTGTTTGGTTACAAAAGGCTTAGCTTCCTCTTTGATGAAGGTGATGGCCTTCTTCAAATCTGTGCCAACTGTGCTCTTCTTGCATCTCTCCCGCTCTACTGTGTCAGCAAGAGCCAGAAGCACCTTATCATGGCACCACCTATACCGTCCTTGAGCTAGAGCTGTTTGACACCCGGACAGTATATGAACCAGTGTCCCCTTTTGACCACGGAGCTTACAGTTCAGGTCCTCTCTCATCCCCCATGTGTACAGATGTAATGGTGAAGGAAGGTGTCATACACGGATCGCTAGAGGAAGGAAATATGGAAGGGCTCCAGTCTCCATAACTCTGCCCATGAGATCTTGCGCTTAGGCAGCTCCCATTTTGTCCAGGCACCCTGGGACCCTTGTTCCACTGCCTTTGAAATCTGCTTCTCTTCCTCACGGATCCGTACTTCTGCCTGTACCATGTCTCGCCTGTTCCTTATGCTTGCGTTTTCCCACTGTTGGAAGTGAACTGAGCCGAGGCCTTGCCACCCGACGCAGGGGTTGCCAATGATATCTCGCAGCTTCAGAGTACACACCGCCTCCTCCACAGCTGTGCTGGCTGCCCACTTGCGCCCAGGTCTGGTTGTAATGCCTGCTTGCTTTACTAAGACCTCATTAGAATCTCTCAAGCTTAATAAAGCTCTGCATCTTGCCACCTTGAATTCCTCCACAACAGATGACAGGGAAGCTGCGGTTGCCCAGAACGAATGTAAAGGCCCACTAAAAAGAAGCTTGGGGGAACTCCCAACCATCTCTGCAGGTGCTGGTTGGTTTTCCTCTTGATGCCCTCTACGACAGTCATGGGGAACTCAAGTGTGAAGAGCCAGAGAAGCCTGGGCGGAATGCCGCATTGGTACAGCCAGGTCTTGAATTTACCCGGAAGTCCGGATTTGTCGATCTTCTTCAGCCATTCGTCTGTCTGCTTCACAGTATTGGTAACATTGGCCCCATCTGTCAGTGACACATTAAACCACTTCCCCAAGCATTTTATCGGGTTATCTTCGATGGAAGGGATGACCTCACCCTGAACCTGGAGGCTAAACTTGCTAGAAACTTTGCCCTTTCTGATCACCATGCACCTGGACTTCTTGGCCTTGAAGGACATCCTCGCCCAAGTGGCTACATTACCCAGGGTTTCCAATACCCATCTTGCTTGGACATGTGACACAGTTGTTATAGTGATGTTGTCCATGAATCCTCGTAGAGCCGGCTGAACAATGCCTGACTCCAGCGTCAGGCCGCGGGTTACATCCTCTGCTGCTGATAATAGGAGGTTCATTCCCATAATATATAGGATGGGGGAGATGGTGCACCCTGTTGGAATCCCCTTCTGGAGGTCCTGCCAACTAGTTGTGAAATGAGCTGATGTAAATCTGAGTTTGAATCCTCCTAGGTAGCTGGTGATCATGTCTCGAATAGCCACTGGGTTGTAGTAGTGGTCGAGTCCTTCTAGGGTGAGGTCATGTGGAATAGACCCGTAGGTGTTTGCGAGGTCTAACCAGACAACTGTTAGATCATCTCTTTTCTGCTTGGCCTCACGGATCAAATGGCTAATCATTGAGGCGTGTTCCAGACACCCCGAAAAGCCTGGAATACTGCCTTTCTGGATGGATGTGTTGATATAGCAGTTCTGCGTCATGTAAGAAGTCAGCCTTCTTGCGAGCACAGAAAAGAAAATCTTACATTCCACATCTAGGAGAGAAATTGCCCTAAACTGGGCAATTGTGGAAGAATCCTCTTCCTTTGGAATAAATCATCCCTCTGCCAATTTCTAATTTGTTGGAATAGTACCTTTGGCCCAGATCATGACCTTCCACAACCTCCGAAGAAGCTTTGGGTATTTCTCATACACCTTATAAGGTATGCCGCTTGGGCCTGGGACAGCTGATGCGTTAGCTTTCCTGATGATGGCCTGGATTTCCTGCCATTCGGCTCAATTGCTGGATTTTTTGGTCTACGCACAGCCTGATTGGTTCCTAGTCCCTGACCCCTCCGTGGGTCGCTGTGTGCCTCCCTCAGGAGCTCCTCCACCTCTGGCTTCGAGCTGGATAGTATACCAGATTTCTGTTGGCCGAGAAGAGTCCTGATGAAGCTGAATGGATCTCTCACAAACTGCGCTCGCCTTTTCTCTTTCTTCCTTCTTTGCTGTCGTAGATGTTCTGCCCTCCGGAATTTGCACAGCTTTTCCCGCAACATACTGAATAAGTCCTTAATACCTTCTCTTTCAGCCAGTGAGCTGGTTTTAAACCTCTTGTTGAGTGTCTTTAACTAGCCTCTCAAGCAACGAACCTCCCTTTCCCTCCTATTTGGTTGCTGCGGTAACTCGGGCTGGCTTCTCCACTCCATTGGGCCAAATTGTTCCTTAGCTAGATTGTACGCTATGGCTGTGAATGAGTCGATCTTTCTGTGTACTGGACCTGCTAAGGCAACTTCCAGGATGCCGTCAAGATCACCATCGAACAGCATCCTGGCGACATTGTCTGACGATCCAGGCCATTTGATCCTGTCTTTCCTTGATGAATGGATTGGGGTAGCCGAAGAGGAACTCACTTGGTCTGTTCTTTGCTGCTGAGGCGACTCAAGTGCGGAGAGATCTTCAGCTCTGTGGGGTGCTTCCTGGCTGGAATTCTCCTTCATCTCACCGGACACTAAGTCCATGCGCTGCACTTGGGTCACCATTGATCCACATCTGGACCTGCTCTGATGTATCTTGAGCCCTCTGATGTTTTTGCAGACTTTCCCGCAATGACACCTTACTGTGAGTTCCTCTCCGGTCAGTGATATCCAAATGACATTCACCTAAACAGTTTCTCAGCTTGTTTTTGGGTTGATTCATTAGGCTAAAACCTCACTCACAGTCCCCACTAGATGTAAGAAAGGTTCCCCCAATGTCCATCAACTGTGCAAGGTCGCAAAACTATTCATTTTGTTGTACAAATGCCACCATTTGAGCAAAGTTTGAAATCAGTTTGGATTTATTTTTTTTCTTGCACGGAAAATTTGAAATCATTAAACTATTTAACTATTACAGTATTTTCAGCTAGAAAATCATGATATTTTAGACATAAGGCATTTACTTGTTCATCACCAATCTGCAATTGTGGAGAAATCAAAAGCTGACCATTCTTGTACATCATCTTCAGGAAACCTTTCTTCTAAATGAACACAAAGACTATTTATAAAAGTCAACAGTGAACTTGTATCTACTGTGACATTTTCTTCACGTTGTTGGCTTAGCAAAACTTTAACTTTGCACTCCACGAAACATTGTCTCCCAGATACTGCTTTCTAATCTTGTTAATTTTGCCTCGCGCAAAATGAAGTGAATCAATCGGTGTCAGACCACTCTTTTGCAGAATCTTGCCCTGTGCAGGCAGTTCATCAAAGACATCACTCAAAACCTGTAAAGCTACTTTGTATTTGATGTTTATCAATTTCTTGTGACAGTATTTAGCCACAGGGTCATTTGACTGATCTTTTTCAATAAAAACTTAGTAAGCTATCTACAGGATTTGAAACGGATCTTTGTAAACTTTACGGCATGAACACTGCCCGCCAAAGATGGCTGCTGCCATGACGCAGCTGTACAAACCGGAACAGGAAAGGTGAGGTGACGTAAATTAGTGACGTGCTTTGTGGTATTTGAAAAACTAACTATCTAGTTAACAGAAACTTTTAGCTAAAAGATTATTTTCAATAAGTATGATTATTAATTACTACATTATTTTAGGTAACTAACCTTTTGTGTGCAGGTTGAAAAACGTGTGTGCGCGTGTGCACGCGCACAGTTTAGAGGGAACATAGGTATCAACATCTCTGAAGATCTATCCTGGGCTTAACATACTGATGCAATGGCAATGAAGGCACGAAAGTGGCTATATTTTATCAGAAGTTTTAGGAGTCTTGGTCTGTCACCAAAGATATTTGCAGATTTCTACAGATGTACTACGTAGAACTTTCTAAGTGATGGCATCACTGGCTGGTATGGAGGGGCTCCTGAGCAGGATCAGAAAAAACTGCAGAAAGTTGTAAACTCAGCCAGCTCCATCATGGGCACTAAACTTCCCAGCATCGAGTACATCTTCAAAAGGCAATGCCTCAAAAAGACAGCATCCATCATCAAGTAACCCCATCACCCTCTTCTCATTGCTACCATCAAGAAGAGGTACAGGAGCCTGAAAATACATACCCAATGTTTTAGAAACAGCTTCTTCCCCAAAACCGTCAGATTTCTAAATGGACAATAAACCCATGAACGCTACCCCAGTATTTTTTCCTCTCTTTTTCCACTGCTTATTTAATTTAATTTTTATAAATACTTCCTACTGTAATTTATGTTTTTTAAATTATTTTGTATTACTCTGTACTGTAAACAGCAAATTTCATGACATATGCCAGTGATATTAAACCTGATTTTGATTCTGACAGCTGAGGAGGCCAAGTCCTTGGGTATATTTAAAGAGGAGGGCGATAGATTCTTGATTAGTAAGAGCGCCAAAGGTTATGGAGAGAACGATTCTGGGAATTCAAAGGGCATATGACAAGTGTTTGGTGGGTCTGGGCCAGTACTCTCCGGAGTTTAGAAGAATGAAAGGGGATCTCATTGAAGCATATCAAATATTGAAAGAGTGGATGTGGAGAGAATGCTTCCTCTCGTGGGGGAACCTCAGACCAGAGGACACAGCTTCAGAATAGAGGGACGTGTATCTGTGGAATTCATTGCCACAAACAGCTGTGGAGGCCAAGTCAATGGGTATGCTTAAAGCAGGTACTTGATTAGTAAGGCCGTCAAAGGGTGTGGAGAGATGGCAGGAGAATGGGGTTTAGAAGGATAATAAATCAGCCATGATGGAATGGTGGAGCAGACAAATGGCCTTATTCTGCTCCGACAGTATGTCTTACGCCTTATGTCATGTGATTTATGTCAGTGTATTCATTGAAAAGTTGAACTTCGCTAAAATCCTAAGTATGTAAAGATGCTGGTGTGATTTTTTTTGTGGTTGCATCGATGTGCTGAGCCCACACCCAGCATCTCACATCATTCCCCCTCCTTTCTGCCCATCCACTTCTCACCTTCTTAATCTGGCTTCTGCCCCCTTCCTTTCCAGCCCTGATGAAGTGTTGGCTGTTTATTCTCCTCCATAGATGCTGCCTGACCTGCTGAGTGTCCTAGCATTTCGTGTGCCTTGATCAAGGTTTCCAGCATCTGCAGAATCTCCTGTGTATCAAACATTGTGTTTGCCTTGCTGACTGTACAAATCGGATTTCGAAATTCAAACGTTAAAGTAGATTTAACCAGAAACATCGACTGTTCACTCTTCTCCATAGATGCTACGTGCCTGCAACGAGACCTGGGTGTCATTATACACCAGTCATTGAAAGTGGGCATGCAGGTACAGCAGGCTGTGAAAAAGCCAGAGGGTGTTGAATCTGTGGAACTCATTGCTAAGGAGGCCAAGTCAATGGGTACATTTAAAGTGGAGGTCGAAAGGCTCTTGATTGGTATAGGCATCAAAGGTTACGTGGAGAATGAAGGATAATTGGGTTGAGAGGGAACACATATCAGCCATGGTTGAATGTCAGAGAGACTCAATGGGCCGATTGGCCCAATTCTACTCCTACATCTTATGGTCTAATGGATAGAACTGAAATACAGATCCGTGCAGAAACAGGTGCAAGGTTTAGATTTTACTCCTAATTCTAAATTCTTATGCACTTTATTGGACACCTTGTCATTACAGTGATGAGAAGTGGACTGTAATTTATTTGATAAGCAGCACATACTTGAAGAATTTAATGGTGACAACAGAATCTATCTTTATGAAACCCCCGGTTTCCTTAGCTGCGTAAGTCTAGGGAAGTCAGACACCAGTCCCACCAGACTTGTGAGACTGAGGCACATTCTCACCCCAAACCCCCCTTTGTGTGGATGCTGTGTAATTTGCTACACTGTTACCAATTAGTGCCACGAAATAGCACTCAGTACACTGCATATGACTAAAAGGTTATATTTATGAATCTTAATTTGACCAAAGGGTGAAAAAAAGAAAAGAACAAAAAAAAGAAAAGGGCCCATTTTAATGAAACAGTCAAACGTGCACAAGTTGGATCTCAAAGTTTCTCCATAGTCACCGATCATCAATTGATCCCACCCCTGCCTTCATCAAATCGTGGTCCCGCTCCAGGTCAAATCCTACGACTTTTTCTCTCCTGTGTCTTCTCCCTTCATCTCCTCTCAAACAAAAAACTCCAAGCCCAACCTTAGTGTCCTTCACCAGAGAAACCTCCCCTTAATTCGACCAGATTCCAGATTCCAGATTCCACAATGTACCGTCTGTCTCCTGGCCTTGTTTGGGCTCCCCATCTGCATCACCTCACCTCACAGATTAAATTCCACCTGCCTATCTGTCCAGTCCACATCGGGAACAATCTTCCTGCATCTAGCCTGTCCAATCCCTTTAGGATCTTATACGTTTCAATCAGATCCCCCCTCAATCTTCTAAATTCCAACGAGTACAAGCCCAGTTCATCCAGTCTTTCTTCATATGAAAGTCCTGCCATCCCAGGAATCAATCTGGTGAACCTTCTCTGTACTCCCTCTATGGCAAGGATGTCTTTCCTCAGATTAGGGGACCAAAACTGCACACAATACTCCAGGTGTGGTCTCACCAAGGCCTTGTACAACTGCAGTAGTACCTCCCTGCTCCTGTACTCAAATCCTCTCGCTATAAATGCCAGCATACCATTCGCCTTTTTCACAGCCTGCTGTACCTGCATGCCCACTTTCAATGACTGGTGTATAATGACACCCAGGTCTCGTTGCAGGCACGTAGCATCTATGGAGAAGAGTGAACAGTCGATGTTTCTGGTTCTCCAGGACTGGGGAGGAAGGAGGAAGACAAGGGTGGGGTGGAAGGAGGTGATAGATGATAGGTGAAGCCGGGCAGGTAGGAAAGGTAAAGGGCTGGAGAGGAAAGAATCTGATAGGAGAGGAGAATGAACCACAGGAGAAAGACAAAAAGGAGGGGACTCGGGGAGGTGTTAGGCAGGTAAGAAGGGGCTAGAGTGGGGAATAGAAGAAGAAGGGAGGGGGAGGGTATTTTTCTTTACCGGAAGGAGAAGTCAACGTTCATGCCATCAGGTTGGAAGCTACCCAGACAGAATATAAGGTGTTGCTCCTCCACCTTGAAGGTGGCCTCGTCATGGCACAAGTGGAGGCCATGGACTGACATATCAGCACTGGGACAGGAATTGGAATTAAAATATTTGGCCACCGGGAAGCTCCCCTTTAGGCGGATAGAGTGCAGTTGCTCGATGATTCTGTATTGACACACTGATACAAATAACAATACTGACGGTTCAGTGTGGTGGACAGGGTGCTTGGCCCTGATGGCATTCAGTATTTTGTAGAGAACGTTGACGCAAACCTTCCAGTGAGTGATGCTCAGCTTTTGAACAGTCACACCACAAGCAAATCAGCTTTAGTGTCACAGTTTTAATGAAGCTGGGGCTTTACGTGGAAGGTAACTGTGATTGATTGAGATTGGGATGGAGTAAACTTGATTTCCAAGTTTGAATCTGGGCTTTACAAGAAGAATGAAATGAAAGAAAGCAGTGTAGTGAAAGCATAATTCTGATCAAAATCTGAACGTGGTCTGAACTGATGTAGAAAAGCTTACAATCAGCAAGTCATCCCTAGGTTTAGTGACATTACCCAGCACTATCAGAACAAGCTTTAAACTGTGGCCTCGTCATGTTGTCAAATAATATACATGATCTGTATGAAGAAAAGAGAATATCTGAGCTAAGAAGGATAAACTTGATGTCAAACCATTTGTTAATGTGCAGCATTGCAATGAATGTGGTGGAACCTGGAACCCAAAAATGTCTGAGATATAGATTTATAGTTAAAAGGCTGAAATATTCCCCTCTCATGCTCTCTGAAGCTCAATAGCATGTTGCACAACACAAAGGAATTTAATCTACCAAAACTATTTCCTAAGCAAGGCTTGGTAACAGAATTTGAGAAATTTGTTTTATACCTTGCTGGTAAGAAGAAAGATGTGCAATTCATATTGTGATGGCATTTTTGCAAAAGTTGTCTTCACGTCTCTGATCTGCTGCACTGCAGAGGAGCAACGAGAGCACTGAGCATCATCTGTAGGGGTGAAAGAAGACTCAGCTTATCACAGAGACGTAGAATAGCGCAGTGCAGAAACGGGATACTTCGGCACATCTTGTTAGTGCCAACCACCTATGCTAAGCCATTTGTAGATTTTGGGCTCAGATCCCTCAAATATGCATCCAAATGCTTTTTAAGCTCCATAATTGTACCTGGTCCCTGAGTTTATTTAGAGGCACAGCACGGACAAGGCTCTTCCGGCCCTTTGAACTGCGTCACTCCGGCAACCTTAACCCAATCACAGGACAGTTAACAATGACCAATTACATCTTTGGTCTGTGGGAGCAACCGGAGCACCCGGGGAAAACCCACACATACCATGGGGAGGAAATACAGAGGCGCCTTACAGAACAGTGCTGGAATTGAACTCTGGAACGCCCCGGATTATAATGGCATTGTGCTAACTGTGTTTCCACAGGGAGGAAATAAGCCCTTGGAAGGAGTTCCTGTAGCTCGTACAATATCCTTTAAGCCTGCAATGGCCCTCATAATTACTCTGAGACCGATACATCACCAAAGGAGTCTATTTAGCCCAATGGGACTATCCTGGGCAAGCTCTAGGGATATGGAAGAGTTATCCAGTGACAGCTACTCCCTCGCCCATTCCTCATAACCCTGCCAATAACATCTGGCGTTTCAACTTGTGTGCAAAAGCAAACCTCTCCTTTCATTGCTCCGGTTCCTCTGATTTTTACTCTGGCAGACCTCATCTCTGACAGCACAGCGCTGTCAGGCTGCATGGCTTGGAGAGGGAACAGCAAAACCGGATCAACGCTGAATTTGTTGAATTAGAGTATTGTGGGCAGTTTTGGGCCCCTTATCTAATAAAAGATGTGCTGTTGTTGGAGAGGGCCCTGAGGAAGTTCATGAGAATCATTCCGGCAATTACAGGGTTAATGTATGAGGAGTGTTTGATGGCTCTGGGATTGTTTTTGCTGGAGTTTAGAAGAATTGGGGGGGGGGGAGATCTCATTGAAATCTATTGAGTATCGGAAGGCTTAGGCAGGCAGGATGTGGAGAGGATGTTTCCGATAGTGGGTGAGTCTAGGACCAGAAGGCACAGCCTCAGAATAGAGGGCCATCCCTTTAGAACAAAGATGAAGAGGAATTTCAATAGCCAGAGGGTGCTGAATCTGGGGAACTCATTACCACGGACAACTGTGGAGGCCAAGTCACTGGGGATATTTAAAACAGAGGTTGATAGATTCTTGATTTGTCAACATGTCAAAGGTTACGGGGAGAAGGCAGGAGAATGGGATTGAGAGAGATAGTAAATCAGACAAGATGGAATGGCAGAGCAGACTCAATGGGCTGAGTGATCTACTTTTGTTCCTATATCTTATGGTCTTTGGAGGCCTCAGAACCAAATCAGACAGACTAGTTGAATTAATTGGTTCATTAATGTCACATATACAGAAGTGAAAGACTTTGTCATCCTCATCATTATGTGCCGTGTCCTATGATGTGGGCGACCATGGCCTTTGATGATGATTGTTCCTGGCAAACTCTTCTACAGAAGTGGTTTGCCATTGCCTTCTTCTGGGCAGTGTCTTTACAAGACGGGTGACCTCAGCCGTTATCAATACTCTTCGGAGATTGTCTGTCTGGTGTCAGTGGTTGCATAAGCAGGACTTGTGATATGCACCAGCCGCACATACGACCATCCACCACCAATGCATTGTTGCAATGAAACTATCTGCATGCCATGCATAAATGAAGCCGATAACAGAATGCAAAGTGAAGTGTTACAGACAAAGTGCAGTGCAGGCAGACAATAAGTTGCAAGGCCATAATGAGGTGAACTGTGAGGCAAGGGTCCATCTTATCGCACTTGGGAGCTGTTCAATAGTCTTTTAACAGTGAGGGCGTATAAGGGAAAAGCAATAACAGAATGCATAATATGGTATTACAGCTATAGAGGAAAGTGCAGTACAGGTAGACAATAAGGTGCAAGGCTGTGAGGTCAAGGGTCAATCTTATCGTACAAGAGGTTCATTCAATCACCTTTCAGCAGCACGATAGAAGCTGTCCTACAGTCTGGTGGTACATGCTTTCAGGCTTCTGTGTCTTCTGCCCAAAGAGAGAACGTCTGAGTTTTATTTTACACAGAGAGCGGCAGATGCCTGGAACACACTGCCAGAGGTAGTGGTGAGGGTAGATTCGATAGTGACATTTAAAAGATAGATGCAACTATATAAAGGGGGTGGAGAGATGTCGAAGAAGTTCAGGCAGGAGAGATTTTGTTTAATTTGGCACCTTGTCAGTACAGACATCGTGGGCAGAAAGGCCTGCTACTGAGATGTACCCTTCTATGTTGTATGTTCTCAGATCAAACTCAGGCAAAAATGCATCAGTTTTTCAAAGGAACATTCAGAAACCTTTTATTTCCCCCTAACCCTGCTGAAAAGTGGGATACACAGAATTGCCACAGAATAAGTCTGTAACACAGCTCCGAAGCGTCACAAATGTTGATCATTAGAACTAAAGGTCATAGGTTAAGGGATAAAGGTGAAATATTTAAGGGGAACTGTGATTGTGGAAACAGCTGCCAGTAGAAGTGATGGGTGCATGTCCAACTTCAACATTTAAGAGAAGCTTGAGTATGTATATGTCTGGGAGGGATGTGGTCTAAGTGCTAGTCAATAACAGCACAGCACAGACTAGATGGGCTGAAGGGCCTGCTTCCTTGCTGTTTCTGTGTTCTATGAGTCTATTGCAAGTTGCTCGTGTGCTCTTTGCTGGTTTGACAGCCAGCAGTCTGCAGGGTGCTGACAAATTACGCAAATTGTTTTCGCACGCAGTGTAAGGAATCAGAGGAACATGCACGGCATTATGTTGAACGCGCTCAACAGGTTCTTCGCTCTTGTGTAGAAATCTCCTACAGGTAAGGAGAACTACATGTAATTACAGAGCGAGATGGAAGTTACAGTCTGTCAACGGTTCTTGTGGACAAAGCCTAATGCACAGAGTCAGATGTAATTTGTTTCCTTCCCCTGCTACTTAACATGCCCTACTTGAAATGGCTGAAAATAGAGCACTCGTAACATTGAGCAAAGGTTACATACAGATTAATATAGAAACTGACTGTGCTTCCTCCTCTTCAGGCAAAATGTCTGCTGAATTCAATAAGTCTGCCTCGTTATGATCTTGCAAATCATTGCACCTCAGTTGTGGATGAACATCAGAGAAAATTATCACCAACTTCTCAGCCTTCGCTTCATTCGTGATTCAAGATTCAGGATTGTTTCATGTCAGTTTCAATACACAAGTGTAAATGAGAACAAAGTAATTGTTACTCCAGATCCAATGCTGCACAAGAAGAAACACAATAAGATAAAGAACACAATAATTTAAAAAAAGCAATAAATATAAATACACAAGATAGCTTACGTAAGACTCGTTGCATCTAGTGGCATGATCTTGGGGGTGGCGCCCACTACCTGGCCAAACTTTAGCACTCCTGTTTGAGTGGATGCTGTGTGTTGTGTCCCCTGAGTAACATCCGTATCCCAAAATAACATTCAGTCCACAATGCGCGGTTAAACGATTAAGATTTTATATTTAAGTATGGGGTTAGTAGAGAAGCAAAAGAAAAGGAAAACAAATAAAAGGTGCCAATAATCTCGTAAACATGTCCAGTGCACAAACGTTGGAGCTCATGGATTCCCTTTCACTGATTATCCTTCGCTAGTCGGCCCCTAGGCTCCCGCCCCGAGCGCAGGCCCTGCGGGTCCGGCAACCATCTTCTCAAGCTACGTCTTCTCTCCTCATCCTCTTCCCGCCTTCTCTCTCAAATCCCGTGCAAACAACAGTTTTCAGATACGCAAGAAAGAATAACATCTATCCCAATTGGTTAGCAAATGAATACAAGTCCCGTTATCACTAATTATAACACAAACATGTTGCTACAGAGAACATTATCTCATCAGTTAACATTACAGAGAAGCCATTTTATTAGCCTTAGCAAGTAACTTGAAAGAAGAAACCCCTTACATTTATATACATAGATAGATTGTATGTCCATAAAATGACACTAGGTACAGGAGTGTCCGTACACAAGGTGACTCTGGCAGGATACGATAAGGTAATAGTGTTTGGGGGTTGTGGAAGGGTGGGATAGTGGGTGGAGGTGTTGATCAGCCTTACTGCCTGGGGAATGTAATTGTTTTTGAGTTTGATGGTCCCGGTGTGGATGCTACGTAGCCTCCTATGTGATGGGAGTGGACAAACAGTCCATGAGCAGGGTGGATGGGATCCTTTGTCATGTTACTGGCCCTTTTCTAGCACCTTTCTGTATAAATATCCTCGATGGAGGGGAGGCTGGGTGCTGGTGATTCACTGGGCATGTTTGACTACCTGTTGTCGAGCCTCCTGTTTACCGCAGTTCCGTTCTGTACCGTGCAGTGATACGGCATGTTACGATATTCCCTACTGCGCAGCTGTCGAAGGGTATGAGCATAGATGTGCATAATCCAACAATATAGATAGATTATGAGGACACTCAGCCCTTGTTTATTGTCATTTAGAAATGCATGCATTAAGAAATGATACAATGTTCCTCCAGAGTGATATCACAAAAAAAAACAGGACAAGCCAAAGACTAACACTGACAAGACCACATAATTATAACGTATAGTTACAGCAGTGCAAAGCAATACCATAATTTGATAAAGAGCAGACCATGGGAACGGTAAAAAAAAGTCTCAAAGTTCCGATCGACTCCCAATAGTCTCCGATAGCAGGCAGCAAAAGGGAGAAACTCTCCCTGCCATAAACCTCCAGGCGCCGACAACTGCCGATGCATTGGAAGCACCCAACCACAGCTGACACTGAGTCCGTCTGAAAACTTCGAGCCTCCGACCAGCCTTTCGACCGAGCACCGAGCATCATCTCTGCCGAGCGCTTCGACCCTGGCCCCGGCCGCCGAGCAGCAAGCAAAGCCGAGGATTCGGGGCCTTCCCCTCCGGAGATTCTGGATCACACAGTAACAGCAGCAGCGGCAGCGAAAAAGACATCTCAGAAGTTTCTCCAGATGTTCCTCTGTTCTCTCATGCCTGTCTCCATCAAATCAGGATTGTGCATAGCACCCTACTCGACAGATAACAGATATCATTCACCGGAGTGGCCGCTGCGCACTGCGTCACGCCATCTTCTCCGCTCCTTGTGAAGGTAGGGCCTTAAGACCATAAGACATAGGAGCAGAATTAGGCCATTCTGCCCATTGTCTGTCTGCTATTTGATCATGGCTGATTTACTGTCGCTCACCATAAATTCAAGAAAGGGAAACAAGAATCCACCATGGTTTGGGGGAATCTATAATTTAGCCGAATGAACACTGCTTCTAACTCCACTGGTGTAATCTACTTACCAGAGGCAAAACTGGGGGGATGTGGGTGATTTCCTGTATCAACACTTCACACCTATTTTCACCAAGGAGAAGAACGAGTTGGAGGGAGAACTTATGGAAAGCGGTGATGGTGTTGAGGGGTGTGTTAGAATTTGGAAGGATGCCTTCCTTGTGAGGCAGGAAGGTGGACAAATCCTCAGGCTGTTATAGGAGGCAAGAGGGAAGATGGATCAGAATCTGAATCACGTTTTTATCACTGGCATATCCCAGGAAATTCACTTGTTTTGAAGCAGCAGCCAAGTGCAATACATAAAATATACTATAAGTTACAATTACATGGGGGACAGGACAGTGGCATAGTGGTTAACTTTACAGTTAAGATATCGTGGGTTCAAGTCCCACCACTGTCTCCAAGGAGTTTGTACGTCCTCCCGGTGACCACGTGGGTTTCCTCCTGGTGCTCTGGTTTCCTCCCAAAGTCCAAAGACGTACCGTCTGGTAGGTTAATTGGCCATTGTAAGTTGTCCCATGGTTAGGTTAAGATTCAGTTGGTGGATTGCTGGGTGGCGAGCTTGAAGGGCTGGAAGGGTCTATTCCACATTGTATCTCAATAAATAAACAAACAAACAAACATACATTTGTATATATGTAAATGTAGATAGATATGTGTGTGTCTGTCTGCTTGTGTATACAGTATATAAATAAACAGATAGTGCAAAAATAGTGAGGTAATGTTGTGATGGTCATGGGTTCATGGGCAATTCCAAAATCTGATGGCGGTGGGGAAGAAGTTTTTCCCTAAAATGCTGCATGCGTGTCTTCAGGCTCCTGTGCCTCCTCCTTGATGGTAATAATGAGAACAGAGCATTTCCTGAGTGGCTGGGGTCCTTAATGATGGATGCCGGATTTTTGAGGCATGGTCTTTTGAAGATGTCGTCGATGGTGGGGAGGCTGGTGTCCATGGGAATGACTGAGATTGCAGCTTTCTGCGGCTTTTTCCGTTCCTGTGCATTGGCCCTTCCACGCCAGACAGAACTGCAACAGGTCAGAATGCTCTCCATGGCACATCTGTAGAAATATGCGAGGGTCTTTGGTGACATCCCGAAGATCTTCATGAAATATAACCGCTGGTTATACTTGGTTGCAAATATTAGTCTAGTACAGTATAATGGACCAGGTGGGCAAGAGAGCTGTCTCTGTTCTGTAGGACTGTATGACTCTATGACAAAATGTTAAAGTTTAACATAAAATCAGGTAATACTGGTATTTACCTAAGTAATTGTAATTAGATTTTTTTAGATTATGAAGACACACAGTCCTCTTTTATTGTCATTTAGTTGTCATTTGAGAGACAGGTAGCGCAGAGCACCCCTGTAGCCATTCCCCTGAATAATAAGTTTACCATCCTGGATACTGTTGGCGGGGACGACCGACCAGGTGTGAGCCATGGTGGCAGGGCCTCTGGCATTGAGTCTGACCCTGTGGTGCAGAAGAGGAGAGCTGCCGTCATTGGAGACTCTATAGTCAGGGGAGCAGACAGGAGATTTTGTGGACGTGAGAAGGACACCCGCATGGTTTGTTGCCTCCCGGGTGCCAGGGTCCGGGATGTCTCTGACCGGGTGCACGACATCCTGGTGCGAGAGGGAAAGCAACCAGAAGTCGTGATACATGTTGGGACCAACGACATAGGCAGGAAGAGGGATGAGGTCCTGAAGTGTGAGTTTCGGGAACTAGGCAGAAGGCTGAAGAACAGGACCTCAAGGGTGACGTTCTCAGGATTGCTGCCAGTGCTATGTGACGGTGATGGTAAGAATTGGAGGAGATGGCAGTCGAATGCGTGGCTGAGGAGTTGGTGCAGGGAGCAGGGTTTTAGATTTTTAGATCATTGGGATCTCTTCTGGGGAGGGTGGGACCTGTACAGATTGGATGGGTTGCACCTGAACTCGATGGGGAGCAATATCCTTGCAGGTAGGTTTGCTAGCATGGTTCGGGAGGGTTTAAACTAATTTGCAAGGGGAATGGGGCCCAGAGCGATAGAGCAGTGAAAGAAGTGCATGGAGTAAAGCCAGATCTAGCATACAGAGAGGCTTTGAGGAAAGAGAAGCAGAATAAACGGTGTAAAGACAGTAAAGTAGAAGGGCTGAAATGTGTGTACCTCAATGCAAGAAGCATCAGGAACAAAGGTGTTGAACTGAGAGCTTGAATACATACATGGAATTATGATGTCATGGCCATTACAGAGACTTGGCTGGCACCAGGGCAGGAATGGATTCTCAATATTCCTGGATTTCAGTGCTATAAAAGGGATAGAGAGGGCAGAAAAAGGGGAGGAGGGGTGGCATTACTGGTCAGGGATACTATTACAGCTACAGAAAGGGTGGGTAATGTAGCAGGATCCTCTTTTGAGTCAATATGGGTGGAAATCAGGAACAGGAAGGGAGCAGTTACTCTATTGCGGGTATTCTATAGGCCCCCTGGTAGCAGCAGAGATACAGAGGAGCAGATTGGGAGGCAGATTTTAGAAAGGTGCAAAAATAACAGGGTTGTTATCATGGGTGACTTTAACTTCCCTAATATTGATTGGCACCTGATTAGTTCCAAGGGTTTAGATGGGGCAGAGTTTGTTAAGTGTGTCCAGGACGGATTCCTGTCACAGCATGTGGACAGGCCGACCAGGGGGAATGCCATACTAGATCTAGTACTAGGTAATGAACCGGGTCAGGTCACAGATCTCTCAGTGGGTGAGCATCTGGGGGACAGTGACCACCTCACCCTGGCCTTTAGCATTATCATGGAAAAGGATAGAATCAAAGAGGACAGGAAAATTTTTAATTGGGGAAAGGCAAATTATGAGGCTATAAGGCTAGAACTTGCAGGTGTGAATTGGGATGATGTTTTTGCAGGGAAATGTACTATAGACATGTTGTCGATGTTTAGAGATCTCTTGCGGGATGTTAGGGATAAATTTGTCCCAGTGAGGAAGATAAAGAATGGTAGGGTGAAGGAACCATGGGTGACAAGTGAGGTGGAAAATCTAGTCAGGTGGAAGAAGGCAGCATACATGAGGTTTAGGAAGCAAGGATCAGATGGGTCTATTGAGGAATATAGGGAAGCAAGAAAGGAGCTTAAGAAGGGGCTGAGAAGAGCAAGAGGGGAGCATGAGAAGGCCTTGGCGAGTAGGGTAAAGGAAAACCCCAAGGCATTCTTCAATTATGTGAAGAAAAAAAGGATGACAGGAGTGAAGGTGGGACCAATTAGAGATAAAGGTGGGAAGATGTGTCTGGAGGCTGTGGAAGTGAGCGTAGATGTTCAGCAAAGTGGTCTCCTAGTCTGCGTCGGGTCTTTGCTGAACATCTACGCTCTGTCCGCCAGAGAAAGCAGGATCTCCCAGTGGCCACACATTTTAATTCCACATCCCATTCCCATTCTGACATGTCTATCCACGGCCTCCTCTACTGTAAAGATGAAGCCACACTCAGGTTGGAGGAACAACACCTTATATTCCGTCTGGGTAGCCTCCAACCTGATGGCATGAACATCGACTTCTCTAACTTCCGCTAATGCCCCACCTCCCCCTCGTACCCCATCTGTTACTTATTTTTATACACACATTCTTTCTCTCACTCTCCTTTTTCTCCCTCTGTCCCTCTGAATATACCCCTTGCTCTTTTTCTCCCTCTGTCCCTCTGAATATACCCCTTGCCCATCCTCTGGGTTCCCCCCCCCCCTTGTCTTTCTTCCCGGACCTCCTGTCCCATGATCCTCTCTTATCCCTTTTGCCAATCACCTGTCCAGCTCTTGGCTCCATCCCTCCCCCTCCTGTCTTCTCCTATCATTTTGGATCTCCCCCTCCCCCTCCAACTTTCAAATCCCTTACTCACTCTTCTTTCAGTTAGTCCTGACGAAGGGTCTCGGCCTGAAACGTCGACTGCACCTCTTCCTAGAGATGCTGCCTGGCCTGCTGCGTTCACCAGCAACTTTTATGTGTGTTGCTTGAATTTCCAGCATCTGCAGAATTCCTGTTGCTTGGGGTCCTCAATGAATACTTCTCTTTGGTATTCACCAATGAGAGGGAGCTTGATGATGGTGAGGACAACATGAGTGAGGTTGATGTTCTGGAGCATGTTGATATTAAGGGAGAGGAGGTGTTGGAGTTGTTAAAATACATTAAGACAGATAAGTCCCCGATGCCTGATGGAATATTCCTCAGGCTGCTCCATGAGGTGAGAGAGGAGATTGCTGAGCCTCTGACTAGGATCTTTATGTCCTTGTTGTCCACGGGAATCGGACTGGAGGGAGGCGAATGTTGTCCCCTTGTTCAAAAAAGGTAGTAGGGATAGTCCAGGTAATTATAGACCAGTGAGCCTTACGTCTCTGGTGGGAAAGCTGTTGGAAAAGATTCTTAGAGATAAGATCTATGGGCATTTAGAGAATAATGGTCTGATCAGGGACAGTCAGCCTGGCTTTGTGAAGGGCAGATCATGTCTAACAAGCCTGGTAGAGTTCTTTGAGGAGGTGACCAGGCATATAGATGAGGGTAGTGCAGTGGATGTGATCTATATGGATTTTAGTAAGGCACCTGACAAGGTTCCACACGGTAGGCTTATTCAGAAAGTTAGAAGGCGTGGGATCCAGGGAAGTTTGGCCAGGTGGATTCAGAATTGGCTTGCCTGCAGAAGGCAGAGGGTGGTGGTGGAGGGAGTACATTCAGATTGGAGGATTGTGACTAGTGGTGTCCCACAAGGATCTGTTCTGGGACCTCTACTTTTCGTGATTTTTATTAACGACCTGGATGTGGGGATAGAAGGGTGGGTTGGCAAGTTTGCAGATGACACAAAGGTTGGTGGTGTTGTAGATAGTGTAGAGGATTGTCAAAGATTGCAGAGAGACATTGATAGAATGCAGGAGTGGGCTGAGAAGTGGCAGATGGAGTTCAACCCGGAGAAGTGTGAGGTGGTACACTTTGGAAGGACAAACTCCAAGGCAGAGTACAAGGTAAATGGCAGGATACTTGGTAGTGTGGAGGAGCAGATGGATCTCGGGGTACATGTCCACAGATCCCTGAAAGTTGCTTCACAGGTGGATAGGGTAGTTAAGAAAGCTTATGGAGTGTTAGCTTTCATAAGTCGAGGGATAGAGTTTAAGAGTCGCAATGTAATGATGCAGCTCTATAAAACTCTGGTTAGGCCACACTTGGAGTACTGTGTCCAGTTCTGGTCACCTCACTATAGGAAGGATGTGGAAGCATTGGAAAGGGTACAGAGGAGATCTACCAGGATGCTGTCTGGTTTAGAGAGTATGCATTATGATCAGAGATTAAAGGAGCTAGGGCTTTACTCTTTGGAGAGAAGGAGGATGAGAGGAGACATGATAGAGGTGTACAAGATAATAAGAGGAATAGATAGAGTGGATAGCCAGCGCCTCTTCCCCAGGGCACCACTGCTCAATACAAGAGGACATGGCTTTAAGGTAAGGGGTGAGAAGTTCAAGGGGGATATTAGAGGAAGGTTTTTTACTCAGAGAGTGGTTGGTGTGTGGAATGCACTGCCTGAGTCAGTGGTGGAGGCAGATACACTAGTGAAGTTTAAGAGACTACTAGACAGGTATATGGAGGAATTTAAGGTAGGGGCTTATATGGGAGGCAGGGTTTGAGGGTCGGCACAACATTGTGGGCTGAAGGGCCTGTACTGTGCTGTACTATTCTATGTTCTATGTTCTATGTTCTAATGCATGCATTAAGAAATAATACAATATTTCCTCCGGTGTGATATCACAAAGCACAGGACAGACCAAGACTGAAAGAAACTAACAAGACCACATAATTATAACATATAGTTACAACAGTGCAACAATACCATAACTTGATGAAGAAGTCCATGAGCACAGTAAAAGTTCGAAGTCTCTCAAATGTCCCACATCTCACGCAGAAGGGAGAAGGAAGAAAAACTCTCCCTGCCATACCCAACCACAGTCCGATCCTGAGTCATCTGAAAACTTCGAGCTTTGATCAGCTCTCCAACACCGAGTACTGAGCGCCATCTCTGTCCGAACGATTCGACCTCCATCTCGGTTGCCAACAGCAGGCAAAGCTGGGGATTTTGAGGCCTACCCTCCAAAAGATTCCTGACGGCGCAGTAATGACAGCAGCGAGCAGGCATTTCAGAAATTTCTCCAGATGTTCCTCTGTGCTTTCACGTCTGTCTCCATCAAATCAGAATTGTCCACGGCCCCTATTTAACGGATACGATATCATTTTTCACCGGACATTTCCTAAAGCCTTGGTATAAGGTTGAGTGCTGATTGTCAGTATGAGATTATAAGACATAGGAACAGAATTAAGTCACTCGGCCCGTCGAGTCTTCTCCGCCATTTCATCATGGATGACTTATTATCCCTCTCCATTTGATGTTTTGTACTGTTAGTATTTTCTATGATTGATGCAGAGTGTCGGACTTCCAGCAGCTTGATTGTGAAACAGTTATAGTTAAGTAACTTTTATGACCGTTTTACTGAAGGTATTGAAAGAAACATAGCGTTCAGTGATTCTCTGCTCCACTCCCCAGCACTCACCCACCCACTACACCCGCCAGATTCCCAAATATTTGCCAGTGTAGATTTTAACACTTGTACGTGTACAGAGCTTTCTGAGATGATCGAAATATGTATTTTTACAGCTGAAATATAATTGAGGGCACCAGAGGTGACATCTTGGTGATGTAAGTCACTGCAGGGCAGCAATGCAAAGCAGCCCACTTTAAATTAAATTACAGAAACGGAGGTCCCATCTGCCTCTCCTGGATAGATTCTTCCACAGTGTTCTCCTCCGGAGGGCAGGGTAGGGGTGCCCAGAAATTAATTGAAATTTTGCTAAAGTTTCTGGCGTACAAAGTTGCAAAGTGGCTGTCAGCTGGAGGGTTGATCGCGAATCATTCCGGCAATAGCTTTCACATAATTACCCGATCTGCTTGTGAATCTGCCTCTTCCCTGCAGTCATGTCCTGCTGCCTTTTCCCAACATTATTCACATGTCAACACCTTTATTTTTTTTTGGGGTACAGCTGAGAATCTGGATTGACTGGAAATTTACGTACAGACGGAGCTGTGTCTCTATTTAAGAGGCGTCAGCTCGAAGTTAGAAAAGGAACAGCATTTCTTTCACGAGCTGTTTGATGTAACGGGAGACACCCACGCTGTTCATGCGGTATCACCTTGTGTCGCAATCATGTTGTCCGCGGTACTCCAATAGCTGAGGAGCTGCCTGTCCAGCTTGTAAGAAGACGTGGTAGAGTAGTGATTAGCATAACGCTATTTCAGTGCCAGCAGTCTCTGATCAGGGTTCGATTCCCATCGCTGTCTCTAAGGAGTTTGTCCATTCTGCTCCTGACCCTGTGGGCTTCCTCCAGGTGCCCCAGTTTACTCCCACATTCCAAGGGTGCACGGTTAGGGTTGATGAGTTGTGGGCATGACCCTTAGGCACCAGAACTGTGGCGACTCTTACGGGCTGTCCAGCACAATCCTTGCTGATTTGATTTGATGCAGACAGGGCATTTCACTGTATGTTTCCATGTGCATGTGATAAATAAAGCTAAACTTTTTAATCTTTAATCTTTAGATACTAGACTCCTGGGAGCAGCAACAAATGAATCAGGTTGAAAGACTGTGACCGTTGGAGGATAGCAGGATCAACGTTTGGGCGTAATGATGCACCGTTTATAGCAGCGATTTGCCTGAGTGAACCACCTTTCGCACTTCCAACCTAGCTGATGGTACAAATCGACATGGGACTTTGGAGGATGTGTCAATTTAAGTTTTTGCTAACTTATATTTGTCATCTTTGTAACATATTATTCTGCATGATGTAAAACGCTAATTTTCATGGCATTTATACATTTATACCCTGGGACATGGGTTAAGGGTGAAAGGTGAAACATTTAAGGAGAACCCAGTGGGGAGCTTCTTCACGCGAAGGGTGTGGAACAACCTACCAGTGGAAGTGGTGAATTCAGGTTTGATTTCAATATTTAAGAGAACTTTGGATAGGTACTTGGATGGGAGGGGTATGGAGGGCTATTGTCTAGGTGCAGGTTGATGAGGCTAGGCAGAAAAATAGTTCGTCAAAAAATAGATAGTCTGAGGGACCTATTTCAGTGCTGTACTGATCTATGTTCACCAGTCACCTCCCATAGAATGACCTCACGGGAAATGAACGTGTGAACGAAATGCGGAGAATGGACAGGGCTGTCATAGTTATTTAGTCCTATAGATTACCTGACCATCTCCATGCCATATTATTAGTGGTACAGTAATAAGCAATAATTGGCTTAATGTTAACCATCTAAACAGAAGAAAGACAATGTTGGATCATGGAGTAAAAATGATTGATTGGCTGACAGATTGATAGATTGTGAGAGACGATATAAAATCTACAGAGCAGTTTTTCTAATAATTGTTTCTCTTTGAGCATTTCAAAACTGAACAGTGTTCCTTCTTTCATTATATTGCAAATATCTGTTATTCCTTTAGCTGTCCAGTCCTTAAATCTAGCATCCAGTTTATTCGGTGTAAAATCCGAGTCATATGCACACCATTTAAGAATTGCAATGTCTCTCTCTAGTTTATATTCTTTTATAACAGTTTTCCATATTTTAAGAGTCCACTTCACCCACGGGTTATAAATATTATTTATGTAACTTTGTAAGTTGTTATCAGCCAAAATTGCCTGTATGGGGATGGAGAGTATCCTCTCCTCAGTGTTTTTCCATTGAGCGTCATATGATGGGTTGCACCAACATATCACGGCTCTCAACTGTGCTGCAAAATAATAATCTCTAAGAGAAGGTAGGCCCCATTCCCCCTTTTCCTTGGTTAATTACAAAGTTTTGAGACGAACCCTGGGCCTTTTACCTTGCCATATATATCTTGATAGCATCTTGTTCCATTCATTGAATTGATTTTGGTTAATCTCTGTTGGTAGGGTCTGAAAGAGATATAGTAGTCTGGGCAGTATATTCATTTTAATAGATTCAATCCTTGAACTGAGACCAAGAAAAGGAATTAGGTTCCATCTTGTTATATCTTTCTTAATTTTTTTTATATATAGGCTGATGGAGAAATTGTGTAAATCAAAATGCAAACCATTTTCATATTTTATGGGAATGTTCCATTATCAAAGACTATTGAAGTGGGATACATAATGCCCTACAAGACATCTTTAAATGTGAAATACTCCTAGAGAGTAAGACCATATATTTTGGGTATATACCTCAAGAATGGTTGAAAAGAGATAAATATTTAATGAATATACTGCTGGTGGCTGGTAAAAAGACCCTTACCAGGAAATGGTTATCACAGGAGAGCCCAACTTTAAATGTATGGGTGGAAATTACTTTAATACTTTAATACTTTATTGTTGCCAAACAATTGGTACTAGAACATACAATCATCATAATGATATTTGATTCTGCGCTTCACACCCCCTGGATTACAAATATTCAATATTAAAAATAGTTAAAATTAGTAAATATTAAAAATCTAAATTATAAATCATAAATAGAAAATAGAAAAATGGGAAGTAAGGTAGTGCAATAAAACCGAGAGGCAGGTCCGAATATTTGGAGGGTACAGCCCAGATCCGGGTCAGGATCCGTTCAGTAGTCTTATCATAGTTGGAAAGAAGCTGTTCCCAAATCTGGCCGTACGAGTCTTCAAGCTCCTGAGCCTTCTCCCGGAGGGAAGAGGGACGAAAAGTGTGTTGGCTGGATGGGTCATGTCCTTAATTATCCTGGCATCACTGTTCCGACAGTGTGCGGTGTAAAGTGAATCCACGGACGGAAGATTGGTTTGTGTGATGTGCTGCACCGTGTTCACGATCTTCTGCAGCTTCTTTCGGTCTTGGACAGGACAACTTCCATACCAGGTTGTGATGCACCCTAGAAGAATGCTTTCTACGGTGCATCTATAAAAATTAGTGAGGGTTTTAGGGGACAGGCCAAATTTCTTTAGTTTTCTCAGGAAGTAAAGGCGCTGGTGGGCCTTCTTGGCAGTGAACTCTGCTTGATTGGACCAATTCAGGTCATTTGTGATATTGACCCCGAGGAACTTAAAGCTTTTGACCTGTTCCACTTGCGCACCACCGATGTAAATTGGACATTTACAAAATGGAGAAGATAACAGCATCTGTTAATCATAAGTTGGAACAATTTGATTCATACTGGGAAGAATGGTTTAACTACATAACACCTCATAGGCCTAACAACAGGAATTCTGCAGATGCTGGAAATTCGAGCAACACACATAAAAGTTGCTGATGAACGCAGCAGGCCAGGCGGCATCTCTAGGAAGAGGTGCAGTCGACGTTTCAGGCCGAGACCCTTCGTCAGGACGAAGTTAGTCCTGACGAAGGGTCTCGGCCTGAAACGTCAACTGCACCTCTTCCTAGAGATGCCACTTGGCCTGCTGCGTTCACCAGCAACTTTTATGTGTGTTACCTCATAGGTCTGATTTTACTCTCACAATGAATATGTTGTAAAAAAAAAGATCACTCCCTACCTTGTACATAGTTTTCTTCTTTCGATTTTTCTTTCTTTCCTCTCCTTTCTATAAGTGTATACCTCAGATAAATATTATGTGGAGATTTGTGACAAATATGATTATATGATATATATATATACAGTATCTGAAATACATCTTATGGAAATGTTTGTTTGATGATGAACTTCAATAAAAAATAAATTACAAAAAATAATCTACAGAGCAGAATGTTGAGTGCATCTGGGTAGAATAGTAAAGGGAAAAAAATCACTGGTGGGAGTTGTCTAT
This sequence comes from Mobula birostris, assembly GCF_030028105.1. Classification (NCBI taxonomy): domain Eukaryota; kingdom Metazoa; phylum Chordata; class Chondrichthyes; order Myliobatiformes; family Myliobatidae; genus Mobula; species Mobula birostris. Next base: position 213,529,889 of record NC_092372.1, on the reverse strand, counting down.
AGGCCACCTAATAAAAATATTGCAGTGGCAGAGGCAATTAACCAAGAGATAACTGAGGCTTGTAAGAATGGGATGGCAGTTGTCATGGGGGATTTTAACTTCCACATAGATTGGGTGAATCAGGTTGGTCAAGGAAGTCTTCATGAGGACTTCATAGAATGCATCTGTGATGGCTTTCTTGAGCAGTATGTTAGTGAACCTACAAGGGAAATGCTGTCTTAGATCTAGTCCTGTGCAATGAGACAGGTAAGATTTATGATCTTCTCGTCAGGGATCCTCTTGGAAAGAGTGATCATAGTATGATTGAATTTCGCATACAGATGGAGGATGAAATAGTTAGATCTAAAACTAGTGTATTATGCTTGAACAAGGGAGACTACAACAGGATGAGGGCGGAGTTGGCTAATGCTTGAAACTGTCAATAAGGAAGAAATAGCGAAACATTTAGAAAGGAGTAGTTCCATTAGACAGACAGAGCATCAATTCAGAAAAGGCAGGTCCTGTTAGAAAAACTTACTGGAGTTCTTTGAGGACAAAATGAGTGCAGTGGACAGAGGGGAACAGGTGGATGTCGTATACTTGGTTTTCCAGAAGGCGTTCGGTAAGGTGCCGACAAGAGACTTATAAATAAGATATGGATGCATGGAGTCGGAGGAAGTGTATTGGCATGGATAGTGGATTGGTTAACCAACAGAAGGCAGAGAGTTGGTATAAATGGGTGTTTCTCCGGTTGGCAGTCAGTGGTGAGTGGGGTGCTGCAGGCGTCAGTGCTGGGCCCGCAGCTGTTTACCATTTACATTGATGATTTGGAAGAGGGGACTGAGTGTAGCGTAGCAAAATTTGCTGATGATGCTAAACTGAGTGGAAAAGCAAATTGTACAGAGGATGTGGAGAGTCTGCAGAGGGATATAGGTAGGTTATGTAAGTGAGCCAAGGTCTGGCAGATGGAATACAACATTGGTAAATTCAAGATCACCCACTTTGGAAGGAATAATAGAAGAGCAGCTTATTATTTAAATGGTGAAAGATTGCAACATGCTGTTGTGCAGAGGGACTTGGGAGTGCTTGTTCATGAATTGCAATAAGTTGGCTTGCAGGTACAACAGGTTATTAAGAAGGCAAATGGAATTTTGGCCATTGCTAGAGGGATTGAATTCAAGAGCAGGGAGGTCATGCTGCAAATATACAGGATACTGGTGAAGCTGCACCTGGAGTACTGTGTGCAGTTCTGGTCTCCATACTTGAGGAAGGATATACTGGCTTTGGAGGCAGTGCAGAGGAGGTTCACCAGGTTGATTCCAGAAATGAAGGGGTTAACCTATGAGGAGTGATTGAGTCACCTGGGACTATACTCTCTGGAATTCAGAAGAATGAGAGGGAATCTTTTAGAAACATACAAAATTTTGAAAGGGATAGATAAGATAGAAGTAGGGAAGTTGTTTCCATTGGTAGATGAGACTAGAACTAGGGTACATTGCCTCAAGATTCAGGGGAGAAGATTTAGGACGGAGATGAGGAGAAACTGTTTGTCCCAGGGAGTGGTGAATCTGTGGAATTCTCTGCCCAGGGAAGCAGTTGAAGCTTCTTCACTAAATATATTTAAGATGCATTTAGACAGATTTTTACATAATAGGAGAATTAAGGGTTATGGGGAAAGGGCTGGTAGATGGAGCTGAGTTTACGGACAGATCAGCCATGATCTTATTGAATGGCGGGGCAGGCTTGATGGGCCAGATGGCCTACTCCTGCTCCTATTTCTTATGTTTATGACAAGGAATTTGAAGTGTTTTACTCCATCATTTATTTCCTCTAAGTTTGTATTTAGTTTACAACAATTGAGCACAACAGCATGTTGCAATCTTTCACCATTTAAATAATAAGCTGCTCTTCTATTATTCCTTCCAAAGTGGATGATCTTGCATTTACCAATGTTGTATTCCATCTGCCAGACCTTGGCTCACTTACATAACCGACCTATATCCCTCTGCAAACTCGTACAACTTACAACTCCAGCTGCAGTGCTGTCGACAAAAAAGCCTTGCAGAGGGTGGTTAGGGAAGCAGAGAAGGTTATTGGGGTCTCTTTACCTTCTGTCCAAGACCTCTTTCAGAGTCCATGCCTCCAGAAGACATGGTACATCATTAAAGACCCCTCACACCCTCTCCATGAACTGTTTGTTCTTCTGCCATCAGGCAAACGTTCCAGTAGCATCAAAACTAAAACCACAAGGCTACTAAACAGCTTCCTCCCACAGACAGTCAGACTGCTAAATAGCTGCTGTACCTGACTCTGCTTTGGACACTTTTAACTTGCACTGGACACTTATAACTTGATTTTAACTGACATGTGGCTGTTGTGTTTTACTATTTATTGTTATGTTTATTATTTAGTGTTGCATTTGTTATGTTATGATTGCACTGCCCCTGGGAAACGCTGTCTCATTCTGCCCTGCAGAGCTGATGTACGGTTAGAATGACAATGAAGTTTTTTGAATCTTGAATCTTGAATCTTGAAAATATTCCCAGGATTCCAAAAGGTCAATGTCACATGACAAAATTCAAGGGGTTAGAAACTTGTCACATTTAGTAAAAAAACACCAGGCAGTTTTTTGGAATCTGCATCTTGAGCATCAAGGATCTTTGAAGGACATTTGAAGTAAGTTAAGTTTCTTCAAACTGTTCTCACTTTTAGCATGGAAATGAGAAGACTAACTCCCATGTTAGGTCACCCGGCAACAACTATACACCTTAGAGTAAACATTCCCTTCTTTCTTGTAAAGTGTAAACAGTCGACGGTTTAGGTCTCAGGTCTTGATGAAGGGTCACGGCCCAAAATATTGATTGCTTACTCTTTTCCGTAGATGAAGTCCGGTCTGCAGATTTCCTCCAGCATTTTGCGTGTGTTGCTTTGGATTTCCAACATGTGCAGATTTTTTGTGTGTTTGTGATTTTCTCCTCCTTTTCTTGCTTCTTCAGTGGAAACCTCATAAAGTTCATTTCTCATGCTGCTTTGGGTTTTAGTAGCTTGGCTAGACCCATAGAGATGAGTTCAAACCAATGGACAGTTAAAGTCAAGGGCATAAATCTAGAGTTAAAATGCTAGTATCAGTAATGGACGTTTGAAACTGTTAATTAATAATTATGAGATATTAAGAGAGTAATGATCCACTCCTGTTTCTGGTCATAGAGTCATCGAGCACTACAACATAGAAGTAGGCTCTTTGCCCATTTAGTCTGTGTGAGGCTGGTCTTCTGCCTAACCCCACGGGCACCACGGTAATGTAACGGTTGACACAACGCTATTACAGCTTCAGGTGATCCAGAGTTCAGAGTTCGATTCTGGTGCCATTCTGTAAGGAGTCTAAACCAGGGGTTCCCAACCTTTTTTGCACTGCGGACTGGTTTAATATAGACAATATACTTGCGGACCGGCAGTCAAATACGTTGTGTTTACCCAGAAAAAGACTACAATGACCATGAAGCCTTGCGCGGGCACCCGTGCGCATGCGCGTCGTGACCTGCCGATTTTTTTTTCTCTCCTGCAAATCCTTCTTGGCGATTCTGTTTTGGGGAGGGGGGTGTTAATCACGACCGGAATATAGGTGATAAGTGGCTAATACACTCAATTTCGTTTCTAAAAGGGTTTATCTAACGAATTTAATATCAAACACACAGCGCATATTTTCCTTGCATGAATATAGTGATAAGTCAATTATCGGGGGAGCTTGAAGTAAGAGTTGAACGAACTTCCAGTAGAAGTGGCAGAAGCAGGTTCGATATTATCATTTAAAGTAAAATTAGATAGATATATGGACAGGAAAGGAATGGAGGGTTATGGGCTGAGTGCAGGTCGGTGGAACTAGGAGAGAATAGCGTTTGGCACGGACTAGAAGGGCAGAGATGGCCTGTTTCCGTGCTGTAATTGTTATATGGTTATATAAGTAAGTCAATAGCATCATAACATTTTAAGTAACGTTTGGATATTAAACACACAGCACGTATTTTCCCTGTATGAACATATAAAATCATTGCAACACACCAATTTCGCTGAATCAGTGGGAGCCCTGGGCTTGTTTTCCTGCAACAAGACGGTCCTATCGAGGGGTGATGGGAGACAGCGATACTCGAAGGGGGTTCCTTATGTCCAGTCCATTCCGCAATTCAGTTTTTGTTGCATTCATTGCAGAAAACTCCGCTTTGCAGAAAAATGTTGGAAATGGAAGCAACGTTTTCAGTGCTTTGTGGCGATCTCAGGATATTTAGCCTTGACTTTGATCCAGAATGCCAGCAGAGATGTTATGTCAAACATACTTTTCAGCCCGCCGTCATTTGCAAGCTCGAGGAGTTGATCTTCCTCCCGCGCTGACATGGATGACGCGCGTGCGTAATGACCTCACGTGCGTTCAAGCCCAACAGTCCACGTGACAGGGAATGAGGAAAAGTGCAGCTGACTCATATCGCCAAATCACATCGTTTCCTCGCGGCCCGGTAGCACATGCTTTGCGGCCCGGTACCAGTCCGCGGCCCGGTGGTTGGGAACTGCTGGTCTAAACGTCCTCTCCATGGAACGTGTGGGCTTTTCACGAGTGCTCCAGTTTTCTCTCACAGTCCAAAGATGTACAGGATAGGTTACTAGGTCATTGTAAATTGTCCCGTGATTAGATTAGGGTTAATCGGGTTTCTCGAGGGTTGCTAGGGCGACGTGGCTCAAAGGGCCGACTGTGCATTGTATCAATAAATAAATGAAATTGAAGTATCTCTCCAATCCATGTAATTATCCAAACTTCTCTTAAATCGAACCCACACCCATCATTTCTGCTGGCAGCTCAATCCACACTGGCACCACCCTGAGTGAAGAAGCCCCCTCCTCATGTTCCCCTTAAATATTTCACCTTTCACACTAAACTCACGACCTCTACTTGTCATCTCACCCAACCTGAGGGGGAGAAAGCCTGCATATTTTTACTGTATCTATACACCTCAAAATTATGTTTACCTCAATAAGATCTCCCGTCGTTCTTCTGCACTCCCGGGAATAAAGTCCTTACCTTTACGATCTTCCCTCAAAACTCAAGTCCTCAAATCCCTTCAACATCCTGATTAAAAAGCATCTGCTTCACGAATGTACAAGATGGCCTCCTTCCCCACTCTAGCCTCCAGAACCATCTATATGACCGGTTCCTACTTGTACTCTGAAATAAAACTGGCAAGCCACGCTGATCAACGAGTATTTCGGGGTGGATGTTAAATGTTCAACTTCTTAATAACAGGGAAGCAAGTGTAACCCCCTGGGAAAGGTTTCACTGTTAATGTAATGGTCTTTCTGTAGAAGCAGTGTTTGGGTTACCGTTAGAGATAACGGGTGTTTTGGAATGTGAGCCGACCAATGAAGGGAGTGTGTTTTTCATGTTGCGTGCCTGACGCTGGGGTGAGCTGGGTCTTTTGTTCAGCGGGAGATGAAGGGAGAAGACGCCAGAGAGAAGAGGACATAGGACTCGACCCAGAGGGGACCATGATTCGACGAAGCCCGGGGAGATCGAAGGAGGATCGGCGAAGGGGAAACTGTGAGCTCCAACCTGTGCACGTTAGACTGTTTCATTAAAATGGGCCCTTTTCTTTTTTTTTGCTTTTTCTTTACTAACCCTTTAGTTGGATTAAGAATTATAACGCTAAATCGTTTAATTGTATGTGGTGTACTGTCTGTTACTCAGTGGTACTGATTTGTAACAGGGTAACGAATCACACAGCATCTACACAAACAGGGTTTCGGGGTGGGCTCGCATCTCAATCTCACATGTTTGCCAGGGCTGGAGATTGTCTTCGCCAGCCTTACGCAGCCGACAGAACCAGGGCGTTTCACAAGGTTAAGAGTTAAATGTTCTCCTTTTGTCGGAGTTGGAATTGGAATTGGTTTGATCTTGTCTACCTAGATACAATGAGAAGCTTGTCTTGTACACTGTTCAGACAGATCGAATCATTGCACAGTGTATTGAGGTAGTACAAGGTTAAACAGTAACAAAGACAGAACTGTGTCTGGTTATAGCTGTAACCCTATTGTAACCATTTGCACTATTTAGTCAGAAACCTCTATTTTGAACACTTGCCATGTAGACTTGAGCATTAAACTCGGAGCGTCTCTCTGATACATTCAGGAGAGAATAATATAGTGTCCTTGGACAGTCCTGCCTTTTGGAAATAGTGGGCTCTCCACTTGTGCAGGATACTGCAACACACTTTTGAAGGCCGACCGAAGAATTCACTTCTGACTAAGCATATTACTGCCTTCCAGTCTCAATGCCAGTCAACAGTTTAAGATAATCAATATTTCTTTAATTTTTGTTTTGTCTTTCCAGCATTCATTCCATATTCCTTCATTAACTTCAGATAAACTGCACCGCATCCCTAGGAGAAACCCTGGTCTGTGTCACTGTCCCTCGGAGAGGCCGCTGGGTCCCTGTCACTGCCCCCTGAGAGGCCGCTGGGTTCGTGTCACTGCCCCTCGGAGAGGCTGTTGGGTCCCTGTCACTGCCCCTCGGAGAGGCTGCTGGGTCCGTGTCACTGCCCTCGGAGAGGCCGCTGGGTCCCTGTCACTGCCCCTCGGAGAGGCCGCTGGGTCCCTGTCACTGCCCTCGGAGAGGCCGCTGGGTCCCTGTCACTGCCCTCGGAGAGGCCGCTGGGTTCGTGTCACTGCCCTCGGAGAGGCCGCTGGGTCCCTGTCACTGCCCCTCGGAGAGGCCGCTGGGTCCGTGTCACTGCCCCTCGGAGAGGCCGCTGGGTCCCTGTCACTGCCCTTCGGAGAGGCCGCTGGGTTCCTGTCACTGCCCTCGGAGAGGCCGCTGGGTCCCTGTCACTGCCCCTCGGGGAGGCCGCTGGGTTCTGATGCTCTTGGAGATGTTATCAGAATTCTGAGATTTATGGATTGGACTGCAGTTCATTTTGGGCTCTTTCAGTTCTCCCTTGTTTGCGATTGGCGGGCTAGGGGTTTGGGTGATCTGTTAAATTTTGTGCAAGGGAGAGGTTGGAAAGATTTGGGGTTTGAGAGTCTTTGCTTAGTTTTCTTTTTGTACGGGGGAGGGAGCAATTGATGTATTTCTTTCAACTACCTTCTATGGTTTTGTGTATTTTATGGCTATCTGGAGAAGACAAATCTTGGAATTGTATTCTGCATACATACTTTCGTAATAAAATGAACCTTTTAACTTTTGAACCTCCTCAAGCTTTTTTCAATATCACTGAAAAAATAACTGAAAAATATCACTGAAAAAATCAATATCACTAATTTCAGAGTTCCAGCATTTAAAGTTTCATTTTGATTTCACGGTGCTTCCTTTTGAATTCTGACACCCATTTAACCTTCAATTCACATCACTGCAGAGTGATAGCATGACTCTTCATCTAATCTATTCTGTCCAAATTACAAACAGACAATTTTCCCCCACAGATGCTGCCTGACCCCTTAAGAACTTCCAGCAGTTCGTTTTCAATCCAGATTCCAGCATCTGCCATCTTGTGAGCCTTCATTGCAGAGTGTGGTTGGATATTGTTAAATTGATTGCCATATTTGCTTCTAGTATCAAGCTGTATTTCAAAACATCTTCATTACTTGTAAAGTGCTTTAAGCACAAGACATGAATATTGCTATGTAACTTCAGTCGCCAATCTGGACATTGGAAGTTCGGAGAGGAAGGAACTTCAATCAGGTCAACAGCCCGAGGATAAGGCAGGAGTGGTTCGCAGCAGCGTAATAGAGCATTGACCAGCAGCCAATCGACGTTTGAGATTGATTAGTAAGAGCAAATTAAAGGAAGGCAGGGGCAAGCGCAGCAGCCGTTGTCTGAGTGGACATAGTCAGAGCGGTGATCCTAAAGCTTTAGCTCTTCATGGCTTCAATGCAGAGAGGTTTCAGTTCGAGAAAGCAAATGGTGGTTGTGTGTCCTTCGTGCCGCATGTTGAAGACCCAGAGTCTCCCAGGGAACTACATCTGTGTGAAGTGCATCCGGCTGTGGCTCCTTGAGGACCGTGTTAGGGATCTGGAGCAGCAACTAGGTAACCCTCAGCTTGTACTGGAGAGCGAGGATATAATTGATCAAAGTTACCGAGAAGTAGTCACCCTGAAATTGCAGGAGGTGAGTTGCTGGGTGACCATCAGAAGGAATGGATATGAAATAGGCAGTTAGAGCAGAGCACTCCCGCGGCCATTCCCCTCAAAAACACGTATACTGCTCTGGATACTTTTGTGTGGGATGACCTCCCAGGGGAACGCCACGGCGACCGGGTTACAGGCACTGAGCATGGGTCCGTGGTGCAGAAGGGAAAGAGAGAGAAGAAGGGAGCGGTAGTGATAGGGGACTCAATAGTGAGGGGAACAGACAGGAGATTCTGTGGATGGGAACGGGACACCCAGATGGTATGTTACCTCCCAGGTGCCAGGGTCAGGGATGTCTCAGATCGCGCACACAACATTTTGGAGGGAGAGGGAGCAGCCAGATGTCTTGGTAAATATTGGTACCAATGGCATAGGAAGGAAAAGCAAAGAGGTCCTGAAAAGAGAACTTAGAGAGCTAGGTAGAAAGCTGAGAAGCAGGACCTCCCGGGTAGTAATTTCTGGATTGCTGCCTGTGCCATGCGCCAGTGAGGATGATTTGGCAGATAAATGTGTGGCTGAGATGCTGGTGCAGGGGGCAGGGCTTCAGATTCTTGGATCATTGGGATCTCTTCTGGAGAAGGTATGACCTGTTCTCTTTTCAATATTTTTATTGATACTATATAAATTGCATGAATACAAATACAAAATTCATAAGGATACAAGTAAATAACACGAATTACATTACATTTAAGTCACAGTAATATGATCACAGTATCCCATATTCCAAATCAATCATACAGAAAAAAAGATTGAGTTATGAAATGAAATAAAATAATTGTATTTTAAAAAAAATTTACCCACACTACCAAAATGAGCTGGTTGGTTAAAAAAAAGAGAAGAAAAAAGAAAAATATCTTACCTTATGATATTAATATAATAATGGCTCAGATCTATACTTGAATAACAGTTCAAAGATTATGAAAATAATTTAGAAACGGTCCCCATAGTATTAGAAAATCACGTTTGGAATCAGAAATTGAACAACAAATCTTCTCTAGATCAAGGCATTACATAACATCAGATAGCCATTGAACATGAGTGGGCGGGGCGGCCACTTGAGCAAGATCACCCTCCAGACCATAAGAGACACAAAGGCCAATACCCGCAAATTAGATGGCTTCAATTTTGTAGCACTATCCTCAACAATGCCAAACATGGGCAGTCAAAGGATTTGGCTTAAAACTGACATTGAAAAGTACAGAAAAAGTTTGAAATACATCTTTCCAAAATTTGTCAAAGCTCAGACATGTCCAAAACATATGCATTAGTCTGGCCACTCCATCAGTACATCTATCATAGTAAGGGGAAATATCTGCGTAGAAACGAGAGAGCTTGTCTTCAGACATATGAACTCTGTGTACCACCAGCACATAATGATGAAGAATTAATCAATTTTAAAATAACCTTCCAACTCTCTTCAGATATGAAAATCTGTAAATCTTTTTCCCAATCTCCTTTAATTTTATCTAAAGAGGCTTTTTTCTAGTCGACAGTAGACCATAATTGTAAGATATTGAACCATTGTCAAAGGGCTTCAGATTAAAAATTGTATCTATTATATTGTTATCTGGGCTTGTAGGAAACGTATGTAATTGAGATCTTTAAAAAATCTCTAATCTGTAAGTATCGAAAAGAGTGAGTATTGGAAAGGTTAAATTTCGTTGAAAGTTGCACAAAAGAAGAGAGATTCCCTCCTTCAAACAAATCCTGAAATCGTTTAATACCCAATCTATCCCATTCTTTAAGTCAATTAAAGATGGTTTAAAAAAACAATTAAAGAAGACGGGATTTGAGAGGGAGAATCTCAATAAACCAAAATGTTTCCTAAACTTTAACCAAATCCTCAAGGTATGTTTGACCACCACATTGTCAGTTAATCTATTTAAAGACCTTTAAATGACCTGTTCAAAAGTGACGGATTGCACCTGAACCCGAGGGGACCAATATTCTTGCGGGCAGGTTTGTTAGAGCCATTAGGGAGGGTTTAAACTAATTTGTGGGCACGTGGCCAAATGGTTAAGGCATTGGACTTGCGACCTGAAGGTCGTGAGTTCGAGCTCCAGCTGAGGGAATGTGTTGTGTCCTTGAGCAAGGCACTTAATCACGCATTGCTCTGCGGTGACACTGGTGCCAAGCTGTATGGGTCCTAATGCCCTTCCCTTGGACAACACTGGTGTCGTGGAGAGGAGAGACTTGCAGCATGGGCAACTGCCGGTCTTCCATACAACCTTGCCCAGGCCTGTGCCCTGGAAAGTGAAGACTTTCCAGGCGCAGATCCATGGTCTCGCAAGACTAAAGGATGCCTTCACTTTACTTTTGCTAGGGGGTGGGAACTGGAGTGATGGGACTCAGGATAGGACAGATGGTAAAAATAATAAAGATAGTGTGCAGTCAGACTGTCAGGAAGGGCAGGCAGGTGATGGGACTTAGTTGCAGCCAACAGGGTGAGTATCAGTGCCTTAGGGATGCAGAATCAAAAAGGGTAGCAAATACGGTACTCAAGATGTTGTATCTCAATGCGTAGAGTTTAAGAAGTAAGGTGGATGATCTTGTTGCACTATTACAGATTGTCAGGTATGATGTTGTGGCCATTACTGAATCGTGGCTGAAGGATGGTTGTAGTTGGGAACTGAATGTCCAAGGTTACATGTTATATTGGAGGGATAGGAAGGTAGGCAGAGGGGGAGATGTGGCTCTACTGATTAAGAATGGGATTAAATCAGTAGAAAGATGTGACATAGGATCAAAAGATATTAAATCCTTGTAGGTTGAGTGAAGAAACTGCAAGGGTAAAAGGACCCTGATGGTAGTTATATACAGGCCTCCAACAGTGGCTGGGAGGTGGACCACATTACAACAGGAAATAGAAAAAGTGAGTCAAAAGGGCAATGTTATGTTAATCATGGGAGATTTTAACATGCAGGTCTATTGCGAAAATTAGGTTGGTAATGGATCTCAAGAGAGTGAATTTGTTGAATGCCTACGAGATGGCTTTTTAGAGCAGTTTGTCATTGAGCCTACTAGGGGATCAGCCATACTGGATTGGGTGTTATGTAATGAACTGGAGATGATTAGGGAGCTTAAGGCAAAAGAACCCTTAAGAATCAGTGATCACAATATGATTGAGTTCAACTTGAAATTTGAAAGGGAGAAAGTAAAATCTGACATAGCAGTATTTCAGCGGGGTAAGGGAAATTACAGTAGTATGTTTGAGGAGTTGGCCAAAGTAAATTGGAAGGAGCTGCTGGCTGGGATGTCAGCAGAGCCTCAATGGCGTGCATTTCTGGGAAATATGAGGAAGGTATAGGACACGTGTATTCCAAAAATGAAGAAATACTCAAATGGTAAAATAGTACAAACGTGGCTGACAAGGGAAGTCAAAGCTAATGTAAAAACAAAAGAGAGGGCATGCAACAAAGCAAAAATTAGTGGGAAGATAGAGGATTGGGAAGTTTTTAAAAACCTACAGAGACAAACTAAAAGAATCATTAGAAGGGAAAAGATGAAATATAAAAGCAAGCTTGCAAACAATATCAAAGTGGATAGTAAAAGCTTTTTCAAGTATGTTAAAAAAAGAGAGATGAGAATGGATATAGGACCACTAGAAAATGAGGCAGGAGAAATGACAGTGGGGGACAAGGAGATAGCAGATGAACTAAATGAGTAGTTAGTATCAATCTTCACTGTGGAAGACACTAATAGTGTGCCAGATATTGTAATGTGTGAAGGAAGAGAAGTGGGTGCATTTACTATTACAAGGGAGAAGGTGTTCATAAATCTGAAAGTACATAAGTCACATGGACCAGATGAACTGCACCATCGAGTTCTGAAAGGGATAGCGTTAGAGATTGTGGTGCCATTAGAAATGATATTTCAAAAATCATTGGACTCTGACATGGTGCCGGAGGACTGGAAAGTGCTAATGTCACTCCACTCTTTAAGAAAGGAGTAAGGCAGCAAAAAGGAAACTATAGAGCAGTTAGCCTGACCTCAGTGGTTGGGAAGATGTTAGAATCAATTGTTAAGGATGAGGTGATGGAGCACCTGGTGACAGGACAAGATAGGACAAAGTCAGCATGTCAAAGTTGCTGGTGAATGCAGCAGGCCAGGCAGCATCTCTAGGAAGAGGTACAGTTGACGTTTCAGGCCGAGACCCTTCGTCAGGACTAACTGAAGGAAGAGCTAGTAAGAGATTTGAAAGTGGGAGGGGGAGGGGGAGGGGGAGATCCAAAATGATAGAAGACAGGAGTGGGAGGGATGGAGCCAAAAGCTGGACAGGTGATTGGCAAAAGGGATATGAGAGAATCATAGGACAGGAGGCCCAGGGAGAAGGAAAAAGGGGAGGGGGGAAACCCAGAGGATGGGCAAGGGGTACAGTCAGAGGGACAGAGGGAGAAAAAGGAGAGAGAGAGAAAGAATGTGTGTATATAAATAAATAACGTATGGGGTATGAGGGGGAGGTGGGGCATTAGCAGAAGTTGGAGAAGTCAATGTTCATGTCATCAGGTTGGAGGCTACCCAGACGGAATATAAAGTGTTGTTCCTCCAACCTGAGTGTGGCTTCATCTTTACAGTAGAGGAGGCCATGGATAGACATATCAGAATGGGAATGGGATGTGGAATTAAAATGTGTGGCCACTGGGAGATCCTGCTTTCTCTGGCGGACAGAGCGTAGGTGTTCAGCAAAACGGTCTCCCAGTCTGCGTCGGGTCTCGCCAATATATAGAAGGCCACATCGGGAGCACTGGACGCAGTATATCACCCCAGCCGACTCACAGGTGGAGTGTGGCCTCACCTGAAGGACTGTCTGGAGCCCTGAATGGTGGTAAGGGAGGAAGTGTAAGGGCATGTGTAGCACTTGTTCTGCTTACAAGGATAAGTGCCAGGAGGGAGATCAGTGGGGAGGGATGAGGGGGTCGAATGGACAAGGGAGTTGCGTAGGGAGCGATCCCTGCGGAATGTGGGGGGGGGGAGGGAAAGATGTGCTTAGTGGTGGGATCCCGTTGGAGGTGGCGGAAGTTACGGAGAATAATACGTTGGCTATTGAAAGGGGTCATTCTTCAAGCCCTCTCCCAATAAGGGCTACTTCTGTCCTCCTCAAGATTCCTCACATTCTGCTCAGGAAGTCCCGATAAACCTTGCAGGTTTATCTGCAAAAGGCAGTAGCTTGGGTAAGGGCTTGGGCATGGGCTTTACCCCCATAACTGTGCAGCAGCTTTGAATTTCCTATGGACTCAGACCCCAAGATCTCGCTGATCTTCCACACTGCCAAGAGTCTTAAATTTAATATTATATTAGACATACCAAAATGAACTACTTCACACTTATCTGGCTGAATTCCATCTGCCACTTCTCAGCCCAGCTCTGCATCCTATCGCTGTCCCACTGTAACCTCTGGCAACCCTCCAGACTATCCACAACACCTCCAACCTTTGTATCATCAGCAAACTTACTAACCCACCCTTCTATTTCCTCATCCAGGTCATTTATAAAGATCACAAAGTGGAGGGGTCCCAAAACAGATCCCCATGGAACACCACTGGTCACCGACCTCCATGCAGAGTACGAACTGTCCACAACCACCCTTTGCCTTCTGTGGTCAAGCCAGTTCTGGACTCACAAAGCAAGGTCTCCTTGGATCCCATGTCTCCTTACTTCCTGAAGGAGCCTTGCATGGGGAACATAATCAACATAATCAAATGCCTTACTGAAATCCACTGCTCTACCTTCATCAATGTGTTTTGTTACATCCTCAAAGAATTTAGTCAGGTTTGTAAGGCATGGTCTGCCCTTGACAAAGCCATGCTGACTATCCCTAATCAGACTATGTCTCTCCAGATGCTCATTAATCCTGCCTCTCAAAATCTTCTCCAACAACTTGCCCACCACTGAAGTAAGACTCACTGGTCCATAATTTCCTGGGTTATCTCTACTCCATTTCTTGAACAAGGGATCAACATTTGCAATCTTCCAATCGTCTGGTACTTCTCCTGTCCCTAATGATGATGCAAAGATCATCGTCAGAGGTTTAGCAATCTCCTCCCTGGCTTCCAACAGTAGCATGGGATATATCCCGTCTTGTCCAGGTGACTTATCTAACTGAGTACCTTTCAAAAGCTCCAGCACATCTTCTTTCTTATTGTCTATACGCTCAAGTGTTTCAGTCTGCGGTAAGTCATTGCCACAATCGGCAAGGTCCTTTTCATTAGTGAGTACTGAAGCAAACTATTCATTAAGTACCTCCGCTACCTCCTATGACTCCATGCACATGTTTCCACTCTCATTCCTGATTGGTCCTATTCTCATACGGCTCATCCTCTTGCTCTTCACATACTTGTAAAATGCCTTGGGGTTTGCCTTAATCTTGCTCATCAAGGCCCCTTCTAGCTCTCCTAATTTCATTCTTGAGCTCCTTCCTGGCACCCTTGTAATTTTCTAGAGCTCTAACAGTACCTAGTTTCTTAACCATAGAACCATAGAACACAACAGCACAGAAAACAGACCCTTCTAGTCTGTACTGAAACATTGTTCCGCTAGTCCTATTGACCTACATCTAGTCCATAACGCTCCAGACCTCTCCCATCCATGTACCTGTCCAATTTATTCTTAAAACTTAAGAGTGAGCCCACATTTACCACTTCAGATGGCAGCTCGTTCCACACTCCCACCACTCTCTGAGTGAAGAAGTTCCCCCTAATGTTTCCCCTAAACCTTTCCCCTTTCACCCTAAAGCCATGTCCTCTCGTATTTATCTCTCCTAATCTAAGTGAAAAGAGACTATTCACATTTACTTTTGGATCCTTTCTTTTCTTCTTAACTAGATTTCCTACATACTTTGCATGCCATGGTTCTTTAACCCTACCATCCTTTCCCTGCCTCAATGGAACATACCTCTGCAGAACTCCACACACATTCCCTGAACATTTGCCACATTTCTGCCGTGCATTTACCTGAGAACATCTGCTCCCAATTTACGTTCCCAAGTTCCTGACTAATAGCATCATATTTCCCCCACCCCAATTAAATGTTTTCTCAAATTATCTGCTCCTATCTCTCTCCAACACTATGGTAAAGGAGATAGAATGTTACAATGAGTGACTGGAAGGGAAGCCAAGTGCAGGACACAGACATGTCGGTAGCATTAACAGAAGTGTGTTTATTAATAGATCGTCTCCAAGACGGGGTTGGTGTTGATGGCACTGCCTTGAATTGGTTTATATCCAACATTAAAAATAGAAGCTTCTCCATCAACATAGGCAAATTTTCTTCTCCCCCAGCTAGTCTCCCCTGCGGGGTCCCACAAGGTTCCATCCTAGGTCCCATTCTTTTCTCTATATATATGCTTCCCCTCGGCCAAATCATTCAAAAATACGACATCTCTTTCTACTGTTATGCTGATGACACACAGCTTTATCTCCCCCTAAAACCAAATGTGCTATATAAATAAATTTGACTTGACTTAATAGTTACAAGGAAGGCCGGGGAGCGAGGATTAAGCCGAGGGGAGCCAAGGAGAGAGCGGAGCTGGACCAGGGATCGAACCCGGGTCACTACAGCAAGACTCTGGCGTTTAGTGGCGGGACTTAGGCAAAGCAGGGATGTGGACCAGGGCATGAGTGTGGCCGGGAAGGAACAGAGGGGGGACTGCCCTGCTCCTATTCACACCGGGGGGGGGGGGATTTAACACAGGCAACCGGCACGGGAACGGAACTTAGAATATAGAACACACAGTGGTCGAGAGACAGTGTAAGCACAGGCAAACAGCTCGGGTGGACAGAGGAGCAGTAGGCAGGCCAAACTTTTCTTGGCCCCGGGCATTGGTGGAGCTGGACTTCTAACTGGGGACAGGCGGCAGGCAACATTCCTCTTGACGTGGATCATTAACTGGAAAGGTAAGTTGCTGGCAATCCTTATCTCGACACAGAATAGCTCAGACAAACAGCAGGCAATTCTTATCTTGACACGAAGTAGCACCTGAAGAGGCAAACGGCCAGCAATCACTCAACTGGACACGAGAGGACAAAACCGAATAACGGTAGACAATTGTTATCTTGATAAGGAGTAGCACATGAAGCAGCAAACGGCCAGCAATACTCAGCTGGACACGAAACGACAAATCTAAACAACGACAGACAATTCGTATCTTGACTCGGAGCAGCGACAAATGGCTGGCAATCACTTAGCTGGACACGAGAATGACAAAACCAAACAACGACGGACAATTCGTACCTTGACTCGGAGTAGCGGCAAATGGCCGGTTATCACTTAGCTGGACACAAGGGGACAGAGTTCCCGAAGCAACTTGGAATCCACTATTTTTGGCAGCCTGGAATGTGCATTGCCACACTGGCTGAGGGGACGGTCCAGCCCTGAGTAGATGTAAGCCAGAGTTTTTATGCTGCCAGTTCAGATGAGAATCAGGTGCCTTAATCAAGGAGCCCGGTAGGACACGGGGAAAAGGGAATTAAAAGAAAATGAGGAGTCAACATAGAATTACGATCATCACCTCCAAAAAACTCTCCCACCAAGATATCTGACACCTGACCAGGTTCATTTCCCAATAACAGATCGAGTACAGTCTCTCCTCTCCTTGGCTTATCTTCATATTGCATCAGGAAACCTTCCTGAACACACCTTACAAACTCCACCCCATCTAAACCCCTTGCTCTAACGAGATGTCAGTCGATATTAGGAAATTTAAAATTATCCATCACAACAACTCTATTCTTGTTGCACTGTTGCAGAATCTGCCTCCCTATCTGCTCCTCGATGTCTCTGTTACTATTGTGGGGGGGGAGGTCTTTAAATACCCAGTAAAGTTATTGCCCCTTCCTGTTTCTGATTTCCACCCACACTGACTCAGTAGACAATCCCTCCATGACTTACTCCTTTTCTGCAGCTGCGATACTATCCCTCATTAGCATTGCCACTCCCCCATCTCTTTTGTCTCTTTCCCCGTCCTTTTTGAAACCTCAAAAGCCTGGCACACTCGCATGCCATTCCTGCTCCTGAGTGATCCAAGTCTCTGTAATGGCCACAACGTCATAGTTCCACGTTTTGATCCACACTCTAAGTTCATCCGCCTTGCTCATGATACTCCTTACATTAAAGTAGATGTGTGTCAATCCAACTGGCTGAGTGGTTCTTTGCTCTATCATCTGCCTATCCTTCCTCATAAACTCCTTCCAAACTGTCTCTAGTTGTGTGCCAACCACCCCATCCTCTGCCTCTTCACTTTGGTTCCCACCCTCCTGCAAATCTAGTTTAAACCCTCCCCAACAGCATTTCTCAAACTTCCCCATTGGGATTTTGGTTCTCCTCCAGTTCAGGTGCAACCGGTCTCACTTGTACAGGTCACCCCCTTCCCTAGAAAAGGTTCCAATGATCCTAGAGCTTGAAACCTTGCCCCCTGCACCGTTTCCTCAGTCACTCATTCATCTGCGCTACCTTCCTGTTCTGACCTTCCCTAGCTCGTGGCACTGGGAGTAATCTGGAGATTACCACCTTGGATGTCCTGCTCCTCAGCCTCCTTCCTAAACTCCCTAATCTTACTGTGCAGAACCTCTACCCCTCTCCTGCCTATGTCATTGGTATCAACATATACCGTGACCTCCAGCTGCTCACCCTCCCCTTCTAGAATATTCTGCAATGCTCAGAGACTCCCTGGGACCCAAGCACCTAGGAGGCAATACACTCTCCTGGTGTCTCTTTTGCTGCTGCAGAATCTCCTTTCTGTCCCCCTAACTACTGAGTCCCCTGAGACTATTGCTCTGCCTGACTTCACCCCTCCCTCCTAAGGTTCAGAGCTGACCACAGTGCTATAGGCCTGGCTGCTGCTGCCTGCCCAGATAGGTCATCCCTCTCAGCAGTATCCAAAGGGGTATACCTGTTGCTGAGGGGAATGGTCACAGGGGAACCCTGCACTGAATTCTTTCTCCCTTTACCTCTCTCAGTGTTCACCCATCTACTCCTCGAATTCTGCACTCTGTGTATAACCACCTGCTCAAAAGACGAATTTATCAAATGCCCTGACTCCCGGATGATCCTAAGTTTATCCAGCTCCAGCTCCAGCTCCAGCTCCTAAATGCAGTCTTTCAGGAGCTGGAGTTGGCAGCACTTCCTACAAGTGTAGTAATCAGGGAGACCATCAGGTTCCATGAATACCCACACCCGACAGGAGGAGCATGGCACTGCCATATCTGCCATCCTACCCACACTGCATAATGGGTAACCAAGACCAAATCTTCTAGCCTGTTTCTTTGGCCTCAGCCTCTTGAATCAATGCTTGATGCTTGTACTCTCACCGCTGGCCTACTCCCAACAATGGCTGCCCTGACAACGGCCACCTCGCATGCGCAGTTCTCTGCTCCCGATGGTGATTGGACCTCTGGAATGTCCGAATGCCCACAAAGCTCTCCTTTTATGCCAGCTTTGCCAACCTGTGAGTAAACTCTTTGAAATGTTCTGCTCCCGACGCTGATTGGACCTCTGGAATGTGTGGATGTGTGATGGTAAATGATAATTGGGCTTGTCAGAGGATCCACTCCACACTGTTGAGGTTGCTTTACCACGATGCAAAGGAGGGAGGGAAGTTGTGGTGATACATGGCTGCTTGAGGCTCTCGGTCTGAAAGACTAAGTGTTTATTGCCCTCCATAGAATGAACGCAGAGCAACACACAAAATGCTGGAGGAACCCGGCACATTAGGAAGCATCTCAGACGTTTCGATGTTTCAGGTTGTCACTCTTCATTGTTGCTGCCAGACCCAATGAATTCCCGTAGCATTTTGTATGTTTGTGTTGCTCAACATTTCCAGCATCTGCAGGATCACTTGCGTTTACTATTTTACCCCGCTTGAGCCTGACAGGGATGGACATAATCCATTCCCTCAATCTATAAACAGCTTGCACTGTTCAACAGATCCTCCACCAGGGCCCTGGAGTCATCCTCCTGCCCTCTCTTTACACACCCAATTATTTCGGAGTCATCAGAGAATTTCTGCAGATGAATTGACTTGGTGTTGTACAGTATCTAAACAGGACATGAGACGGGATGTTACGTCTAAGCTGTATAAAAGATTGCTGAGGTCTAATTTGGCGTATTGTATGCAGTTTTGGCCACCTACCTACAGGAAAGCTGTAAACAAGTTTGAAAGAATATGGACAAAATTTACAAGCCTGTTGCTGGGACTTGAGGACCTGAGTTATAGAAACATAAAAACATAGAAAACCTACAGCACAGTACAGGCCCTTCGGCCCACAGAGTTGTGCCGAACCTGTCCCTATCTTAGAAATTACTCTGCTTACCTATAGCCCTCTATTTCTCTAAGCTCCATGCACATATCCAAAAGCCTCTTAAAAGACCCTATTGTATCCGCCTCCACCACCGTTGCCGGCAGCCCATTCTACGCCCACTCTCTCCATAAAAAACTTTCCCCTGATATCTCCTCTGTACCTACTCCTAAGCACCCTTAACCTGTGCCCTCTTGTGCCAGCCATTTCAGCCCTGGGAGAAAGCCTCTGACTATCCACATGATCACTGCCTCTCATCTTATACACCTCTCATCCTCTGTCGCTCCAAGGAGAAAAGGCCGAGTTCACTCAACCTGTCTTCATAAAGCATGCTCCCCAATCCAGGCAACATCCTTGTAAAACTCTTCTGCACCCTTTCTATGGTTTCCACATCCTTCCTGTAGTGAGACAACCAGAACTGAGCACAGTACTTCAAGTGTGGTCTGACCAGGGTCCTATATAGCTGCAACCTCTCAGCTCCTAAATTCAATTCCACAATTGATGAAGGACAATACACCATATGCCTCCTTAACCAGAGTCAACCTGCGCAGCTGCTTTGAGTGTCCTATGGACTCAGACCCCAAAATCTCTCTGATCCTCCATACTGCCAAGAGCCTTAGCATTAATACTATATTCTGCCATCATATTTGAACTACCAAAATGAACCACTACACACTTGTCTGTGTTGAACTCCAACTGCCACTTCTCAGCCCAGTTTTGCATCCTATCAATGTCCTGCAGTAACCTCTGGCAAACCTCCACAAGATCCACAACACCTCCAACCTTTGTGTCATCAGCAAACTTACGAACCTATCCCTCCGCCTCCTCATCCTGGTCATTTATAAAAGTCATGAAGAGTAAGGGTCCCAGAACAGATCCCTGAGCACAGGTACACGGAGCTTTGAAAAATAGAGGGCTATGGGTAACCCTAGGTAATTTCTAAGGTAAGTACATATTTGGCACAGCTGTAGGTTTTCTGTCATTCTATGTTTCTAACCGCCTAAAGAGCTGGTTTTATTTTTATACATATATTTAATATTGATACATTTTCACGTGAGATTATACCAGTGAGGAAATGCTTTTCTTCCTGGAGGTGTACGGCAGATACAAAAAGTGACACTATTTTTGAAGATGTCAAGAGCATTTTCTTGAAAAACAAATTTCCGTTGGAAAATATCATGGCTTGTGCAACGGATCATCCTCCTTTGATGGTAGGACAACATAGACGATTCATTACTCATTTAAAATGCAGTGCCTGATGTGTTTTGCAGTGTTTCATCCACCATCAGCATTGGTTGCAAGTTCAAAATATTAAGTGTATTTTCATTGCTGATTGGAAGAATATTATATCAATAAAGTATCTCATTCAGAGCTTTAAAGTAGTTTTATTTTTCATAAACACATGTAACGTTAAGTTTAGCCTATAATAGTACTTATAACCGGTTAAAACATAAAGATTGATTATATATTAAAATAATACTAAAAAAAATTACTAAAGGATTGCATGGAAGGTGAGGGCCTGAGAGGGAAATGAAAGTCACAAGGGGGAAACAAGCACCAAACGTTTGGCAAAATGAGGATGTCATTCTCATATGCCCCGTGGCTTTGATCTTCTACATGGGGTAGGGGGTGGACTTGGGGGCTGCGTCGGAGACAATGAGGGAAGTGGGACCCTCTCTCACTGGCGCTCTGCTGTGACACACTCATAGTTGGATGCTGGACCAGCCGCTCTCCCTTGTTTGTGCTGCACCCTCTCTGCTTCAGTTTGTCGAGGCCATGGATCCAATGCCAGGCCTCGTTGGCGTCGGTGGCCACCAGATCCAGGTTCTCCCTCGTGCCCTTAAAAACGATGCTGAAACAGCGGTCGCTGGGTATCTCCCTGGCGTACCGCTTCATTCCCTCCGTCTGGTGACCTGGTCTTAGCTCCTTAATGTCTTCGAGCGAGACTGCAAGGGGTCAGGTGGGGGGAGGGAGTAGAACAGCAGCAGAGATCAGAACAAGAGATTCAGACACAGAAGCTGGAAATTCACAGTAACACACACACAAAGTTATTAATTCACAGTACTTTATCTATTTAGAGATAATCTGTGGGTCTGGCCCCAAAAAGCCACATCGCCCAACACCCCACCTATTTAACACAGGAAAATTTACAATGACCAATCAGCCTTCTTTGGACTGCAGGAGGAAACCCACATGTCACAGGGAGAATCTACAAACTCCTTACACACGGCACTGGTATTGAACTTTGAATTACTACCTACCCACTCCCCACCCTGAGCTGCAACAACATCACACTAACCCCTCTGCTCTTGTGGTGCCCTAAAATGCTGGAGGAACTCAGCAGGTCAGGCAGCATCTATGCAGAGGAATAAAGAGTTAACATTTCAGGCCAACATCCTCCGTCAGGATGAATCCTGCAGACGGGTGTCAGCCGGACATGTCAGCTCTTTATTCTCTCCAGAGAGCTGCCAGACCTCAGTACAGATTGCAATTTATTATCACATGTACATCGAAACACACGGAATAATCAAAAACTTCTCTCACTCCAAACATGTCCTCTTCTCCCCTCTCCCAACAAGATACAAAAAGCACACCCCACCAGGCTCAGAGACAGTTTCAATCCCACGGACACAGTTCATTATAGGAACGATGTGGAAGCTTAGAGAGGGTGTCGAGGAGATTTACCGGGATACGGCCTGGACTGGAGAGCATGTCTCAGGAAGATAGGCTGAGTGAACTGGGGCTTTTCTCTTTACAGTGAAGGAGGATGAGAGGTGACTTGATAGATGTGTACAAGATGATAAGAGGCATAGATCGAGTGTGAATAACCAGAGACTTTTTCCATGGATATAAATGGCTGATACCAGGGGGCATAATTTAAAGGTGGTTGGAGAGAAGTTTAGGGGGAAATGTCAGGTGTAAATTCTTTACCAGAGATTGGTGAGTGGGTGTGTGGAGACCCCTAACAGGTGTGATGTTAAAGTCAGATACCTCTGAGGCATTTAAAAAGCCCTTAGACAGGTACATGGATGATAGAAAAATAGGTAATATGTGGATGGGAACGGTTATATAGATCTTAGAGTAGATTAAAAGGTCAGCAGAACATTGTGGGCTGAAGGGCCTGTACTGTACAGGAATATCTTATGTAAAACAGCTCTTGAATGAAGCTTGTATGAGCGAGGGTTAGTCGGTTGTGCACATGCTATGTTGGATGTAGCCTGGAAACAGGAGACCCAGAGGCCTATCCTGGAGTTTGAGGGGGGTGGGTGGGTGGGTGGGGGTGTGTGTATAGAGGATTGTGAGGTGTGGGGCTTCAGGTTTCTGTAGCTCCTGCCTGATGGATATGACTCATGTCATGTTTGTGGGAAACCTGGATGAACAGAGGACGGAGGGGAAATGGAAATGGACCAGGAGGTGAGAGACGAAGGTGCTTAGGAGGAGCATATTGCAAACTTATGGGTCATATCGTCTGAAAGTTCTTCTGCCTATGGAATGCAGGAGGAATTGGAGAGTTGTTATCCTGATGAACACACACACACACAGAGCTGGAAGAACACAGAAGGTAGGTAGCATCTACAGAGGGAAATGAACAGTTGACGTTTCGGGTCGAGACGCTTCATCAGGACTGGTGGAGCTTGGGTCAGTGTGCTCCTCGCTGTGGTGTGGTGTCAAACACTGTCGCTGCCTCAGCCAGTTTTAACTGGGCCCGAGTGCACACTGATGAGAGCCTGGGGCTGGAGTAACTCCTCTGCCCCCTGCACATGGGGCAGGAATGGGGTCTACAAGCACCTGTGTGAGCCTGCAGCCTGGAAGGGAACCCTTGCTCTCGCTCTCTCCCCTGGCTGGCCCAGTACACCAGGCAGGCTGCACAACCCCCAGGCTCACGGATACTGGCACATGCACATTGCCACCCTTCTACTCCACCCATGGGTGCTTCTGGCACCACTTAATGAGCTGTGGGGTTTGACAACACAGGATCCCAGCACAGAAAAGATTGCTTAAGATAATATTCTTTCTTTTTAATCACAGAAAGCACACTGGGTATTGAAGTTGGGGCATTCTGTTGCAGTGGGAGAGACTGCGTTTGGAGTACTGTGTACAGTTTAGCCCTGTTGTGCTAAACACATGATTAAACTGGAAAGAGTTGAGAGAAGATTTTCCTGTCTGCAGCCAGGACTCGAGGGTCTGAGTTAATAGGGAGAGGTTGGGCAGCCTCAGATAATAGGGAGAGGTTGGGCAGCCTCAGACTCTCACCTTGTGTCTATGTGTCAGAGTGATATATATTTAGTGGGTGCACTGTGGTTCGGAGTAATGTTTCGTTTGGTTGTCGATAATTACTGTCATATGGTAATAAACTCCAACTTGAACTTTATTCCTTGGAATGTCGAGAGACTGAGGTGAGGAAAATGATGAGGGAGCATAGACAGGGCAAATACACAAAATCTTTACCCAGGGACATGGAACCAAAAACTAGGGGAGAGTGGTTTAAGGTGCGAGGGGAAAGATTTAAAAGGGACACCAGGGTGTTAAACTGGTAGACTGCTGGGTGGTGTAGATTCTTTGTCCTGAAGGACCTGTTCTGCACTGTATCTCTAAATAAAATAGAATAACTAAAAGATAGAATTCAGGTCACTGGTGCATTGAGGCAATAACTCTATTGGCCTCTGTCACAAAAAACTGTGGGTCAATTGTTTAAGAAAAACAACAAGATGGCTTGAGTCGCAAAACTAGATTGAGGTGCTTTTATTTACCTCAAAACAAGACAAAAACTGGACAAAACGAGACAAAAACTGGACAAAACAATATATATAGCCACCCTCAGACTAAAGACAAAAGAAAACTAACCCCAAAGTCTGTCTATATCTTGTTTTACGGCAGTTGGCATCCAGCTTAATGAGGCTTATAACTGCTAAGCCCCTCCCCATAGACCAACCAGAAGCTAAGTAACTCAATTATCCAATTAAAGATGGTATCCTCCACCATCAGCACACCTGGGATTTAGAATGTATGTCTAGTGCACATTCTGGAGCAGAGGATGGCGGTAATGCACCATTAAGCTGGATGCCAACCGCCGTAAAACAAGATACAGACAGACAGACAGATCAGCACACCTGTGCAGGTTGCTGCTGCCTGGACATGAGACAGCTCCATGCAGCGGCTCTGGTTCAGACCCAGTCACTATTACTGCTGGGGATGAGTGTTTTACCGAGTGTGCCATGTGCTGTCCGTAGTCAGTGACGGGCCTTTGTCACAGCCTCAGCACTGTGCCAGACCAGGAATTTGGGACTAAACTGAAACATAGAAAACCTACAGCACAATACAGGCCCTTCGGCCCACAGTGCTGTGCCGAACGTGTACTGTCTTCAGAAATTACCTAGGGTTACCCATCCCATAGCCCTCTATTTTTCTAAGCTCCGTGTACCTATCCAAGAGTCTCTTAAAAGACCCATTCGTATCCTTCCTCCACCACCATCTCCGGCAGCCCATTCCACGCACTCACCACTCTCTACATAAAAAACTTACCCCTGACATCCTCTCTGTACCTACTTCCAAGCACCTTAAAACTGTGCCCTCTCATGCTGGCCATTTCAGCACTGGAGAAAAGCCTCTGACTATCCTCACGATAAATGCCTCTCATCATCTTATATGTTGGTGCCCAAGACAATTTTTTAAAAATTTTTTAAAAATATGCTCCCTGTCACACCATCCCTTCAAGACTTGAGCAATACTCACACATTTGGCTCCTGGCTGACTTCAGGATCTTTTTGGAATTGTAGCGCACTGTCCAACAGTCGTCTTGTAGTTTGAAAAAACGGAATCTCATCCACGTGCTGGATTTGATCTTTTGCATGTGACTACCCTGGAGCATGACTTTAATATCGTCGACTTTGATGAGGCCTTGGGAGGAACACAGAGAGGACGCATCAGATGGAGTGATGGCTGAAGGGGAGGGAGAGGGGAGTGGGTAGTGGAGGGGAAGTGGAAGGGAGGGAAGGAGTGGAGGACAGAGGAAGGGTATTAACGGGTAGGAGAGGGGAAGGTATTGCAATGAGTGAGATAGAACAGCGGTCCCCAACCACCGGGCCGCAAAACATATGCTACCAGGCCGCGAGGAAATGATATGATTTGGCAATATGAGTCAGCTACACCTTTCCTCATTTCCTGTCGCGCCCACTGTTGAGCTTGAATGCACGCGAGGTCACTACACACGCATCATCCATGTCAGCGCGGGAAGGAGATCAACTCCTCGAGCTTGCAAATGACGGAGGACTGAAAAGTATGTTTGACATAACATCTCTGCTGGCATTCTGGATCAAAGTCAAGGCTAAATATCCTGAGATAGCCACGAAAGCACAGAAAACGTTGCTTCCATTTCCAAAATATCTCTGCAATGAATGCAACGAAAACTAAATTGCGGAATAGACTGGACATAAGGAACCCCCTTTGAGTATCGCTGACTCCCATCACCCCCAATAGGACTGTGTTGTTGCAGGAAAACAAGCCCAGGGCTCCCACTGATTCAGTAATATTGGTGTGTTGCAATGATTTTATATGTGCATACGGGGAAAATATGTGCTGTTTGTTTAATATCCAAACGTTACTTAAAATGTTATGATGCTATTGACTTATAAGTGACTTATATAACCATATAACAATTACAGCACGATAACAGGCCCTCTCGGCCCTTCTAGTCCGTGCTGAACGCTACTCTCACCCAGTCCCACTGACCTGCACTCAGCTCATAACCCTCCATTCCTTTCCTGTCCATATACCTATCCAATTTTTCTTTAAATGATAATATCGAACCTGCCTTTACCACTTCTACTGGAAGTTCGTTCAACACTTACTTCAAGCTCTCCTGTTCTCCCCTGATAATTGACATCGCTATATTCATGCGAGGAAAATATACGGTGTGTTTAATATTAAATTCATTAGATAAACCCTTTTAGAAACTAAATTGAGTGTATTAGCCACTTATCACCTATATCAGACATCCCACCTCTCCCGGAACTTCCGGGAGTCTCCTGCATATTAATAGTGGCTCCCTGATGCCCGCAAATTATATACAATATCACAGAAATCAATTTTTTTGAGAGGGAGCGAAAGAAAAGCAAGAGAGAGCACGAGAGCAACCACAAGAGAGCGCGAGAAAGCAAGCAAGAGCGCGTGAGCGAAGGCGAGCGAGAAAGCAAGCGAGAGCGCTTGAGAGCGCGCGAGCGACCACGAGAGAGAGAGAGTGCACACGCGCGACGCGAGAGCATGCCATTGCAGAGTGTTCCAAAAAAATATATAAAACATACGTCACCCCAGACTACCCTAAAGGGTACCCCTGCCTAATAGGGGTCAAAGTATTGCAGATATCCCACCTCTCCCGGAAGTCTCCCGCAAATTGATGGTACTACCTCCCTGAACTGAGTTTCTGCAGGGTGGGATGTCTAATATTGTCAATATTAAACCGGTCCACATTGCAAAAAAGGTTGGGCACCCCTGAGATAGAACACTAGAGCACACTACAGGCCCCTCAGCCGACAGTATGGGGCCAAATGTTTAACCTGTTCTAAGATCAATATAACCCTTTCCCCAGATACAGCACTCCCTTTTTCTATCATTCATGTGCTCTGTACGGGTATTTCTAAGATGTCCCTAATGTATCTGCCTCTACCACTGCCCTTGGGGTGGTTCCACACACACACACACACCACTCTCTGTGTACACTCCCTGCTATTTGCCATTCCCACCCTGAGAAAATCTCTCTGGCTATCCATTCGATCTGTGTTTGTTATGACCTTGTACACCCCTCTGAAGTCCCCTCTCACCCTCCTTCACTCCAAAGAGAAAAGCCCTCGCGTGCTCATCCTGTCCTCATAAAACTACATGAGGATGGGTTAAACTAGTCCAAGCAGCATCCTGATGAACCTTCTCTGCACAATCGATACAAGGAA
The DNA here is from genome assembly GCF_030028105.1 of Mobula birostris. Classification (NCBI taxonomy): domain Eukaryota; kingdom Metazoa; phylum Chordata; class Chondrichthyes; order Myliobatiformes; family Myliobatidae; genus Mobula; species Mobula birostris. Next base: position 213,502,510 of record NC_092372.1, on the reverse strand, counting down.
GGGGGGAGATTGGAAGCTTTCAGTGGAACTTGGGAGGCAATCCATGGTGTCTTGGGAGAATGTACAAACTCCTTACAGAGAGCAGTGGAACTGCACCCCTATCGGTGGTCACTGGCCCTGTGGAGTGTCGCACTAACTGCTTCTCCACTGTGCCGTACCAGTGGCAAGGACAGTGAGATAATTAATGCGGGTGGGAGACTGCAGGTAAATACAGGGTCTGTGAGGTCATGACGTGTCATCGAGAGATCTGCACAGAAACAGGCCCTTCGGCCCACTGTCTCAATGACGTCATCTGTACTAGCCCCAGAAATCAGCATTTGATCAGTAGCCTTCTACAACTTGGATATTCCAGTGCCCTACAGTCTTTGGAACACAACCCCTCTTATATAAAAAACTTGATGCAACAATTGTGACTATACATTTGTAAGGGGGGGGTTCACATTTATTCTAACACTCTTACACGTACACACAGACAGATCTATTTAAACTACCATTTTTACCTTCATCTGCTTCACAAGATTGTGGATTCCAGCCCTCTGTGTTTCCTTCAGGACCAAACAATTCCTCTTTCCATTTCCCTACTTTCATTGACCCATCTTCAGGCACCAGTCCCCTAAATCTGAGAACCCCCCCTTCCACTTCTCTCCCTACTCTTGGCTGTCCCCTTTGGAGTTTTGTTTTCCACTTCCTCATTTGCTTCCGCTCTCCAGCCAACTTCTTCCCCAGAGATCTCTTTCTCTTGCCCACCAATTTCATTCCCCTGCTCAGGCACACCTTTCTCTCACCCACTTGCACGTCACCTGACTCACCTTCCAGCCCCTCTTTGACATTCTGCTGCTGCTGATCTCTGATGGTTCCTTTCTCCTCGTTTCCATTTTCCTCCCTCTCATCCTCTTGGTTCCCGTGTTCATCCACTGGGCTCAGCTCCACTTCAGTTGCCTCTGTTTGGATGTTCTCAAGAGCCGGTTCAGGACCTGGCCCTCGATCTACCAGAGCCCGTTCAGGACTTGGCCCTCGATCTGCCGGTCCCTGTGACGAGATCCTCTGCTCATTTCCTGCATCCCCTGATTCTATACTCCCCTCCTCCATATTCTGGCTTCTAACCTCCGGATACAGAGTGTTCATTCTCTTGACCGGTCGTCCAGAGTGTGCAGCAAAGCCCCCTGGCTTCACTTCCTCAGTGCTGGGCTTCAATTCGCGATCTTCTGGCTGCACTGTGCGAATTACGGGCTCGCCCTTCCCAGCTTGGGCGCGCTTCTTGGTGAACACCTGGGAGGCCCACCAGCCGATGATGATGGCAGCACTGCCCATCGACAGGCTAAGGACCACCAGCCTGTATAGTTTGAAGAATTCCATTCTCTTTATGCGTAATTCTCAAGAAAGTGTTGTGAAAACAGCTCACACATCAAGGAAAGTAGCCTCTCCTTGTGCACTCAGATGAACTGCACTCAGCCGGCAGTTTCTTGTGGTCAGGTACTGGATCATAACGACCTCACAATCTACCTCGTTATGACTAAGCATGTGACTAGAGGAAAATGCAAGCTGTTATGGACACAATTTAGCACATCATAGAAATCATCCTCTTGGTCTCTGTCTACATTTCTCACTGCCTCAGTAAAACAATCAAAGTCTCCTCCCATATTCTGTTTTATCCCCTCTCCCATCGGGCAGCAGATAGGAAAGCCCAAAGCACTTACCAACAGGCTCGAGGATAGCTTCTATCCCGTCCGTCATTGAATTTAGGACAGCCACAGTAGGGACAATTAAACTCTTAGACAGGCATGTGGATGAGGGAGAGACTGAGAGCTATGTAGGAGGGAAGGGTTACATAGCTCTTAGAGTAGGTTAGAATATCAGAACATTGTGGGCTGAATGGCCTGTGTTGTGCTGTAATGTTCTATTGAACGGTCTTCTACCGTGATAAGGTGGACTGTTGACCTCACAATGTCAATTGTTACAATCTTGCACCTTATTGTTTACCAACACTGCACGTTCTCTGTAGCTGTTATACTTTATTCTGCTTTTGTTTTACCTCATGTAATGGGGAGACAAAGAAATGGCAGATGAACCTAATGAGTACTTTGCATCAGTCTTCAATGTGGAAGACACAAGCGGTGTGCCAGAGGTCCATGAATGTTAGGGAGCAGGGGAGAGTGTCATTGCTATTACAAAGGAAAAAGTGCTCAGCAAACTGAAAGATCTTAAGGTGGATAAGTCATCTGGACCAGATAGACTACATCCCAGAGCCCTGAGGGAGGTTGCTGAAGAGATAACGGATACATTGGTCATGATCGTTCACTTGATTCTGGCATGGTCCCGCAAGACTGGAAGATAGCAAATGTCACTTCACTCTTTCGGAAGGGAGGAAGGCAAAAGGAAGGAAATTATAGGGCAGTTGGCCTAACCTCAGTGGTTGGGAAAGAGTTGGAGTCTATTATTAAGGATGAGATTTCGAGGTACTGGGGGGCTAATGATAAATAAGTCAAAGTCAGCATAGTTTATGTAAAGGGAAATCTTGTCTGACAAATCTGTTAGAGCCCTTTGAGGAAGTAACTAGCAGGGTGGACAAAGTAGGGGCAGTGAATGTCATTTAATTGGATTTTCAGAAGGCATTTGATAAGGTGCCAAACATGAGGCTGCTTAACAAGATAAAATCCTATGGCGTTATAGGAAAGATACTGGCATTGCTAGAGGAATGGCTGACAGGCAGGAGGCAGCGAGTAGGAATAATGGAGACCTTTTCTGGTTGGCTGCCAGTGATTAGTGGTGTTCTTCAGGGGTCAGTATTTCACATTGTTTGTCAGTGATTTGGATAATGGAATTGATGGCTTTGTGGCAAAGTCTGGGTATGATATGAGGATAGGTGGAGGGGTAGGTAGTGTTCAGAAAGCAATGTGATTGCAGCAGGACTTAGCTAAAATGGAAGAATGGGGGAAAAAAAGCAGATGGAATACAGCGTTGGGAAATGTATGATAATGCATTTTAGTAAAAGGTATAATAGTGCGGATTATTATCTAAATCAGGGGTCCCGAACCTCTTTTGCACTGCGGACCGGTTTAATATTGACAATATTCCTGCGGACCGGCAGTCAAATACGTTGCGCTTACCCACGAAAGACTACAATGACCATGAAGCCTTGCGCGGACACACGTACGCATGCGCATCGTGGCCCGCCGATATTTTCTCTCTCTGTCTCCTGCAAATCTTTTCTGGCGATTCTGTTTGCGAGGGCGGGTGTTAATCACGACCGGAATATCGGTGATAAGTGGCTAATACACTCAATTTCGTTTCTGAAAGGGTTTATCTAACGAATTTAATAATAAACACACAGCGCATATTTTCCTCGCATGAATATAACGATAAGTCAATTATCAGGGGAGCTTGAGGTGTTGAGCGAACTTCCAGTAGAAGTGGTAGAGGCAGGTTCGATATTATTTAAAGAAAAATTGGATAGGTATATGGACAGGAGAGGAATGGAGGGTTATGGGCTGAGTGCAGGTCGGTGGGACTAGGTGAGAGTAGCGTTCGGCACGGACTAGAAGGGCAGAGATGGCCTGTTTCCGTGCTGTAATTGTTATATGATTATATAAGTAAGTCAATAGCATCATAACATTTTAAGTAACGTTTGGGTATTAAACACACAGCACATATTTCCCCCGTATGAACATATAAAATCATTGCAACACACCAATATCGCTGAATCAGTGGGAGCCCTGGGCTTGTTTCCCTGCAACAAGACAGTCCTATCGAGGGGTGATGGGAGACAGCGATAGTCGAAGGGGGTTCCTTATGTCCAGTCTATTCCGCAATTCAGTTTTCGTTGCATTCATTGCAGAGGTATGTTGGAAATGGAAGCAACGTTTTCAGTGCTTTGTGGCGATCTCAGGATATTTAGCCTTGACTTTGATGCGAAATGCCGACAGAGATGTTATGTCAAACATACTTTGCAGCCCGCCGTCATTTGCAAGCTCGAGGAGTTGATCTCCTTCCCGCGCTGACATGGATGACGCGCGTGCGTAATGACCTCACGTGCGTTCAAGCTCAACAGTCCACGTGACAGGGAATGAGGAAAGGCGCCGCTGACTCATATCGCCAAATCACATCGTTTCCTCGCGGCCCGGTAGTTGGGGACCGCTGATCTAAATGGGGAGAAGGTTCAAACATTTGAGGCGTGGAGAGCCCTTGTGCAAGAATCCTAGAAGGTTAATTTACAGATAGTCTGCGGTAATGAAGACAAATGCAATATTGGCATTTATTTCAACGAGAATAGAATATAAAATCAAGGAGATAATGCTGAGTCTTTGTAAGACACTAGTCAGGCCGCACTTAGAGTATTGTCAACAGTTTTGGGCCGCATATCTCATGGAGGTTCACAAGGATGATTCCAAAGGACCATTTGGCAGCTTTGGGCCTGTTCTCTGTTCTCACTGGAATTTAGAAGAATGCGTGGGGATCAAACCTACTGAATGTTGAAAGGACTAGATAGGGTGGATGTGGAGAGGATGTTTCCTGTGGTGGGGGCATCATCCAGAACTAGAGGATACAGCCACAAAATTGAGGAGTGACCTTTTAGAACAGAGGTAAGGAGGATTTTTTTTTAGCTAGAGAGTAGTGAATCTGTGGAAAGATCTGCCACAAATTGCGGTGGAGGCCAGGTCCATAGGTACATTTAAGGTGGAAGTTGATCATTTCCCGATCGGTCAGGGCATCAAAGGATATGGCGAGAAGGCGGGTGTAAGGGGTTGAGTGGGATTCAGGATCAGCCATGATGGAATGGTGGAGCAGACTCGATGGGCCGATTGGCCTAATTCTATTCCTGTGTCTTATGGTCACTGATCTGATGGGAATGAAATAAAACCACACTCCAGGTATGTAACATCGTATTGATTCATTTTCCGTAGTTTGTTTGTAAGCAGGATTAGAACTCAAGGCTTCACCGTCTTCGGACTCATAGGGAACGTGCTGTACGTATTTAGCCATAATTAATGGGGCTAAATTAAAATTAAAAAATGAATTCAAACTGGGATTGCCTATCAGATGTTGATGACAGCTGCGAGTTGACATGGTTGGTCAGGCCTTGTGCCTCAATTTTGTGTGCCTCTCACCACCAGCCCCCCTCCACAAGAATCTTGTACGCACTCCGACAAATCCTATTTCCCCTAATGCCCCCCTTAGGGCACATAACCGCTTCTGTTGGGAATCACTGTGCTAACCCCTGTTTCCATCCAGGGGGTCAGGGTGGACGTGGTGGAGGATTACAAATACCTGGGGATAAGAATTGACAATTAACCGGACTGGTCAAAGAACACTGAGGCTGTCTACAAAAAGGGTCAGAGCCGTCTCTATTTCCTGAGGAGACTGAGGTCCTTTAACATCTGCTGGACGATGCTGAGGATGTTCTACGAGTCTGTGGTGGCCAGTGCTATCATGTTTGCTGTTGTGTGCTGGGACAGTAGGCTGAGGGTAGCAGACACCAACAGAATCAACAAACCCAGTCGTAAGGCCAGTGATGTTGTGGGGATGGAACTGGACTCTCTGAAGGTGGTGTCTGAAAAGAGGATACTGTCCAAGTTGCATGCCATCTTGGACAACGTCTCCCATCCACTACATAATGTACTGGTTGGGCACAGGAGTACATTCAGCCAGAGACTCATTCCACCGAGATGCAACACAGAGCGTCATAGGAAGTCATTCCTGCCTGTGGCCATCAAACTTTACAACTCCTCCCTTGGAGGGTCAGACACCCTGAGCTGGTCCTGGACTTATTTCCTGGCATAATTTATATATTACTATTTAACTATTTATGGTTTTATTACTATTTATTATTTATGGAGCAACTGTCATGAAAATCCAATTTCCCCTGGGATCAATGAAGTATGACTATGACTCTGACTATCACTAACTCGTCTTATCTCTGGCTCCATCAGGACTAGTAAGTGTCACACATCACTGTTTCCCACACCCATTGTCCCGCCACCTCCAATCTTATTGCTCTTCTCTCTTTCCCTGAACCGACCAACTGGTTGAACAAACTGTGTTGAAAGGAAAAGAACAGCAAACACCAGTCTAATTAAGTAGCGAGCAAAGGAATAGACTTTGTTAGTTTGATGAAACTAAATGCAATTGTATTGATTTGAAAACATTTGGTGTCCTGCAGGAATATGCATTTGGCAATCTGCTTTCCCTGACAGAGCTATTCATAGGGTGCAGCTGGTTATACTTGTGCTGTTGGAAAGAAATAGCTGTCACTACCACAGCAGAAGGTAGGCTATGAGGAAGAACACACTGTAAATAAAAGATGGACTAACATTTACCTTATAGCTCTTTGTATCCTGGTCTCTAAGTACAAATATTCATGCCGGAGGCTACAGCGTGAACCATCCACAAAATGCAGCACAGTGACTTGTCATGACTGCTCTGAGAGCAACTGTTAAACTGCCTCGGAGAAGAAGGAACAAGGGTGGTAGGAATCGCCACCTTCACCATATCCCGTGGTGTCAAGTCATGTCAAATCAAGTCACTTCAGGGTTCATTGCCAAGTGTACCAGTGCAGTGAGGTACAGGCACAATGAAAAACTTTCATTTGGCACATAGATTCAGACAACACACAGAGTATAAATTGTACCATACGGTGAAAAACAAGACTTACCACAACACAAAAAAAAATTCAGAATCAAAGGATTCTGGGATCCATAAACCCCTCGGTTAGTGGTAAGGCTCCATGGCATAAAAAAGGTTGGGAACCTCTGGGAGGTGGTGTGCAGTGTTCCATTGCTGGGGTTGGGTTGGGGTTGTGCAGGTCAGTTCAAGGACCAGATGATTATGGACTTGTTTTGCTGTTGTCATTTTTGTTGCTGTTGTGCTCAATTTTTTACCGTTAATTAATCAGGTTAAACAATTGTTTACTAAATGGTCCCCATTGTCTTTATCACTGATTGGCTGAATCAATGCTATTAAGATGATTTTTCTACCTAAATTTTTGTATCTATTTCAAGCGTTACCTATTTTTATTCCTAAATCCTTTTTTGACACTGTTGATTCTAAAATTTCCTCATATATACGGCAGAATAAAAATCCTAGACTAAGTAAAAAATACTTACAGAAGTCCAAAAAAGACCGTGGTTTGGTATTGCTGAATTTAAGATTTTATTACTGGGCAATTAATATTCGATGTTTAATATTTTGGACTCAAGATTTGGATATAATTCCAAGTCCACAACCTTGAATATAAATCTGTACAAGGGTTCTCACTGGTTTCTATTTTAGGGACTCCAGTTCCCTTTGTTCTCTCTAAATTGAATAAACAAATGGTTAATCCAATAATTAAATACACATTACGAATATGGTTTCAATTTCTTAAATTTTTTGGTTTGAACAAATTTCTTTTATCAAGCCGTATTATATCTAATTGTTTTTTCCAACCCTCTGTAATGGATCAAGCCTTTCTGATATGGAAAATGAAGGGTATAATATGTTTTCATGATTTATTCTTGGATAACTGTTTCATGTCTTTTGAACAGTTGTCTAATAAATATAATTTGCCCAGATCCCATTTTTTTTTAGATATTTACAAATTAGAAACTTTTAAAATACTATGTTACCTACCTTTCTGACCTCATATCCAACTGATATCATGGAAAAATTGTTAGGTTTAAATCCTTATCAGAAGGGTTTAATAGCAACTATTTATGATATGATTATGAGAATACAGCCAGGTACAGCTGATCAAATTAAGAATGAATGGGAAAGGGAACTTCAACTTTACTTACCTATAGAGAAATGGGAGAAAATTTTTCAATTAGTTAACTTCTCCTCTATATGTGCTAAACATACGCTGATACAATTTATTGTGGTACATAGGGCCCACATGTCTAAAGATAGACTAGCTCGTTTTTACTCTCATATAAATCTTGTTTGTGACAGATGTCACTCTGAGGTTGCTTCTTTGACTCATACGTTCTGGTCTTGCCCTCTTTTGAAAAAAATTTTGGAAAGACATTTTTGATATTATCTGGACTATTCCTCTTCTCACCCTGTCTCTTGCAAAAACGCCATCCCCTTCTTGCAATTCCTCTGTCTCCGCCGCATCTGCTCTCAGGATGAGGCTTTTCATTCTAGGACGAGGGAGATGTCTTCATTTTTTAAAGAAAGGGGCTTCCCTTCCTCCACTATCAACTCTGCTCTTAAACGCATCTCCCCCATTTCACGTACATCTGCTCTCACTCCATCCTCCCGCCACCCCACTAGGAATAGGGTTCCCCTGGTCCTCACCTACCACCCTACCAACCTCTGGGTCCAACATATTATTCTCCATAACTTCCGCCACCTCCAACGGGATCCCACCACTAAGCACATCTTTCCCTCCCCCCCCTCTGCATTCCGCAGGGATCGCTCCCTACACAACTCCCTTGTCCATTTGTCCCCCCCATCCCTCCCCACTGATCTCCCTCCTGGCACTTATCCGTGTAAGTGGAACAAGTGCTACACATGCCCTTACACTTCTTCCCTTACCACCATTCAGGGCCCCAAACAGTTCTTCCAGGTGAGGCAACACTTCACTTGTGAGTCGACTGGGGTGATATACTGCGTCCGGTGCTCCCGATGTGGCCTTTTATATATTGGCGAGACCCGACGCAGACTGGGAGACGGCTTTGCTGAACATCTACGCTCTGTCCGCCAGAGAAAGCAGGATCTCCCAGTGGCCACACATTTTAATTCCACATCCCATTCCCATTCTGACATGTCTATCCACGGCCTCCTCTACTGTAAAGATGAAGCCACACTCAGGTTGGAGGAACAACACCTTATATTCTGTCTGGGTAGCCTCCAACCTGATGGCATGAACATCGACTTCTCTAACTTTCGCTAGGCCCCACCTCCCCCTCGTACCCCATCTGTTACTTATTTTTATGCACACATTCTTTCTCTCACTCTCCTTTTTCTCCCTCTGTCCCTCTGAATATGCCTCTTGCCCATCCTCTGGGTCCCACCCCCACCTTGTCTTTCTTCCCGGACCTCCTGTCCCATGATCCTCTCGTATCCCCTTTTGCCAATCACCTGTCCAGCTCTTGGCTCTATCCCTCCCCCTCCTGTCTTCTCCTATCATTTTGGATCTCCCCTTCCCCCTCCAACTTTCAAATCCCTTACTCACTCTTCCTTCAGTTAGTCCTGACGAAGGGTCTCAGCCTGAAACGTCGACTGTACCTCTTCCTAGAGATGCTGCCTGGCCTGCTGCGTTCACCAGCAACTTTGATGTGTGTTGCTTGAATTTCCAGCATCTGAAGAATTCCTGTTGTTTGATATTATTTCAACAGTTTTGCGTATTGATTTACAAGCTCATCCTATTACTGAAATTTTTGGTTTACCAATGATGGAACATAGTTATTTATACTCCTTAGCTCGTCGGATGATTGCATTTGTTACATTAATGGCTAGAAGATCCATTTTATCGAATTGGAAAGACATCAATCCCCCTACTACATTTCAATGGTTTTCCCAAACGATATCATGTTTAAATTCATAAAAAATCAGAAGTGTTATTTTTGATCCTTCAGTTAAATTTGAAGAGACTTGGAGGCCATTTATTCAGCACTTTCATATGATGTAGCTTGACCTTCTCCGAATCCTTTTTATGAACTTAAAATAAATGGACCGAGGAGCAGAGTTAACAATATTAACGATTGTATTCGATGTAATATAATAGCCCGGCTTTGTTTAGTTTTGTTTAGTTCAGTTTAGTTTAGTTTTTTTTATTTTGGAGGTTTTTTTCTTGTTTTTCATTTTTCTTTTTGTTATGTTTAGTTATATTAAGAGCTTGGGAGGTCTAATATACTTGTATTATCTGTAGTTTTTACTTGCATATGTCAATTACCAATAATGTAATCCCAATCTCTTTGTATTAGTACTATTACTATGTTTATGAATTTGAAAATTAATAAAAAGGTTAAAAAAGAAAGAATGAAGATAGGTGGAGGGGCAGGTAGTTTTGAGGAAGTAAAGGGACTACAGAAGGACTTAGACAGATTAGGAGAAGGGCCAAAGAAATGTCATTAGAAATATAGTGTCGGGAAATGTATGGTCATGCACTTTAGTAGAAGAAATGAAAAGGTTGTCTATTTTCTAATTGGAGAGAAAATACAAAAATATGACGTGCAAAGGGACTTGGGAGTCCTTGTGCGGGATTCCCTAAAGGTTAATATGCAGTTTGAGTCTGTGGTGAGAAAGGTAAATGTGCTGTTAACATTCATTTCAAGAGGACTGGAATATAAAAGCAAGGATGTAATCTTAGTCCACGTGTATTTTGTAACCCTTTTGTTCTGGACACCAGCGACTACCAGGAATAGTTTGGTTGGCAACCAGGAATAGTCCGGTGACAGCGTGGAGAGACAGCGGACAGTCAGGAAAGACTGGCACCAGGGGTGTCAGAATTGGCAGTCTGGGCACCAGCTCAGAAGAGCACCCACCTCTTGAAGCTTCTAGTTTACATGGAGAAACATACCCTCGGGGTCCTTCAAGAGGGAGGGAGAATGATGGACCTGATCGGACGGATACAGTTAATTACAGGGAACGACTACGACCAAGAGGTAGGACAAGAGGCTCTGAGTGTCCAGTATGTTGGTGTGGGAGAGCGTTGTCCAGCATTAAAGGTTTACGAGTCCACCAAGCAAAGTTGAAGTGCTATTCCATCCCAGTGGATGAAGATGATGTGGTCTTTTCAACCACTGATTCACAAGCCACAGCGATTCGCTCTGGAGAGGGTCATCATACTCCAGGTCAGACGAGAGATAACCCAGGTCAGGTTTCAGACCACAGTACCCAGGTAGATCCTTCGCATGATGACGGTGGTGTGGAGGTGGAGAAGAAGAAGAAGGTCAAGTGGACAGCAATAGCAGATGAGAAGGCTTGACGTGTATTTGATGAAGATATCGGTATGATGTTGGAGAACACTCTCAGGGGAACATCAAAGAGAAAGTTGGAAGGGATGGGCGATATGATTTACGATGTTGGAAAGTACAGGTTTGGTTTGGTTGAGTTGAAGAAAGCAAAGACTGAACAGCAACCAAGCAGGCGCCAGAAGGAGATTAATACGTTGAGGAGAGAGCTTAGATTGTTGAGACAGAGGTGGAAGGTAGCAAGTGAGGGTGACAAGCCAGGGCTTGCTGATCTCCGAGAGCATTTTCGAATAAAGTTAGCATCGCTCTGTCGTGCAGAGTCACAACGTAAAAAGAGAAAGAAGAGAGAGAAGACAAGAAAGTCATTCTTTGAGAGCCCTCATGAGTTAACAAAGAAACTGTTTGAACAAAGTGAGAGCGGGCAGCTTAACATCTCTCAACAAGAACTTGAGGATCACTTGGCAAGCACTTACTATAACGAACAGCGGGAGGCTCCTTTGCTTGACATTTCAGGGCTTGTGAAGCCTACCAAGCCAGGAGTGAAGTTCGATCTGTCAAAACCCAAACTGGCAGAAGTCGAATGGTTCATCAGAAAGGCAAGGTCAGGCTCAGTGCCAGGACCTAATGGAGTGCTGTATAAGGTGTTCAAGAAATGTGAACAGCTGAGAAAATACTTGTGGAGATTGTTTAAGGTGGTGTGGAGACAAGGTGTTGTTCCTTTGTCATGGAGTGAGGCTGAAGGAGTATACATCCCGAAGGAAGAGAATTCTACATTGAATCAGTTCTGATCGATTTCACTCCTGAATGTAGAGGGGAAGATTATGTTTGGCATTCTGGCAGAAAGAATATCTTCATTTGTGATAGAGAATGGATTAGTAAATACATCTGTGCAGAAGGCAGGAGTACCAGGCTTCCCAGGATGCCTTGAACATTCTAGTATGATATGGCATACCATCCAGGAGTCAAAAAGGTTGAGAAGAAATCTGGCTGTAGTTTGGCTTGATCTGGCAAATGCGTATGGTTCTGTTCCCCATGTCCTGATTGGGTTTGCGATGGAATTCCTATGGATTCCTGCTAAGGTGAGGAACTTTGTTATGCAATACTACAACGATTTCTGGATGAGGTTTTCCACTCAGCAGTTTACAACTAGGTGTCAGAGCTTGGATGTTGGAATCCCAATGGGATGTGCGATTTCACCCATCCTTTTTGTGTTAGCCATGGAGGTCATTGTGAGGGCTGCAGACTCAGTGGGACCAGGTGTCGCACTTGATGACGGAGGGGAGTTACCAAGAGCGTTCATGGACGATCTTGCCCTTTTGGGTCCCAGCACGGAGGCAGTGGAAAATGTACTATCTAGACTCGAGGAGCTAATGGATTGGGGAAGAATGAAGTTCAAGACCAAGAAGTCAAGGAGCCTTGTTCTTAGGAGAGGAAAGCTGGTTGACTTTCATTTCACCTTTTGTGGAAAGGAGATTCCATCCATTCAGGACCAACCAGTTAAGAGCCTCAGGCGATGGTATACAGAGGAGCTGAGAGACACCAAGAGGGTTCAAGAGACAGGAGAACAGATCAGCAGAGGTCTGATGTCTGTTGACAAGTGTGGCTTGCCTGGCAAGTTGAAGTTGTGGTGCTTGCAGTATGGACTGATGCCACAGATAATGTGGCCACTAACTGTCTATGAAGTGGCAATGTCCCATGTTGAGGCAATGCAACGGAAGATCAACAAGTATGTGAAGAAGTGGCTTGGAGTACCGAGCAGCCTCACCAATGTTGCAATCCACAGTAGCCAGACAAAGCTTACCGTCCCAGTGCAATCCCTTGTTGAGGAGGTCAAGGTAGCCAAGGTAAGATCATTCTTGATGCTTCGAGACTCAAAGGACCCCGTCATCAAGAACACCCAGCCGGATGTGAGATCAGGCAGGAAGTGGTCAGCCCGTATAGCAGTTGATGAGGCAGAGTCTAGATTGAAGCACAAGGAGACGGTTGGGGCTATCCAGCTAGGCCGTCAGGGACTTGGATGGACAACCCACAAGTGGTGGTCATCTTCTACAGGTAAGGAGCACCGTGAGCTTGTAACACAAGAAATACGAGAGGTAGAAGGGGAGAAGAAGTTAGCTAAAACAGCTGGCCTGGCCAAACAAGGGGCTTGGACCTGGTGGGAAAGTGTTGAACAACGACATCTATCTTGGAATGTTCTGTGGCAGATGGAACAGCTCCACATTTCTTTTCTATGCAGAGCAGCGTACGATCTGCTCCCAACACCTGCCAACCTCAGCACCTGGTATGAAGATAAGACAGACAGGTGTGCTGCTTGTGGCGAGAAGGGAACACTTCAACATATTTTGAGTGCATGCAGAGTCAATCTTTCCAGCGGCATGTACACTTGGAGACATAACAACGTTCTCAAAGTTGTAACAGAAGCGGTTGAGCAGAGAGTACTGCAGCACAACTTATCTCATGCCCCATGCTGCACAGAACATCGCATATCATTTGTGAAAGAAGGCTCCAAGCCAAGAGTGTACAGCACAGGCTCACAATCAAGCATACTTTCTTCAGCCAATGATTGGTATGTCAAGGCTGACCTGGATGGGAAAGGCAGTTTCCCGGAGCAAATAGCTTTCACCACATTGCGTCCAGATATAATAATCATATGGTCTGACACCAGTAGAGAAGTGGTTATTGGTGAACTCCCAGTCCCCTGGGAACACAACATCGATGAAGCCCATGAGCGCAAGTTAACCAAGTATGCAGAATTAAGATCAGAGTGCAGAGACAGAGGGTGGAAGGTCTCATGCTATCCATTTGAAGTAGGCTGCCGTGGGTTTATTGCGTTCACTCTCCAGAAGTGGCTGCGTAACCTTGGCTTCACTAGAAGAGAGATCAAGTTAACCAGCAGGGCTACAGCTGAGGCAGCAGAGAAAGGATCAGCATGGGTGTGGACCAAGTACGTCCAGAGGTGCAGATACTCAGACAGTGTATACGTATCTTGCAAACCCTTCAGTAGTTGCATAGACACCTGAAGAGCAGACTATCTGTTGGATGGAAGCGACTAACAATTCTGATAGAGGCAGATGCCAAGTTTTTAAGCTCACCAGTAGGAGGTGGTGCTTTAGAACTGCTGGCCCACCACCTCGAGGGAGTCTTGATCATAAGCGGGCCGAAACTCCTGAAGACAGGTGGCAGATCAACTGATGATCCCACTGGTGATAGCACAGGACAGTTGACATCTTAGTCCACGTGTATTTTGTAACTCTGAGAATTTTTAAAGCACTGGTGAGGCCTCACTTGGAGTATTGTGAGCAGATCTGGGCCTCTTATCTTAGAAAGGATGTGCTGAAACTGGAGAGGGACCAACTGAGGTTCACGAAAATTATTCCAGGATTGAACGGCTTGTCATTGAAGAGTGTTTAATGGTTTTGGGCCTGTATTCACTGGAATTCAGAAGAATAAGGGGTGACTTAATTGAAAACTATTGACTGGTGAAAGGCCTTGATGGAGTGGATATGGAGAGGATGTTTCCTATGGTAAGAAAGTCTAAGAAGGATACAGCCTCAGAATAGAGGGACATCATTTTAGAATGGAGATGAGGAAGAATTTCTTTAGCCATGGAGTGGTGAATCTGTGGAATTCATTGCCACAGACAGCTGTGGAAGCGGTCTTTATGTATATTTAAGGCAGAGGTTAATAAATTCTTGATTGGTCAGTGCAAGAAGGGATACGGAGAGAAGGCAGGAGATTGGGGCTGAGAATAAAATTAGATCAGCCGTGATGAAATGGCTCATTGGGCCTAACGGACTAATTCTGCTCTTGTATTTTATGGTCTTATTCCAAAGACGTATGGGTTAGTAGGTTAATTGGTCTCATAGGTGTAATTGGGTGGTGTGGGCTCATTGGGTCAGAAAAGCCTGCTCCTATGTTGTATCTCTAAATAAATAAATGACATCTGACCCACCAATAGAACTGATATGAAGTCTCTTGACGTCATGTCATTAGCTCCTTGGTTTTGATGACGTTAAGCATGAGGTTGTTAATGAAGATGTTTTATTTCACTCTAGTAGACTGTCTCATTGCAATCTATAATTCAAAGTCATTTGGCACAGAAGCAGGCCTGCTGTCAGTCCACCATGTCTTTTCTAACCGTCTACACTAATCCTACAATTAACCCATAATCCCCTCACTTTATTATCCTTCCCCAGATTCTACTTCTTACTTACACACTAGGCTAAATTAATAATAGCCAACCTTTCCAAGTCACACATTCTTCTGAGAATGTATCGTTGTCCCTTATTGTCATTGGGTCGAAAGCCTAGAACTCCCTATCCAACTGGACTAATTTTTTTTGCACCTAAAGCTCAGCACTACTTTCTTGAAGTAAACAAATTGAAAAAAGGAAGGCCATAGCCAAGTGTACCATATGGCAATGGAATAATGAGTGAAGCTGCTCAAAAGGTTCTACAAAGGCTTCCAGTGTACAATTCATTTATTATATTGAGTCAAAGCATATGGACATCACTGGAAAAGCCAGCATTTATCAGCTACACATAATAATCTTTAAGAAAGCCTTGGGGAACTATCTCTTGAACTGCTGAAGTTCTTCAGCTGAAGATACTTCCACCATGTTGTTGTCTGAAGATGAAGAGGAGGCTTGGCCCAAATCCAAAGCAGCTAGGATGATCATCCAGGCCTTCTTCCAGGCATTCTAACATCAGTGAACCAGATTCCTGGCAGACAGACTGCCCACCATTGGCTCCTTCATGGGGAGCAGCAGGGGATGGTAGCCATGATGCACCTCAAAGGGGGGATATATCCATGGTAGAGGAGGTGTGTAGATTGTAGGACAGTTCGGTCCAGAGTGGGTACTTTTCCATGTGGAAAGGTTAACAGCAACAAGGCATTGCAGAAACTTCTCCACTTGCTGATTGGCTTTCTGATTGATCATTGGTCTGCAGATGGCAACCAGAGGACCAGCTCACTGAGTTGCAGAGGAGGGAGCAGAAGGCTCGCCAGAAGTAGGAGATTAGTTGTGAGCCCTGGTCCGACACAATGTCCTGAAAGAAACTGTGGAGGTGAACCACATGTTGGAAATCCAGGTCCCCCATATCGGTGGCTGACTGAAGTTTAAGGAGGGCAATGAATTGTGCCACCTTGGAGAATCGGTCAACCACTTTCATGATCACTGTGGCTCTAGCGGAAGGTGGCAAACCCATGATAAAATCCATGGTGAGGTGAGGCCAAGGACATTAGGGGAAAAGGAGGGGAAAAGGAGGGGATCAGGAACCCAGAGGGCCACTGGTTGGAGGAATTGGACTGGGCATATTGAGGGCAAGCAGCGAAGATCTGACATGCATATGTGATCGTGGTGGGCCAACTAAACTGGCGTCACCGAAAAGTCCAAAGTCTGTTGTGCACCTGGATGGATGGGGAGAGTGGGCGCATTGGGGTGCTTCAGAGCACATGACCGTTAGCACTTATGTGTGGCTCTCAGGTGTGCCGCCTGGAGAAGGCCTGTGCTCTATGGCCTGGTAGATCTGGTTCTCAAGATCCCAGAAGACCTGGGCAAGGATCTGGGAGGATGGAATAATGGGCTGATGGCCGATCTCCATTTCAGCTGGGTTGAGCTGTCGCCTTAGAGCTGGGTCAGCAGATAAGGTGAAGTTGAATAGCCTAAGGAAGAGGGCCTAGCAAGGCCTATGTGGTTGAGTTGTATGGATATAAGGTTCTGGTGGTCAGTCAAGACCAGGAAGGGCTCAGTATTCCCCCTCAGTCAATGTCTCCATTCCTCCAAGGCCCATTTAATGGTGAGAAGCTCTTTGTCTCCTCCTGCACAATGGTACTGTGTAGAGTTGAATTTGCGTGAGAAGAAAGCACAAGGCTGTGCCTTCCGGTCCTTGCTGGGAGAGAATGGTCCCCGTGGCCATGTCAGATACGTCCACCTCTACCACAAAAGGCCCGGAGGGGTTCGGATAGCGGAGAATTGGAGCAGTGGTGAAGCATTTCTTGAGCTCCTCAAAGGCATGATCCGCTGAAGCACACCAAATTATCCATGAGGTAGGTGATTTGGTGAGGGAAGTGAGAGGAACAGTGATTTGGCTGCATTTCCTAATGAATCAGCATTAGAAGTTAAAGAGCCAATAAGACTTGTAGCTGTTTGAGGGAACAAGGTCGGGGCCATTCAATGATGGTGTGTCCGTGGAGCCAGGCTGTGGAGCTGGTATTTTTCCAACATGCAATATAGTTCATTTTCAGGGAGACATTGAAGGATTGATCAGACATGTCAGAAGTGATCTTGAGGGCCCTTGAAGATGTTGTTGAGTTAGACGAGCACATACATGTGTTGCATGTCTTCAGGGATCTCATTGATGAAGGCTTGGAAAATGGCAGGTCTGTTGGAAATTCTGAAAGACATCACCGCGTATTCATAGTGCCAGTGGGTCTCATGAATGCTGACTGCCACTCAACTCCCTGGCAGATGTGGACAAGTTGAATGTGCTCTATAGATCCAGTCTGGACCGTGTGAAGTGTTTTGAATCAAGAGGAGAGGGCAATGAATCTTAATGATGATCTTGTTGATTTTACAGTAGTCAACCCAGGACAGAAACTTCCATCTTTCTTCTGGACAAATTAGAATCCTGCACCGGCTGGGGACTGGGATGTTGAATAAAGTCATGCTGTAGTGCTTTAGAGACACAGTTGGTCATGGCTTGAATCTCAGTGAGGGGACAGGGAGAAGTGATGACCTCAGGGAAGAGTGGTTCCCTGGAGAAAGTTGGTTGCATAGTAATATGGTCTATGAGGCAGTAGGTGCTGGCTTCCCTTTTACTGAAAATGATAGCTAAGCCATGGTATTCCAGTGGGAGTTAGGTGAGGTTGATGGCTTTCTCCTTCTCCACAGATTTATGGTGTGAAGTCGACTGAGGTTGCAGGCAGGTGGTCTGGCAGATGGGTTCCCCAACTCAGCAGTGAAATGGATGACCATTTGGTGAGGGTTTGTGCTTCTCTATTAATCATTTCTGTGACCTGCCTTGAATGCTGTTTTGACTTCTCCAACTTCCGGTAATTCCCTCCCCCTCCCTACCCCTATCCCTATGTCACTCTGCCCCCTCCTCCAGCTGCCTACCACCCCCCTCTTGGTTCCGCCTCCTCCTACTACCCGTTGTGTTTTCCCCTATTCTTTCTTCACCTTTCCTGCCTATCACCTCCCTGCCTCCCCTCCCCCACCCCTTTATCTTTCCCCTTACTGGTTTTTCACCTGGAACCTACCAGCCTTCTCCTTCCCACCCTCCCCCCACCTTCTTTATAGGGCCTCTGTCCCTTCCCCCTACAGTCCTGACGAAGGGTTCCGGCCCGAAAAGTCGACCGATCTTTTCCACGGATGCTGCCCAACCTGCTGAGTTCCTTCAGCGTGTTGTGAGTGTTGCTTTGACCCCAGCATCTGCAGATTATTTTGTGTTGATTTAATTTTGGTTTGGTCTCTTGAAAATCTACCATACTGTTGGACCTTAGAGAGAGAGAGATGATCCTCAACAAAATGGTGGTGTTGATAAGGTAATCACCTGAGGAAATTTAGCATAGTAACAAAGGGGATGAATACTGTTTCAGCTTCACAATTTTGGTTTTTAATTTTTAATAAATTGTTGACAGGTATTGGAATTTTTCCTTTGATTGACGTGATGCACAATGTTTTGTAGAGTATCTCAGAAAGTGAGACAATAAAATATGAAATTAGTTGTGGGGCCTGAATGCTTTTTCAAGACACTGTACATGTGACATAATAAACTTAACTACTAATTTTCAATAGGCCTATTGTGCTTTCCAGATGGGAGCATTTGGAAAAGGCAATTTGCTGGGTGGGTAGTGTCTGCAGCGTTTTGTCTACATCAGATATAAAAGGAAGAATGTAATGTTTAAACTTTATGAAGCACTGCTAAGGCCCAACTTGGAGTATTGTGAGCAGCTTTGGGCCCCTTATCTTAGAAAGGTTGTGCTGAAACTCGAGAGGGTTCAAAGGAGGTTAGGAAAATTATTCTAGGATTGAATGGCTTGTCATTTGAAGAGCACTTGATGGCTCTGGGCCTATATTCACTGGCATTCTGAAAAATGAGGGGTGACCTCATTGAAACCTACCAAATAGTGAAAGGTCTTGATAGAGTGAATGTGGAGAAAATGTTGACTGTGCGGACATAGCCTTGAAATAAAGGGACGTCCTTTTAGAACAGAGATGAGGAGGAACTTCTTTAGCCAGAGAGTGGTGAATCTGTGGAATTCATTGCCACAGGCAGCTGTGGAGGCCAAGTCTTTATGTATATTTAAGGCAGAGGGTGATGGATTCTTGATTGGTCAGTGAATTAGGGCAAACAGGGGTGGGGAGCAGAGCGGAGTCATGAGATTGGGGATGAGAAGAAGAATTGATCATCCATGATGAAATGACAGAACAGACTCAAAGGGAAAATGGCCCAACCCTGCTTCAATATCTCATGGCCTTATGGTCACTTCATGTAGATGTTATCAATGGTGGGGAGGGGAATTGTGAGGCAAGCTTGAAGAGCTGACTGATTGGATTACTTTGCCTTTTTATATTAAGCCCAGCACCCTGTTCCCACTCTACGGCCTGACTGGGTTTTGTTTCTGTTTCAGGCAGAGATTCATTTCCCTTTGAAAGCTTCTGCTGATTTCGCTCCTGTTCGCACCTTGTCTAATTTCCCATTGTCCACATGTGTTTTCTGTGTTCTGCAGGAAAGTCTCATGACAATAATACAGGATGATTCTAATTAACTGGATTAATTAGCAAGATTATTTATTTCCCAGAAGGCGAATTAAGCAACTTAAATGTGCTCAGACTGATCTCAACGGGAAAAGAATAGATTCAATGGAAAAAAAAGTTTCATAACATTCATTAGGCCGGATATGAGGTGTGCTGAACTAGAAGATTGGAATACTAGCAGACTTAGAGGCTTTAAAGCACTCAGTATAAGTAGAATTTAGAGTTTCACTACTTTTAAATCGTGATTATAAAATTAAATAGTTGCTTAAGCGTGATGAAGTGAACTCAGTTCCACCATTTAAGGACAAATCCTTCACAAAGTGAAGGCGGGAGATAAGGAGAGTCGAAACCCAGTTTATTGTCTATGCACAAGTAACAGAACCTACTGCTTAGCCCAATTTTATTACAGCTCTGGGTGTTCCAGTGTTTGGAATTCAATTCTGGTGCTACCTGTAAAAAGTTAGCGTGTTTTCTCTTGACAACATGGGTTTCAGCTGGGTACTCTGGTTTCCTCCCACAGTCTAAGTAGTACTGATTAGCAGGTTAACTGGTCATTATAAATTGTCCTGTGATTAGGTTAGGGTTAAGATCATAGACCATAAGATCATAAGATATAGAATCAGAATTAGGCCAATTTGCCCATCGTCTGCTCCGCCATTTCCTCAGCCCCAGTCTCCTGCCTCCTCCCTATATCCCTTCATCCCTGCTCTTTGCTTCAGTCTAAGATCCCCTTATGTTTTAAGAAGGCAACGATAATCCCAGTGCCGACGACGAGCAAGGTGGCATGCCTGAATGACTATCGACCTGTGGCTCTGATATCAATTGCTATGAAGTGCTTCGAGAGATTGGTTATGGAACATCAACCACAGCCTAACAGTCAACCTCGACACTTTGCAATTCGCCTACCAGAGCAACAGGTCAATGGGAGATGCCATCTGTCTGGCCCTACATTCCTCCTTAGAACACCTGGAGAATAAAGACGCATATGTAAGGCTCCTTTTCATTGACTACAGCTCCGCCTTTTCATTCCAAATAAACTGATTCCTAAACTCCAGAACCTGGGCCTTAGCACTCAGATCTGCAGCTGGATCTTCAACTTCCTCACAGACAGGACCCAGGCTGTAAAAATAGGGGACAAGCTCTCCTCTACAATCACTCTGAGCACTGGTGCCCCACAAGGCTGTGTACTCAGCCCTCTGCTGTACTCACTGTACACCCATGATTGTGTAGCAAAGTTTCCATCAAACTCAATATATAAGTTTGCTAATGACACAACAATTGTAGGTCGTATCTTGGGTAATGATGAGTTTGAGTACAGAGAGGAAATTAAGAACCTGGTGGCATGGTGCGAAGACAATAACCTATCCCTCAACATCAGCAAGACGAAGGAATTGGTTGTTGACTTCAGAAGGAGTAGCGGACCGCACGACCCAATTTACATCGGTGGTGCGCAAGTGGAACAGGTCAAAAGCTTTAAGTTCCTCGGGGTCAATATCACAAATGACCTGACTTGGTCCAACCAACCAAGACTTGGTTCACTGCCAAGAAGGCTCACCAGCACCTTTGCTTCCTGAGAAAACTAAAGAAATTTGGCCTGTCCGTTAAAATCCTCACTAATTTTTATAGATGCACCATAGAAAGCATTCTTCTAGGGTGCATCACAACCTGGTATGGAAGTTGTCCTGACAAGACCGAAAGAAGCTGCAGAAGATCGTGAACACGGCACAGCACATCACACAAACCAATCTTCCGTCCGTGGACTCACTTTACACCGCATGCTGTTGGAGCAGTGCTGCCAGGGTAATCAAGGACACGACCCACCCAGCCAACACACTTTTCGTCCCTTTTCTCTCCGGGAGAAGGCTCAGGAGCTTGAAGACTTATACGGCCAGATTTGGGAACAGCTTCTTTCCAACTGTGATAAGACTGCTGAACGGATCCTGACCCAGATCTGGGCCGTATCCTCCAAATATCCGGACCTGCCTCTTGGTTTTATTGCACTACCTTACTTTCCATTTTTCTATTTTCTATTTCTGATTTATAATTTAAATTTTTAATATTTACTAATTTTTACTATTTTAAAATATTTTTAATATGTAATATTTGTAATCTAGGGAGTGGGAAGCGCAGAATCAAATATCACTGATGATTGTACATTCTAGTACCAATTGTTTGGCGACAATAAAGTATAAAGTGTAAATATAAAGTATGCCCTGACCAATCAAGAACATAACTAATTTGCTTGGTGGTGAAGCTTGGAAGGGCTTGTTCCATGCCTTATCTAAGTAAATATAAAAATTGATGTGTTCACAGGTGCAATGAATGCACTCATTCCAGATTAGTCATTGGGTATTTCAATATAACACAGTCTTTGTTCACAAAAACATCAACTATTAGGATTGTTTCCCAAATGTTCTAATCTTCCAAAACATGAATTCCAAATTTCCAATTTAACCTTTGCTATGAGCAATTTCCCCAAATAACCATTTCCCTCTGAAATGTGGGCACCTCCTGTCTGGAATAAAGCTGCACAGATTTCCATCACCTTCACCTGGATTCTACATGGCCAGTGTGAAATCCAGATCTTTCCCTAAAACCAATTCCATGGAAAACAGATAAAGTAAAAAGCTAAAAATACAGACAAACAAAAATCCATGCTTGTGTTTTTCTTTCTTCAGAACCTTCGCAATTAACCATGAAACCTATAATGTGGTAACAAATGCCATTATTGTACGTGCTTCAACTTCTTCCGGTGGCAGCTTGTTCCTTCCATGCACCTCCCTCTCTCTTTAACTCTTATCTTAAACATACAGTACTGTCCAGAAACATCAGAGAGATATTCTGTAATGATCAATAAGTCAGTTGTTTGGAATCAAATAACCTTGCTTGGTGTCTCAGGGCTGGATGTGTCTGTACCCACACCCCCTCCTGTCCTGGCTCCCCTTCTCCCCGACCTGTCCAGGTGCTTCCCACAGCGCTCCACCCTCGCTATTCCCAAATTCCTTTGCTCCCATCAGGTTTGCACACTCTCTCTCCACGTTGAGAAATACAGTGCTGTGCAAAACTCTGAGGCACCCTAGCTGTATGTGCCTAAGACTTCTGTATGTTCTCTATTTTGATTCACTTTCCCTGGGAAAGAGAGATGGGGAATTTAAATTCAATTAAATTTTGAATACATCAAGAATAAAAAAACTAGTCATGAATTCTTGTTAAACCAGACATGGTTCAATAATGTTCTTCAGGGAAGGAAATCTGCTGTTCTTATTCAGTGGGGCTTCTAGTTCAGATCATCTAATTTGACATTGACAGGGGGAGGGGGAAAGTAAAAGCCCTCTCCACCAATGAACACATCTACAAGGAGCATGGCCACAAGAGAGCAGCATTATTAATCAAGGACACCCACCATCCAGGTCATGCTCTCATCTCGCTGCTGCTATTGGGAAGAAAGTTCAGGAGACTTGGGTCCCATAACAACAGGTTCAGGACTAGTTATTACCCTTCAACTATCAGGCTCCTGAACTGGAGAGGGTAACTTCATTCACCCCAACTCTAAACTGATTCCACAAGCTATGGGCTCAGTTTCAAGGACTCTATAATTCAAGTTCTCAGCATTATTTATTTATTTTTAGAAACATAGGAAACCTACAACACAATTCAGGCCCTTCGGCCCACAAAGCTGTTCGGAACATGTCCTTAGATTAGAAATTACCTAGGGTTACCCATAGCTCTCTATTTTTTCTGAGCTCCATGTACCCATCCAGGAGTCTCTTCAAAGATCCTACTGTATCCACCTCCACCACTGTTGCTGGCAGCCCATTCTGTGCACTCACCACTCTCTGCGTAAAAAAACTTACCCCCTGATATCTCCTCTGTACTTACTCCCAAGCACCCTAAACCTGCGCCCCCTCATGATAGCCATTTCAGCCCTGGAAAAAGCCTCTGACTATCCACACAATCAATGACTCTCATCATCTTATACACCTCTATCAGGTAACCTCTCATCCTCCGTCGCTCCAAGGAAAAAAGGCTGAGTTCAATCAACCTATTCTCATAAGGCATGCTCCCCAATCCAGACAATATGCTTGTAAATCTCCTCTGCACCCTTCCTATGGTATCCACATCCTTCCTATGGTGAGGCGACTAGGACTGAGCACAGTACTCCAGGTGGGTTCTGACCAGTGTCTTACATGTCTGCAACATTACCTCTCGGCTCCTGAACTCAATCCCATGATTGATGAAGGCCAATGCCCTGTCTTTCTTAACCACAGAGTCAACCTGTGCAGCAGCTTTAAATGTCCTATGGACTTGGACATAAAGATCCCTCTGATCCACACTGTCAAGAGTCTTACCATTAATACTATATTCTGCCATCATATTTGACCTACCAAAATGAACCACCTCACACTTATCTGGGTTGAACTCATCTGCCATTTCTCAACCCAGTTTTGCAACCTTTCAATGTCATGCTGTAACCTCTGACAGCCATCCACGCTATCCACAACACCTCCAACCTTTTGTGTTATCAGCAAATTTACTAACCCATCCCTCCACTTCTTCATCCATGTCATTTATAAAAATCAAAAAGAGTAGGGGTCCCAGAACAGATTCCCAAGGCACACCACTGGTGACTGACCTCCATGCAGAATATGATGCGTCTACAATGACTCTTTGCCTTCTGTGGGCAAGCCAGTCCTGGATCCACAAAGCAATATCCCCTTGGATCCCATGCCTCCTTACCTTCTCAATAAGCCTTGCATGGGTACCTTGTCAAATGCCTTGCTGAAAGCCATATACACTATATCTACTACTCTACCTTCATCAATGTGTTTAGTCATATCCTCAAAAAATTCAATCAGGCTCGTAAGACACGACCTGCCTTTCACAAAGCCATGCTGACTATTCCTAATCATATTATGCCTCTCCAAATGTTCATAAATCCTGCCTCTCAGGATCTTCTCCATCAACTTACCAATCACTGAAGTAAGACTCACTGGTCTATAATTTCCTGGGCTATCTCTACTCCCTTTCTTGAATAATGGAACAACATCCGCAACCCTCCAATCCTCTGGAATGTCTTCCGTCTCCATTGATGATGCAAAGATCATCGCCCGAGGCTCAGCAATCTTCTCCCTCGCTTCCTACAGCAGCCTGGGGTACATCTCATCCGGTTCCGGTGACTTGATGCTTTCCAAAAGCTCCAGCACATCCTTTTCCTTAATATCTACATGCTCAAGCTTTTCAGTCTGCTGTAAGTCATCCCTACAATTGCCAAGATCATTTTCCGTAGTGAATACTGAAGCAAAGTACTCATTACGTACCTCTTCTGCGTGCCCACTGTGCTCCAAGCAAGGAACCCTGGAGCACGTCCTCAGCGGCTGTGCAAGGGCACTTGGTGAGGGATGGTACAGGTGGAGGCATGATCAGGTCCTGAAGACCATCGCTGAAGCTGTCAGCGCAGGAGTTGAGTGGGTGAAGCGGTCCCGACCCTCCAAGCAGACCATTGCTTTTGTCAGAGCTGGGGAGCAGCCAATACCTGCCAAAAGAACATCTGCAGGCATTCTGACCTCTGCAAGGGACTGGCAGCTGTTGGTGGACGTCGAAGGGCAGCTGAAGTTCCCCAACCATATCGCAGTCACCACACTGTGACCAGACATTGTCCTAGTGTCTGAGTCTACTAAGCAAGTGGTGCTGCTGGAGCTGACAGTCCCATGGGAAGATAGCTTGGAAGAGGCCTTTGAAAGGAAGCTCTCCAAGTATGCAGGACTGGTCAGCAACTGTCAGCTGGCTGGATGGAGAGCGAGGTGTCTCCCAGTGGAGGTTGGTTGTAGGGGATTCGTAGCCCATTCTTTAGTTAGAGCCTTCAGCATTTTGGGCATAGGGGGAGAGAGGAAGAGGAGAGCCATCCGCAGTGCCACCGATGCGGCAGAGAGGGCCTCAAGATGGCTGTGGCTCAAAAGAGGGGAGCCATGGAGTCATAAGTAGCTAGCCATCTGGACAGAAGCTGGGGTCTGATCAGCCCCGGCTGGGTCAACTGGAGGAGGTTGTATGATGTTGAAAGACCCGAAACACCCAATGATTCCAGGAACATCACTGAAGATGTGTGCAGAAGCATCAATAGATGTATGTATACAGCTGCTATCTCCTCCAGTTGCATGCACATTTTTCCACTGTCTGTATTCCTAGTTTGTCTTCTTTTGCATTTTGGTTGCTTGTCAGTCTTTGTGGGTAGTTTTTCATTGATTCCAGTGTATTTCTTTTTCTACTGTGAATGCCTGCAAGAAAATGAATCTCAGGGTAGTGGATGGTGATGTACACGTATTTGACTAATAAATTTACTTTGAACTTTAGCTCTGCTCAGTACACAGACAACTCAGGATGGACAACAAACACTAATGTTGCCAGCAGAATTTGCATCCTATAAACAAGAAAAAAATCCCCTTAGTGATCGATGCCAAAATGCTCAGAACTGCCTTTAGGTACCCCTTAAACAGGAAGTGTTATGAGAAAATGATGGAAGAAATTGGAGCAGGATTAAGCCATTTGTGTGGTGTTTCCTATTAGTGACAGCATTTAAAAAATTGATTGCCTACATAAAAAGAGTATTACAATGAAATTCCTCTTTCATAAGCTCTAAGTGTGACAATTTTTTCTCTTCATGTATGCTGGCTGACCCAGTTTAATCATAGAACACAGAACAGTACTGCACAGGACCTTTGTCTTACAGTGTCTGCGCCAAACCAATCACCGAATTAAACTAAATTCCTTCTGCCTGCATATGATTTCCAGTTACTGCACACGTATGTTCCTACCTTAAAGGTACACGAAAGCCGCTATCACATCCACCTACACTCCCACTCCTGACAACATGTTCTCGGCACCTGCTCCCCACTATGTTAAACCCCTTAAAGCCTCCTAGTGTTCAACATTTTTATCCTGGCAGTTTGCTTTACCTACACTCAGTAGCCACTTTATTCGGTATATCCTCTATCTGATAAAATGGCCATTGAGTTTATGTTCCTGGTCTTCTGTTGCTGTAGCCCATCCGCTTCAGGTTTGACATGAGATGCTTTTCTACACACCACTTTGTTGTAACGCGGGGTTAATTGAGTTACTATCGCCTTCCTGTCAGCCTGAAACAGTCTGGACATTCTCTTCTACTTCTCTTACTAACAATGCTCATGAAAAAACAATCTATGTGAAATGGGTGTCAGGGCAGTGTAGTGGTTTGTGTATCATTATTACGGCTGGTGGCATTGCACCTTCAGAGCGGTGCTAGGAATTTTCAGACTATTCTAGTGTTTAATATTGTGGCTTTCTAATCATTTACTTAGATATTGCTGTGTAGCTCCAATTGTCTAATACTATTATGTAGTGCCTTTATAGGCATCCGTTAGTCTTGTGAGACCATGGATTTGCGCCTTGTAAGGTCTCCAGGGCGCAGGCCTGGTCAAGGCTGTATGGAAGACTGGCAGTTGCCCATGCTGCAAGTCTCCCCTCTCCACACCACCGATGTTGTCCAAGGGAAGGGCATTAGGACCGATACAGCTTGGCACCAGTGTCGTTGCAGAGCAATGTGTGGTTAAGTGCCTTGCTCAAGGACACAACACCTTTAAGATGATACGAATTGTAGATATTACTATTAGGAGAATATATACAGTACCCTGCTCATATTCCAAAATCTTTCAGTTTTCTCTTTTAATTCAGCATATTTCTGGTCTTTTTTACTTCTTGATTTCTGTAAGTTATGTGTGTTTGAAACGGCTAGATATGTATTAAGTGAGCTGTTACTGCTATTTTATCCTGTATTATTATATCCTGGTGGTTATTTACTATTATTTGTTTCTTTTTGTATTTGGACAGACTGCCTTCTTTTTCATATTGGTTGCTTGTCAGTCTGTGTGCATAGTTTTCCATTAGCTCTATTGCATCTTGTTTGCTGTATTTGGTTGGTGGTGGGGTTCTGGCTCAAAGTGTGTCGATGCGGCAGGGCCCATGTCCTACTGTGGGGAATGACCTGCTGTTTGAACGATTTAAAGACTGGGCCAGATGGATTGAACGGGTAAGGGTTTGGCCTGTTCTGCTTTCTGCTCTGCACTGAACTGAGGCAGAGGCCATGGCCGACTCTGACTGCTCCAGGATCTGCGTCGAAGGACTCGCTTTTACTCTGAATACTATTTGTCTACTCTTATTGTTCACGTGATTTGTTTCTTCTCTCTCTCTCTCTGCACATTGGGTGTTTGATCTGTTCTCTTTTTTTAATGGGTTCTTTTGTGTTTCATTCTTTTGTGACTGCCTGTAAGGAGACGAATCTCAAGGCTGTTTTATGTATACATACTCCGATAACAAATGCACTTTGAACTTGAACTTTAAATGCCTGCACGTAAAGAATCTCCAGATAGTATATAGTGACACATATTTACTTTGTTAATAAATTCACTTTGAACTTTTAACATAAACAGTTCCTGATTGTTCTTTTTCTTAAAGTACTTGCCCACTAGATGTTAAATGCAGGAGTCTCATACAGGATTCCGTAAATGTTAACCTGCAGGTTCAGCCAGCAGTAAGGGAGGAAATTACAAATGTTGCCATTGATTTCAAGAGAATTGGAGCATTAAAAAAAAGTAATACTGAGACCTTATAAAGCACTGGTCAGACAGCACTTGGTGTATTTTGAGCAGTTTTGGGCCCCCTAGCTATGAAAGGATGTGCTGGCTTTGGAGAGGGTTCAGAAGAGATTCATGAGAAGGATTCTGGGAATTAAAGCGTTATCGTATAAGGAGCTTTTGATGACTTTAGGCCTGTACTGACTGGAGTTTAGAAGAACGAGGAGGATATCATTGAAACCTGTTGGATTTTGAAAAGGCTAGATAAAGAGAACATAAAGAGGATGCTCCCTCTTGTGAGGGAGACTAGGATGAGAGAACACAGCTTTAGAATACAAAAAAGTTCCTTTAGATGAGGAGGAATTTCTTTCGCCAGAGGGTGGTGAATCAATGGAATTAATGGCCAGAGACAGCTGTGGAGGCCAAGTCATTGAGTATCTTTAAAGCGGAGGCTGATAGATTCTTGGTTAGTAAGAGCCTTAAAGGTTACGGGGAGAAGGCAGGAGAATGAGGATGAGAGGGACCATAATCAGCCATGACGGAATGATGGAACAGATTCGACGGGCTGAATGGCCTCATTCTGCTCCTATGTCGATGGTCTTATGAAAATGAATCCAAGTGAACCAATTGGCTTGGATTCTTGTTAAATATTCAACTTGCCACTGTGTGGTTTGAACATCTTCCTGCTGCCATTATTCATCCAGCTCTCCGTGTTACAACATGTGGCTTAAAAGTCCCCTTTCAAAAGTTTAAACGTGGGAAAATGTGCTGTCGAGTTCCATTGACACAATGGTTGTGACTGCTAAATTAAAATAACCCTGCACTTGAAGAATCATTATTCTCATATAAGACATAGTTATTATTCTATCCAGCCTTTCTTAATTAACATTGTTCCTGCTGAACTTTCCTCATTGTCCTCTTCAATTCAAAAGCTCTAACCTCTCTGTGTGAAAGTTTTGGCTTCAGTAATTCAAAGCCACAACCCTTCGTAATTACAAGTGATAAGAATTGTGTTAGGATGAGATAATTAAGGCAATTAATAGAACAAGTAATGGAACTAACTCAGTATCACCCAGGGCTTACTCATGCTTCCCCTATTTTTCCGGGGAATGGTAATGAATATATCATTCGACATTTTTTAAAGTTCAGGTCTGCAGTTCCAGTGCCTCAGTTTCTATTGTTTCAAACGAAGCTCAACGTGTGCGAGAACTTGAAGTAAATAAAGGGAAGATGCTCCATTGGCAGGCGGATTCATAACCAGAGATCACAGAATGACAGTAATTGGGAAAAAGAACCAGCAGGGAGATGAAAAGGATTTCATTTTTATTCGGCCATTTGCTCGTGATCCGGAATGCACAGTGCTGAACGCCGATTCAATAGGGACTTTCAAAAAAAGTCGATAAATACTGGAAAAGGAATAAATTGCAGGGCTCCAGGGAAGGAGAGTATAGTAGCTGCGAGTATTGGATAAATGTTTCAAACAGCCAGCACGGGCACGGCAAGCTTATGCCGAAAGGACTCCTGAGTCTGAAGAATTTTAAGGATGTGTTTACAGTCTAATTTACCAACCTGTCTTTTACCGGCTTCTGAAACAGCTCCCCCCCAAATCGTTATTCATAGTGAATATTACTGTGATAATTAAACAAGTCTTGTAAATTATTTGGATTAATGTGAGGAAACAGGATCTGATGTCTTCTCAAATAGGGGAGGGGGTGTGAGAGATTTTAATGATGACCTTTAAAATCAAAGCTGTTTCAGAAAAGAGGTCGAGAATATACCAGCGAAGATATTCAGTGGCTGGTCACCTGCTGTGAAAAAAGCAGATCCAGCGCCGCGGTGCCAGCGGGTTCCCAATCAATGTTTCAACTTAAGGATCTTTCTGTCACCACGGCCGACACTGCCGCGGAGTCAAAGCACTCTCGCAGGCGGACTGCTGAAAGAAGACGGCAATCGTACACGTGAGAACGCACACATCCCAGCCAATCGGGGTTTGCTTGTAACTGTGTTTAACACGATTCCTTTTGCTTTAGTCTTGTCAAGACTTGATCGAAGCACAGCGACGACAACGATCTTTGTTTACATCAGTCCATGTTCCAGGAAAGAAAAGTAGTGACTCAGATGGCCGCTGTTAAAGGAGAGGTATTAATTCAGTTCTAGGTTACTGCTTTCAAGCCACAGTGATGGCGTTAGTTTTAGTCACAGAGTCATAGAATGCTACAGCACAGAAACAGGCCCTTTGGCCCATCTAGTCCGTCCTGAACTATTAATCTGCTTAGTCCCATCAACCTGCACCCAGACCATGGGCCCCCATACCCCTCACATCTACCTACCTGCCCAAATTTCTCTTAATGTTGAAATTGACTCCATTCACTGCACTTTGAGTGAAGAAGTTCTGCTTAAATATTTTACATTTCACCCTTAAACCCATGACCTCAAGTTGTAGACTTCCCCCAACCTCGGTGGAAAAATCTGACTTGCATTTCCCCTATCTATACCCCTCATAATTTTGAATAGCTCTATCAAATCTCTCCTCAATCTTCTACATCCTAGGGAATAAAGTCTAACCTATCCAACTTTCCCCTATAACTGAGGTCCTCTAGACCTGGCGACATTCTTGTAAATGTTGTCTTAACTCTTTCAATCACATTTACATCTTTCCTGTAGGTAGGTGAGCAAAATGGATAAAATACTCCAAATTAGGTCTCGCCCACGTCCTATACAATTTCAACAGAATATCCCAGCTCCAGTACTCAGTTCATTGATTTACGAAGGCCAATGGGCCAAATGCTTTCTTTGCGACCCTATTTACTTGTGACACCACTTTTAGGGAATTATGGATCTGTATTCCCAGATCCTTTTTTTTCCAAAAATACTTTATTCAGAAATATTACAAAATAAAAATAATTACATACAGGAAAAGAAAACCATTCGTTGACTGTGAGTCCTTATTCAATACAGTTATTAACAATAAAAATTTTGTGTTGACTCTGTTCATTTACAAATGAAAGATGTTTACAGTAAATCATGCGTTTACTCTCAACCCTTGGTCAAGAGTTAAGACTTATTAACAATCAAAATTTTCAACAATAAAGGCAGGCGATGGCTCTAATACTTTCCCAAATTAACAATTCCACCCACTCCTTGGGCACCATGTTGATTATCTGTCCACACCGCTGATGAGGGTAGGTCTCCTCCCCATCCCTCTGTTCTACCGCACTCCTCAGTGTCCCTCCACCCACTGTGTAAGACCTACCCTGGTTGGTCCTCCCAAAGTGCAACACCTCACACTTGTTTGCATTAAATTCATCTTTCATTTTTTTTCAGCAGGTCCAGATCCCATTACAAGGTTTGCTAGTCTTCCTCGCTGTCCACCACACCCCCAGTCTTAGTGTTACCTGCAAATTTGTTGATCCAGTTTACCACATTACCATTCAGATTGTTGATAAAGATGACAAACAACAATGGGCCCAGCACTGATCCCTGCAACACGTAACTAGTCACAGACTTCCAGTTAGAGAGGTAATCTTCTGCTACCACTCTCTGTTTTCCTCCACAAAACCAAAATCTGATCCAGTATACCACCTTATCTTGAAGGCCAAGTGACTGAATCTTCTTGACCAACAGGCAGGACCTTATCAATAGCCTTGATATAGTCCATATGGACAACATCCATTGCCTTGCCTTCAACTTTCCTGGTAACATTAGCTATCCTCCAATCCACTGGCACCTCACCTGTGGTTTAGGATGTTTTAAATATCTGTGCTAAGGCTTCTGCAATTTCTGCTCAACCTTCCCACAAGGTCCAAGGGAACACATTGTCAGGCATTTATACCCCCTAATCTGCCCCAAAATAGCAAAAATTCCTCATCTATAGTCTGTACAGTCCATGACCTCACTGCTGCCTTGCCTTATTTCTTTAGACTCTGTGTAAATCTCCTGAGTAAATACAGATGCAAAAAATCCATCTAAGATCTCCTCCATCTTTTTTGGTCCTACGCATAGATTACCACTCTAATCTTCCTGAAGACCAATTTTGTCCCTTGCTATCCTTTTGCTCTTAATGTATATAGAAACCCTTTGGACTTTCCTCTCCTTGTCTGCTTAGAGCATCTCTTAGCCATCCTGGTTGTGTTCTTATGTGTTCCCTTGCATTTCTTTTCATCCTCAGGTACCTCATTTGTTCTTGTCTGCCTATACCTGCCAACTGTCTGCCGATACCTGCTAAGCACCTCCTGCTTTTTCTTAACCAGGGCCTCAATATGTCTTGAAAACCGAGGTTCCCTAAACCTGTTATCCTTGCCTTTTATTCTGATAGGAACACACAAACTCTGTATTCTCAAAATTTTATTTTGAAGGCCTCTCACTTACCAAGTAAATCTTTGCCAGAAAACAATTCATTCCAGTCCATGCGTGCCAGATTATAATTGGCCTTTTTTCAATGTAGAATCTCAACTCAAGTACCTGACCTATTCTTTTCCAAAATTACTCTGAAACTAATGGCATTATGATCGTTTATTATCGAATGTATAAATTATACAACTTGCATTTTGTCTGCTTGTAGGCAGCCACAAAGCAAGAATCTCGAATAACCCAATTAAAAAAGACTAAAAACCACTGTGTAGAGAAAGGGAGAGAGAAAAAAACACATCATGCAGACAATAGAAACAAGCCAACAGCATCTTGAACCAGACAGGGTCCCAGATCCACTACTAGAGCAGCCAGAGTAGGCCCAAGCGAAACCTTGGTCCCCAGTTTTCATGTCAGCGGGCCAGGAACGTACAGCAGTCAGCTCAGTTCACAGCCTCAGCACTGTGGATAAAGGAATGAATATTTGCGGGAGAGCAAAATCAGCCTCTGCACCCAATACTCAGGCTTCCAGTCTGGGGCCGGTGTTTAAATTGTCCAAACACCAAGTAGTGCCACATTCCAGAACCCAGATCCAGGCTTGCTGATACGCTTGGGCTGCCCACTCTGAAGCCGCTCTCGACCTCACCAAATCGACTCGGTGCTTGGAGCGATACAACCTCGCACCCTGGGTGATGAGAATCGAAACTCTTCCGCATCAACTCCTTTCCAAATCACTCACTCCATCTCTGGCAGCGATATGAATTCCGTATGCAAGCTGGGCGGCTCGAACATGTTGCGCCTCGCAATGCCCCAGTACAGCTCATCTCCCAGACCAGCCCCGACCACACATGCCTCCTCACTGTCTGTGGTGTTCGTTCACCACAACTTGCTTCATAAAAGATGTTATAAGTTATCTTTTTAGTTAATTCTCTTGCCTTATGATTTACCAGTAAGTTGTCACTCATCTTTGGTTACCCCATCTTAAGCTCTTGCTGGGACTTCTATGTATTGATTAAGGAAACTTTTTTGAACCACCCAGGTCATATTCTCTTCTCACTGCTGCCATGAAGAAAGTGGTACCAGAGCCTCAGGACTTGCACCTCCAGGTTCAGGAACAGTTATCACCCCTTAACCATCAGAGTCTTTCAAGGAATTTTCATCTCATGTTCTTGATGTTTATTTATTATTATTATCTCTTTTTTTCTTTTGTACAATATTTGCACAGTTTGTTGTCATTTACACACTAGCTGTCTTTCATCAATTCCATTATGATTATTAGATTTATTGAGTATGCCTGCAAGAAAACAAATCTCAGGATTGTATCTGGTACTTTGATAATAAACTTATTTTGAACTTTGAACATTGACTTCATTTGACAAACTCTTTCCCATCCCATCATTTTACACTATGGGAGGCCCAGTCATATGTGGAAAGTTAAAATCGCCTACTATCACAATCTTGTGTTTCTTGGAACGGTCTGCGATCTCTCTTCAAATTTGCTTCTCTAAATCCCGTGGACTTTTAGGTGGGCTATAATATAATCCCATTAACGTGGTCAAACCTTACTTATTCCTCAGTTCTACGTAAAAAGCCTCACGAGATAAGCCTGTTACAGTTGCTCCGTTTTAGTTTCTTATTTTTTAAACTTTTATACTTTTTAACTTAGGTTACCTGTTGTATTTTATATTCAGCCAGAGACTCATTCCACCGAGATGCAACACAGAGTGTCATAGGAAGTCATTCCTGCCTGTGGCCATCAAACTTTACAACTCTTCCCTTGGAGGATCAGACACCCTGAGCCAATAGGCTGGTCCTGGACTTATTACTTGGCATAATTTACATATTACTTATTTCCTGGCATAATTTACATATTACTATGGTTTTATTACTATTTATTATTATGGTGCAACAGTAATGAAAACCAATTTCCCCCGGGATCAATAAAATATGACTATGACTATTTCTAGTCTGTCCTGTCCGAGCACTGCCGTGATGTTTTCCCTGACTATAAATGCCACCCCTCCTCCTTTAATCCCTCCTGCTCTTTCACGTCTAAAGCAACTAAACCCTGGAATACTGAAATGCCAGTCCTGCCCCTTCTGCAACCAAATCTCACTAATACCAATAATGACATAATTCCACATGCTGAACTGTGCTTTTCCTGCAAAACTCCTTGCATTGAAATATATGCAGCTCAGAACATTAGTCCCACCATGCTGAACCTTTTCAAATCAATTCAACTTTAATTGCCATTTAGCCATACAGGCAAACGAGACAGTATTACTACAGGATCAAGGTGCAAAGACACACTACCAACAGTCACACAGGGAAAGCACACACAAGATGTCAATCACGTAATAAGAGTCCCACCACCACCACCCGGCGACGCTGTGGCTTGATGCATACAAGTCAGCAAACCCGTACTGAATAGCAGTAAAAATACAATGATGCCCTGCCCACTGATATCAATCTGACTTTGTATGTAGGCTTAACAACATCTTTCTCCACAATCACTCCACTATCTGTTCTGGTGCACTGGTCCTCATCCCCTTGTGACTCTAGTTTAAACCCCCTAAGCAGCACTAGTAAACCTTCCTGCTAGGAAAGGTTTGCTGGTTAGTTTAAGAGTGTTTAGTTAGCAGCCCCGTTAGGTTTGAGTTTATGACTTTCCTTTGTTCTGTACAGTTCTTATTAACACTAAGTGAATTGATCATCTGTTTCTGTGTTTTCCCTCTTCACTTGGGCCATCACTATGCACCTGTCACTGTCAT
Source organism: Mobula birostris (assembly GCF_030028105.1). NCBI lineage: Eukaryota > Metazoa > Chordata > Chondrichthyes > Myliobatiformes > Myliobatidae > Mobula > Mobula birostris. The sequence goes on along the minus strand of NC_092372.1, from coordinate 213,467,136 downwards.
ATTCATATTCAATGGGTATTCCCCGTTTTAATACTCTATATGGTTTATGTAGCTGGGCTTATGTGCTCCACAACTGCAATGAATACAATAGCAATAATTACTTCCATCAGAAGCATCACCAATAGCAATGGGCCATTTTTCCCCTCCAAACCCTGTTTCCTCTGTCATTTGTATCATTGGTTACACAGCATTTTCCTTTCCGTATTCCATAATGTAATCTAGACTACAATAATGTCTTGATCTCCAGCCTTGTAAATTATAGAGTCATTCAGCAAAGAGACTGGCTCTTTGGCCCAAATGCTATACAAGATTCTCATCTAATCTCATTCCTTTGACCCTATTTGGCCCAGCTCCCTCAAAATCTTCTCTATACATGTACCCATTGAAGTGTTGTTTAAATTTGTTAATGTATTGTGGATCAGAGGAGATTGTGAGTTGATCTTGTAGGGATGTATATAATCACAAGGGACATAGTATGAATGCATCCAGTCTTTTTCTCAGGGCTGAGGAATCAAGAATCTGAGAGGATGAATTAAGGTAAGAGGTGAGAAATTTAATAGGAACTTGAGGAGCAACCTTTTTTATACAGACGTTGGCCTGTATGTGGTATGTGCTGCTGGGAAAGTGGCAGAGACAGATACAGTAACAACTTTTAAAAGACCATTGGACAGGTATTTGGAAAGGAAAAGTTTTGATAGATATGGGTCAAATGGCATTGGATTAGATGGAAATCTTGCACAGATGGTCCAGCTTGGGAGTCTAAGACTAGAGGGGTAACAGGGAAAGATTCAAAAGGGGTATGGGGGATATTTATTTCACTCAGTGGGTATATGGAACGAGCTGCCGGAAGAAGTGATAGAAACAGAAACAATTACAACTCTTCAAAGATTAGATTAGATTATGAGGACACTCAGTCCTTGTTTATTGTCATTTAGAAATGCATGCATGCATTAAGAAATGATACAATGTTCCTCCAGAGTGATATCACAAAAAAACAGGACAAACCAAAGACTAACACTGACAAGACCACATAATTATAACATATAGTTACAGCAGTGCAAATCAATACCATAATTTGATAAAGGGCAGACCATGGGAACAGTAAAAAAAAGTCTCAAAGTTCCGATCAACTCCCGATAGTCCCCGATAGCAGGCGGCAGAAAGGAGAAACTCTCACTGCCATAAACCTCCAGGTACTGACAACTGTCGATGCATTGGAAGCACCCGACCACAGCGGACTCTGAGTCTGTCTGAAAACTTCTAGCCTCTGACCAGCCCTTTGACACCAAGCACTGAGCACCATCTCCGCCAAGAGCTTCGACTCCGTCCCAGCCACCGAGCAACAAGAAAAGTTGAGGACTCGGGGCCTTCCGCTCCGGAGATTCTGGATCACACAGTAACAGCGGCAGTTAAAAAGGCATTTCAGAAGTTTCTCCAGATGTTCCTCCGTTCTCTCACGTCTGTCTCCATCAAATCAGGATTGTGCACGGCACCCTACTTGACGGATTACAGATATCATTGACCAGAGTGGCCGTGCGTGCTGTGTCGCGCCGCCATCTTCTCCTCCTCATGGTTGGACAGGTAAATGGATAAGGAACCTTCAGAGGGAAATCGAGGAAAGAACGTGCTGACTTTGGAGAGAGTTCAAAGGACATCTGTTTAGAACAGAGATGAGGAGGAATTTCTTTAGTTAGAGAATGGCGAATCTGTGAAATTTGTTCTCACAGGTGTCTGTGGAGGTCAAATCATTGGGTATATTTAAGGCAGAAGTAGATTGATTCATGAAGGGATACAGAGAGAATGAGGCTGGGAGGGAAAGTGGTTGAGTCAAGATGAAATGATGGAGCAAACTCAATGGGCTAAATTACCTAGTTCTGCTCCTATATTATAGGGTCTTATGGTCTTATGGAAATGGGCAAAATGTGGGAAAATGGGATTAGCTTGGGTTGATATAGACGAGTTGGGAAGTATCATTTCTATTAATCTATGTCCTCAGTGTGGGATGGAGGGTGATGAAATGATAAACTTGGGGGTTAATAACTTTGCAGACCACTGTGACACAACTCGTATTTTCCCAAAGAAGAAGTGGTTTGTTCACCCGGCAGAACAGTTAAATTATGTACACATCACACAAAATGCTGGAGGAACTCAGCAGCTCAGCAGTCGTGGATTTCCACCAGCATCTGGTGTCATTTGTTCAAGATTTATAGCCTCTGCAGAATCTGTTATGCTGAACTATTCACTCACTGGCATATCTGTGACATCATTCCATTGCTACTAAGCAGATATCAATGTGACTGCTGTTTAAAATTATAATAGTTTTCAAAACTAAACTTCATTCAGCTATGACCTGCGGCCATTCCGGACATTGGAAGTTTGGAGAGGAGGGGATTTCAATCAGGTCCACTGCCCGAGGATAAAAGGCAGGAGTGGTTCGCGGCAGTGTAACAGAGTTTTGATCAGCATTTGGGATTGATGAGCAAAAGAAAATTAAAGGAAGACAGGGGCAAGCAGAGTGGCAGTCATCTGAGTGGACAGAGTCAGAGTGGTGATCTTGAGGCTTTAGCGAAGAGAGGCTTCACTCAGAGAAAGCAAAGGAGAGACAAGCTCAAGTTTCTTCCTTCTCTTCTTTATACCTGCTCAGCTAGGACAGTAGAGATGTCTGGCAGGATAGTGTAATGTTCCTCCTGCTGGAAGTGAGACCTCTGGTCTCCCTGACCGCTACAAATGTGAGAAGTGCATCCAACTCCAAACTGTGTTAAGGAGTTGGATGAACTCTGGATCATTCAGGAGGCTGAGGGGATGATAGACAGGACATATAGAGAGGTAGTTTTCAGGACACAGGAAACTGGGTGACAGTCAGGAAAGGGAAAAGGGTTAAAGACCCACTGCAGAGTACCCCTGTGGCCGTCCCCCTCAACCACAGGTATACCACTTTGGATGCTGTTGGGGGAGTGGGCTGGGATGACCAAACAGAGGAGAGTCACAGTGGTTGGATCTCTGGCACTGAGTCTCAGAAGGGAAGGGAGGAGAAGTGGAATGCTCTGGTGATGGGGGATTCGTTAGCTAGGGGAATGGACAAGAGGTTCTGCAGGTGAGAACAACATTCCCAAATGGTACGTTGCCACACATACCGGTGCCGGCATAGCATGCACATGGTACTCAGCAGAACAACACAGAACACAACAAAACAAGCAACAAAACAACAGCAAAACAAACCCCTTTCCTTTCTCACATCCATCCACACACACACACAGTCTCTGGGCCTCCAGTCTTCAGGCTTCACCTATCCGGCTTTGACTTCCAGACTTATGATTGACCTTCAGGCTTTGATCTTTGTTGTCGATTGCTGGACTAGCCAACGATGGGACCCTGAACTCCAGGCCTGCTGGCTCACTGATCCTCGTTCCTCCCGTTCGCATGCACAGACATCCAGTCCCGATGGCCCCCCGACCCGGGTGAGTCAGACATTCACCGACGTCCTTCCTCACCTGTCCGCATTGCTAGCCTTCGAACGAGGAGCTTGGGGCTCCAACCTGACCTATCTTCTCCACATCCCTGTCCCTAAAACTTAATCTGATCCCTAACTCTCCTCTCTTCTCCCCAAAACCATTCCTATGAACTTGGAAAAAAAAAGCTAAATCTGAGCCATAACCTTGCCAGACCATGACGGACGCAGGGACCACAGCACCATTATCGCTTATGTGATTCCTTGAGGTGGGAGACCCCTTCATTGTTTTGGGGGCTTTTCTCACTGAGCTCAGCTTCCCCGTGTTCCTGTGGTGGAAGGACCCCGGATGGCAGAGCTTCCCCACAGGATCTATGCATTGACTGCAAGGAACTTCAGTGCCACCCTCAGCATGTACTCCTGCAGCCTTGAGTGCGTTTGCCAGCAGCATTCACTTACAGACATCCAGCCGTCTGCTGGAAGACCAACATGTTTCAAACAGACCAAAGGACAATTTCACTGAGTTGATCTTCCAGCAGCACTTGATGCCTCTCTCAATGTGTGTGCCCATGGCGGCAGCCTATAGATCAGAGATTGCTCTGTTCTGCAGCTGCTGAATCAGGATATGGGACCTAGCATCTGTCTCCAGACATGTATAGACAAGTGTAAGACATGTCTCTGCTTGTTCTCGATTACATTTGGCGAAATAGCACCTAGGCCTCCCTGATCACAATTGTCTGCATCATGTACTTCAGATTCAATTCCATATTATCTTACCAATCCTCCATCCCCATTGCCTCCCTCTCTTCACATTGACTGTACACTTATATGCACTCAATGTGAAGTCACCATGGCAATAGTTCATTCAGGGTTTAAAGAGATTTGGTACGTTACCAAAGACAAGCAAATTTCTGTAGGTTTACCATGGAGAGCATTCTGCCCGGTTGTATCACCTTCTTGTACGGAGAGCCCACTGCACAGGGTCAGAAAAAGGTGCGGAGGGTTGTAAACTCAGACAAATCCATCATGGGAACTAGCCTCGCCTCCATCATGGACACCTTCAGTGGGCAATGGCACAAGAAGGTGGAATCCATCATTAAGCACCCTCCGGGACATGACTTCTTCTCACTCCTACCATCAGAGGGGAGGTACAGGAGCCTGAAGACACACACTCAACATCTTAGGAACAGCCTCTTCCTCTCCACTATCAGATTTTTGAATGGACTATGAATGCATGAACCCTACCTCACATTTTGCTCTCTTTTTGCACTACTAATTTATTTTTAATATATTTCTTATTGCAACATATAGTAATTTTTACAGTACTGTGCAAAAGTCTTAGGCACCCTAGCTGTATATACAGTACCACGAAACAACTGAGAAAAGGGAGATCATATGGTATGTAAAGGGTTAACCAGAATGCAAACTCATGAACCCGGAAGAGGAAGAAAGGTTCAAAGAGGAACCAGAAGTTATGACATTTTGGACATTTTAGTAGTTTCAAATCAGCCCATTTGAAAAAATCTAAACTAAAAATAAAAATAGAAATACCCCCTCACCTCACCCACAAAAACCCGAAAAAAAGCCAAAAGACGACTAAGGAATAAACTAATGCTAAATCTAACCCCATCTCTCCAGAAGGCAACCCAAAAGATATATGTTTTTTTTAGAAAAAAACCACCCATAGTCAAAAAAGTAAAAAAGAGATTACCATAAGTGTAAAAAAAACAATTGCATAGAATAGAGTATCATCTTACTAATATTTAAAAAAAAAAGCAAGTGCCGATTCATATTGTTAGTTATTTTCAAACACAAATGATTGAAAATATCGCACCGAGAAAATGTAAGGTCATAGGGGAAGAAGAAGGCGAGGCGCCATCTTAAGATGTAAAAAAGTCGAATACTTCCCCAATAAAGTTTCAAAGAAAGAAAAATCAAACACCGAATCTACTACTTAGTTACTTTCAGAAACAAAAAGATTAAAAGTAAAAAAAAACAGAATCACTAAAGGGAAAAGGAAACTTTTATCTAGAAATACGAAAAATACCTACACTACAAACCAAAGACGAAAGCCCCCAAATTATAAAAGTCCAGATCTGTAACTAGTTATTAACTTTAAAAAAAAACAAAAAGCAAATAAAAACAAGGATGGAAAAAACCCAGTACATTAATTAGTCCATAGCAGAGGAACGCTGATCATCAAGGAATCTTTGAGCTTTGCTTGGAGAATTAAACAGACGACGAGAGTTATCGGAAAGAACGATTCTCAAACATGCTGGAAACAGCAACACTGGATTGAATTTGGACATCTGTGGTTTAAAAGACATCCGTTCCCTTAAAACCTCAGGACTGAAATCTTCGACGAGGCGAAATTTGAAACTTTGAAATTCGATCATACCTTTCCGCCAGGCAGGTCGTATCAAATGATCCCTGATGTGAGCATAATGGAACCAAATTATCACAGGTCTCGGTTTGGATTCTCTGGAAGGTTTGGCACGGAGAGTACGGTGCGCGCGATTGAGCAATGGAGGGGCATCCAGAATTTCTGAATCAAACACATCCATTAGAAATTGAGAGAAGTACTCAGTAGGATCACCCTTCTCAACCTCTTCGGGAAGCCCGATTATCTGCAGATTCTGTCTCCGGGATCGATTTTCGAGGTCAATAACCTTAGATTTATAAAGTTCCAACAGTTGAGATGTTGAAGATAGATTTTGTTCCAGGGTATCAATCCTTCGGTCTCTCTGCCAAGAGGCTTCATCAAGTTCTGAAATTCTTGCTTGTTGTTGTTCAATTTCACGCCTAAACGATTTAATACTATCTTCAGCCGTCTTTTAAACTCCTTCAAGCACAGCGAATCTTTGGTTAAGTTTTTCCTCTAGAAGCTTCAACATTGTTTCAAAAGTTAATGGAATTTGCTTAGGTGATTTAGGATCACCATCTTTTTTTTTCCGTTGCTGTCACAGTCTTTCCCGTTTTTAACTTCTCGTCCTCTGGTAAGCATTTTCAGCAAGTTAAAATCAAAGTTCAAAAATATATCTGTGATATAAACCCTTTAGTGGAGGTATAAACAGAATAAATAAGGGTGGTTACGGGTAAAAGAAGGACAGGGAGTGGAGCGAAGCCAAAATGTACCTCACACCATGAGCACCTCCTGGAGAGTCCACCTATCTTCATATCATCTGCAAATTTTGCAACAAAGCCATCAATTCCATCGTCAAAATCTTTGATATATAACATTAAAGAATGTGGGATGAAAATGCATGTAGTCATGGGGAGAATGTACAAAGGAACTGAACACAGATTGCTGCTGCTATGATAGTGTTACACAAACCACTGTGGTATAATAAACACAAAATATTCTGCAGATGCTGGGGTCAAAGCAACACACACACAACGCTGGAGGAACTCAGCAGGTCGGGCGGCATCTGTGGAAATGAAGGGTCTTGGCCCAGAACGTTGAGTGTTCTTTTCCACGGATGCTGCCCGAACTGCTGAGTTCCTCCAGCATTTTGTGCTTGTCACTGTGGTATAATGCTATAGAGAGAATAAACAGCTTCCTGGCCGTTAACATTCCATGTGACCCATTCTGGGCCCAGCACTTTGAAACAATCATGAAGGTTATCTTATGGTCTTATGGCCTAAGAAGACTCACCATTGGCTCTACTTAGAAGCTTAAGGAAATTCTAAGAAACCTTCACAAATGCATTGTTGAAAGTACGCCGCTGAGTTGTATCATGGACTGGCAAAGCAATTCTAATGCACAGCAACACAAGAGGTATGGGAACAGCCTGGCCTATCACGGGCACAGCCCTCCTGATTATTGACAGCATCAACAGGAAGTGCTGCCTCAAGAAGGAGGCACCTATCATCCAGGTGATGCCTGGAATGGGACTACAGAAGCCTGAAGTCCCTTGCCACCAGGTTCAAGGACAACCACTTTCAGATTCAGGTTCGGATTTATTTGTCACATCGAAACATAAGGTGAAATGTGTCATTTATGATATCTACCAGCACTCTCAAGGATGTGCTGGGGGGCAGCCTGGCACATCGCCACACATTCCTGCGCCAACATAACATGCCCATAAGCAACAGCAACAAAAATGACAACAGCAAAACAAGTCCATAATCATCTGGTCCTTGAACTGACCTGCACAACCCCAACCCAACCCCAGCAATGGAACACTACACACCACCTCCCAGAGGTTCCCAACCTTTTTTATGCCGTGGAGCCTTACCACTAACCGAGGGGTTTATGGATCCCAGAATCCTTTGATTCTGAATTTTTTTTTTGTGTTGTGGTAAGTCTTGTTTTTCACTGTATGGTACAATTTATACTCTGTGTGTTGTCTGAATCGATGTGCCAAATGAAAGTTTTTCATTGTGCCTGTACCTCACTGCACTCGTACACTTGTCAATAAACCCTGAAATGACTTGATTTGACATGACTTGACACCACGGGATATGGTGAAGGTGGCGATTCCTACCACCCTTGTTCCTTCTTCTCCGAGGCAGTTTAACAGTTGCTCTCAGAGCAGTCATGACAAGTCACTGTGCTGCATTTTGTGGATGGTTCACGCTGTAGCCTCCGGCATGAATATTTGTACTTAGAGACCAGGATACAAAGAGCTATAAGGTAAATGTTAGTCCATCTTTTATTTACAGTGTGTTCTTCCTCAAAGCCTACCTTCTGCTGTGGTAGTGACAGCTATTTCTTTCCAACAGCGCGAGTATAACCAGCTGCACCCTATGAATAGCTCTGCCAGGGAAAGCAGATTGCCAAATGCATATTCCTGCAGGACACCAAATGTTTTCAAATCAATACAATTGCATTTAGTTTCATCAAACTAACAAAGGCTATTCCTTTGCTCACTACTTAATTAGACTGGTGTTTGCTGTTCTTTTCCTTTCAACACAGTTTGTTCAACCAGTTGGTCGGTTCAGGGAAAGGGAGAAGAGCAATAAGATTGGAGATGGCGGGACAATGGGTGTGGAAAGCAGTGATGTGTGACACTTACTAGTCCTGATGGAGCCAGAGATAAGATGAGTTAGCACAGTGATTCCCAACAGAAGCGGTTATGTGCCCCAAGGGGGCATTAGGGGAAATAGGATTTGTCGGAGGGCGTACAAGATTCTTGTGGAGGGGGGCTGGTGGTGAGAGGCCTGACCAACCATGTCAACTCGCAGCTGTCATCAACATCTGATAGGCAATCCCAGTTTGAATTCATTTTTTAATTTTAATTTAGCCCCATTAATTATGGTTAAATACGTACAGCACTTTCCCGATGAGTCTGAAGACGGTGAAGCCTTGAATTCTAATCCTGCTTACAAACAGAAACTATGGAAAATGAATCAATACAATGTTACATACCTGGAGTGTGGTTTTATTTCATTCCCACCAGATCAGTGACCATAAGACACAGGAACAGAATTAGGCCATTCGGCCCATCGAGTCTGCTCCACCATTCCATCATGGCTGATCCTGAATCTCACTCAACCCCTTACACCTGCCTTCTCGCCATATCCTTATGATGCCCTGACCGATCGGGAAATGATCAACTTCCACTTTAAATATATCTATGGACCTGGCCTCCACCGTAATTTGTGGCAGATCTTTCCACAGATTCACTACTCTCTGGCTAAAAAAATTCCCCCTTACCTCTGTTCTAAAAGGTCAGTCCTCAATTTTATGGCTGTGTCCTCTAGTTCTGGATGCCCCCACCACAGGAAACATCCTGTCCACATCTGCCCTATCTAGTCCTTTCAACATTCAGTAGGTTTGATCCCCACGCATTCTTCTAAATTCCAGTGAGAACAGAGAACAGGCCCAAAGCTGCCAAATGGTCCTTTAGAATCATCCTTGTGAACCTCCATGAGATATGCGGCCCAAAACTGTTGACAATACTCTAAGTGCAGCCTGACTAGTGTCTTACAAAGACTCAGCATTATCTCCTTGATTTTATATTCTATTCCCGTTGAAATAAATGCCAATATTGCATTTGTCTTCATTACCACAGACTCTATCTGTAAATTAACCTTCTGGGATTCTTGCACAAGGACTCTCCACACCTCAAATGATTGAACCTTCTCCCCATTTAGATAATAGTCCACACTATTTTTCCTTTTACCAAAATACGTTTCCCAACACTGTATTCCATCTGCTGCTTTTTATCCCCCATTCTTCCATTTTGGCTAAGTCCTGCTGCAGTCACATTGCTTTCTGAACACTACCTACCCCTCCACCTATCTTCATATCATCCCCAGACTTTGTCACAAAGCCATCAATTCCATTATCCAAATCACTGACAAACAATGTGAAATACTGACCCCTGAAGAACACCACTAATCATTGGCAGCCAACCAGAAAAGGTCTCCATTATTCCTACTCGCTGCCTCCTGCCTGTCAGCCATTCCTCTAGCAATGCCAGTATCTTTCCTAGAACGCCATAGGATTTTATCTTGTTAAGCAGCCTCATGTGTGTCACCTTATCAAATGCCTTCTGAAAATCCACTTAAATGACATTCACTACCTCTACTTTGTCCACTCTGCTTGTTACTTCCTCGAAGAGGCTAACAGATTTGTCAGACAAGATTTCCCTTTACATAAACTATGCTGACTTTGACTTATTTTATCATTAGCCCCCCAGTACCTCGAAATCTCATCCTTAATAATAGACTCCAACTCTTTCCCAACCACTGAGGTTAGGCCAACTGCCCTATAATTTCCTTCCTTTTGCCTTCTTCCCTTCCGAAAGAGTGAAGTGAAATTTGCTATCTTCCAGTCTTGCAGGACCATGCCAGAATCAAGAGAACGATCATGACCAATGTATCCGTTATCTCTTCAGCAACCTTCCTCAGGGCTCTGGGATGTAGTCTATCTGGTCCAGATGACTTATCCACCTTAAGATCTTTCAGTTTGCTGAGCACTTTTTCCTTTGTAATAGCAATGACACTCTCTCCTGCTCCCTAACATTCATGGACCTCTGGCACACCGCTTGTGTCTTCCACATTGAAGACTGATGCAAAGTACTCATTTGGTTCATCTGCCACTTCTTTGTCTCCCCATTACTACCTCACCAGCATAAGTTTCCAGTGGTCCAATAACAATTCTCACCTCCCTTTTACTCTTTATATAAGAGAAATAAATTTAACTATTCCGCTTTATGTAATTGGCTAGTTTGCCCTCATATTTAATATTTTCACTTCTTATAGCTTTTTGTTGTATTTTGAATGCTTCTCAATCATCCAACTTTCCACTCACTTTTGCTACCTTATATGCTCTTTTCTTGGCTTTTATGTAGTCACAATTGCCTACTCCTTCCTTTGTCATAGTCATAGTCATAGTAGTCATAGTCATACTTTATTGATCCTGGGGGAAATTGGTTTTCGTTACAGTTGCACCATAAATAATAAATAGTAATAAAACCATAAATAGTTAAATAGTAATATGTAAATTATGCCAGGAAATAAGTCCAGGACCAGCCTATTGGCTCAGGGTGTCTGACCCTCCAAGGGAGGAGTTGTAAAGTTTGATGGCCACAGGCAGGAATGATTTCCTATGACGCTCTGTGCTGCATCTCGGTTGAATGAGTCTCTGGCTGAATGTACTCCTGTGCCCGACCAGTACATTATGTAGTGGATGGGAGACATTGTCCAAGATGGCATGCAACTTGGACAGCATCCTCTTTTCAGACACCACCATCAGAGAGTCCAGTTCCATCCCCACAACATCACTGGCCTTACGAATGAGTTTGTTGATTCTTTTGGTATCTGCCACCCTCAGCCTGCTGCCCCAGCACACAACAGCAAACATGATCGCACTGGCCACCACAGACTTGTAGAAAATCCTCAGCATCGTCCGGCAGATGTTAAAGGACCTCAGTCCCCTCAGGAAATAGAGACGGCTCTGACCCTTCTTGTAGACAGCCTCAGTGTTCCTTGACCAGTCCAGTTTATTGTCAATTTGTATCCCCAGGTATTTGTAATCCTCCACCATGTCCACACTGATCCCCTGGATGGAAACAGGGGTCACCGGAACCTTAGCTCTCCTCAGGTCTACCACCAGCTCCTTAGTCTTTTTCAACTTAAGCTGCAGATAATTCTGCTCACACCATGTGACAAAGTTTCCTACCGTAGCCCTGTACTCAGCCTCATCTCCCTTGCTGATGCATCCAAGTATGGCAGAGTCATCCGAAAACTTCTGAAGATGACAAGACTCTGTGCAGTAGTTAAAGTCCGAGGTGTAAATGGTGAAGAGAAAGGGAGACAAGACAGTCCCCTGTGGAACCCCAGTGCTGCTGATCACTCTGTCGGACACACAGTGTTGTAAACACACTTACTGTAGTCTGCCAGTCAGGTAATCAAGAATCCATGACACCAGGAAAGTATCCACCTGCATCGCTGTCAGCTTCTTCCCCCAGCAGAGCAGGACGGATGGTGTTGAACGGACTGGAGAAGTCAAAAAACATGACCCTGACAGTGCTCGCTGGCTTGTCCAGGTGGGCGTAGACATGGTTCAGCAGGTAGAGGATGGCATCCTCAACTCCTAGTCGGGGCTGGTAGGTGAACTGGAGGGGATCTAAGTGTGGCCTGACCATAGGCTAGAGCAGCTCCAGAACAAGTCTCTCCAGGGTCTTCATGATGTGGGAAGTCAATGCCACCGGTCTGTAGTCATTGCGGCCGCTGGGGCGCGGCGTCTTCGGCACAGGGAGGAGGCAGGATGTCTTCCACAGTACAGGAACCCTCTGGAGCCTCAGACTTAGGTTGAATATGTGGCGAAGTACTCCACATAGCTGAGGGGCACAGGCTTTGAGCACCCTGGTACTGACACCATCCGGTCCTGCAGCCTTGCTTGGGTTGAGACGTTTCAGCTATCTTCTCACCTGTTCAGCTGTGAAGCCCACTGTGGTGGTTTTGTGTGGGGAAGGGGTATAGTCATGAGAGCAGGGTGGGGGACTGTGAGGAGGGGTAGGAGGGGAGAGTGGAATATGTGTTGGTTGGGGGCCGACAACAGATGACTCATGTGGGGGATGGGCAGGGGCCACAATGTCAAATCTGTTAAAGAACAGGTTAAGTTCGTTGACCCTGTCCACACTGCCTTCAGCTCTTCTATTGCTGGTTTGTCAGAACCCAGTGATGGTCCTCATCCCCCTCCAGACCTCTCTCATGTTGTTCTGCTGGAGTTTCCACTCAAGCTTCCTCCTGTACCTGTCTTTAGCCTCCCTGGTCCTGGCTTTCAGGTCCCTCTGTATTGCCCTCTGCTCCTCCCTATTTCCATCTCTAAACGCCGTCTTTTTAGCGTTCAGGATGTCCTTAATGTCCTTTGTCACCCATGGCTTGTTATTTGAATAACGAAGGACAGCTCTTGTTGGAACATTGCAGTCCACACAGAAGTTGATGTAATCAGTGATGCACTCTGTGAGCCCATCAATATCCTCTCCATGTGGCTCACAGAGTGCCTGCCAGTCTGTCACCTCAGAACAACCCTGGAGCGCCTCATAAGCTTCCTCCGACCATTTCCTCACTGTCCTCGAGGTTGCAGGTTTACTCTTCGCCAAAGGCATGTAGCAGGGTCTTAGATGCACCAGGTTGTGATCTGACCTTCCCAGTGGGGGGAGGGGAGAGGAGCTGTATGCATCTTTAACGTTAGCGTACATCAAATCCAGAGCCCTCTCCCCTCTGGTTGTACAGCTCACATACTGCATGAAGTTAGGCAGTGTTCTAGCCATGGTAACATGGTTGAAGTCACCCGAGATGGTAATGAGGGCACTCGGGTGCTGGGTTTGTAATCTTGTGGGACTTATCTAGCCTGTGCTTTGTGAACTATACCCAAAAACTTCAGTCATCTCTGCTCTGTCGTCATTCCTGCCAGGATCCTCCTCCGATCCACATGGGCAAGCTCCTCTCTCATGCCTCTGTAATTCCCTTTATTCCATTGCGATACTGATACATCTGACTTGGGCTTCTCCCTCTCAGATTGCAATAGGAATTCAGTCATATTATGGTCACTGTCTTCTAAAGGTCCCTTTACATTAAGCTTCTTAATAAGATCTGAGTTATTACATAGCACTCAACTTAAGATAGCCTTTCACTGAGTAGGCTCGAGCAGAAGCTGCTCTAGAAAGCCACTTCATAGGCATTCAACAAATTCCCTCTCTTGCAGTCTGACACCAACTTGATTTTCCCAATCCCCTTGCATATTGAGGTCCCCCATTGCAATTGTGTCATTATCCTTATTACATGCCTTTTCCAGCACCCTTTGCAATCTCAACCCCACACCTTGGTTACTATTTGGAGGCCTATATATGATTCCCTTAATGGATTTTTCCACCCTCGCAGTTTCTTAGCTCTACCCACAAAGATTCAACATTCTCTGACCCTATGTCACCTCTTTCTAAAGACGTAATTCCATCTCTTACCAACCGAGCCAGACCACCACCTATGCCTTCCTGCCTGTCCTTTCAATACAAAGTATATCCTTTGATGTTAAACTCCCAACTATTGCCTTCTTTTAGGAATGACTCAGTGATGCCCACAATGTCATACCAACCAGTTTCTAATTGTACCATGAGTTTGTCCACTTTATTCCAAATGCTGTGTGCATTTAAATACAGCACCTTTAGCTCTGTGATCTTCCCCTTTTGAATTTTGCCTCTATGGTACAATTTAACTTTTTCCTCTGTCTGCATTTGTAGCCAGTCATTGGCTTGTCCTTCCTTACAATCATGTTACACCCATCATCTACTTGTAAACATGGCTCATCTCCAGCTCTATCATACTGGTTTGCATTCCCCTGCCATATTAGTTTATACCATTCCCAACAACTCTAGTTAACCTACCCTCAAGAATATTGGTCCCCCTTGGATTGAAGTTCAATCCATCCTTTTGTAGAGGTCTCACCTGCCCCAGAAGAGGTCCCAATTATCCAGGAATCTGAATCCCTGCCTCCTGCTCGGATTCTTTAGCCACACGTTTATCCACCACCTCATTCTATTCTTATCCTCACTGTCGCATGGCACAGGCGGCAATGCCAAGATTATTACCTTTGAGGTCCCGCTTCTCAGCTTCCTTCCTAACTCCCTGTATTCTTTTTTTCAGGACCTTCTCTCTTTTTCTACCTCCTTCATTGGTACCAATATATACCAAGACTTGTGGCTACTCACCCTCCTTTTTCAGGATATTGTGGATGTGTCCAGAAACGTCATGGACCCTGGCACCTGGGAGGCAAACTAACATCCGTGTTTCTTCCTCAAGTCTACAGAATCGCCTTTCTGTCCCCCTGACTATAGAGTCCCCCATTACTTCTGCCATCCTCTTCTGTTCCCTACCCTTCTGAACCACAGGGCCGGACTCGGTGCCAGAGGCACAGCCGCTGTTGCTTCTAAGCAGCTGCATCTCGATGCACCTGGCGCAGATGTGGCCATCGGGGAGACGAGGAGTCACCTGGAAATCCCACATCTTACACCCAGAACAGAACACTGGCTCTGTAGATATACTGCCTATTCTTTCTAAAGTTAATACAGAATAAGAAATGAATGAACTTACTACTTAGCTTGCCTCCGCCTATTCTCGCTGAAGCCTTGTTGAGCCAAGCCTTACAACTCTGTCTCAGTCTGTTCCAACGACCACACAAACGATGACCGCTCTGCTGGGTGCTACCTCTCTTTTATAGAGATTGGGTTTTATAGAGATGCCCCATGTGTTTTATTTGTAATACTGTAATGTCTAATGAAGCCATGAAACTGTCAAGATTGCAGGAACTCTTCTGTAAAGAGACACCCTGAAAAAGCTACTTGTGGTATTACTCAGTTCCAGATGGTGAAAGAAGCATTTGAAAAGTGTTGTTGCCAAGAAAGCTAAAAATGACCTTGACCTTAATGGTGTCATTGCTTCTTATAACATTTTGAAAATGTTTGCAAAGTGTGGAAAATCTCACACAATTCATGAAAGATTAATAATCCATGCTGTATCAGAAGTGCTCACCACTGTTCTCAAAATGGATACCAGTATTTAAAAATCAAATCCTCAGAGTAATAACTCTGCAGCTTAATCATATTGATGAGATGAGTGAAGACATTGAGTATCAACGATACACAGAGCTACAAAAAACAGAATTTGGGATCCATCTGGATTAATCAACTGTGCGAGACAACAAGGCGTTGCTAATAGCGTATATACGGTTTATCAAAAGTGGATTCTTTCCTCCAATCACCATAAAATTATGCCCTCTTGTACTAGCCATTTGCTGTCAGGAAATAAGTCACTGGCTAGCCATTCGATTTATTCCTCTTTTCATCTTGTACACCTCCTCAAAACATTCCTCATCCTCTATTGCAAATCGTTCATCCTATCCTTGTAAGACATGCTGCATAAACCAGGCAGCATCCTGGTAAACTTACTTTGCACCTTCTCTAAAGCTTTCAATTCCTTCCTACAATGAGGTGAGCAGAACCGAACACAATACTCCTAATGTGGTCTAACCAGAGATTTATAAAGGTGCAACATTTTCTCACTTCTCTTGAACTCAATCCCCCACCATTTGAAGACCACCACACCATACACCTTCTTAACCACCCTTTCAACTTGCATGACAACCTTAAAGGATCTTTGGATGTGCACTCCTATTACCCCCCGTTCCTCCACACTGCAAAAAAATTGCCATTTTCTCTGTATTCTGCCTTCAAGTTCAATCTTCCAAAGTGAATCACTTAACACTTTTCCAGGATGAACTCTATCTGCCACTCAGCCCAGCTGTGCATCCTATCAATGTGCCATTTAATCCTACAGCAACCTTCTACTCTATCTACAACTCCATCAACCTCTGGAGTCCCGTTGAATGTTCTCAGTGCCTCTGCTTCCTCCACTCTCCAGCAGCGTCTTCCAAGTACTCACCACTATCTGGGTGAAAAAAGACCCCTCAACTCCCATCAAAATCTCTTTCTTTCTATGTCCTTTTATTCTAGAAGATTCATGAGGGTTAAGGGGGAAGAGATTCATTCAGTCTACCCCATCCATAGCCCACATAAGTTTACATACTTCACTCATGTCCTCCCTTAGCCTCCTCTACGCCAGAGGAAATAGACACAGCCACTCCAGTGTCTTCTTATAACTGAAAGGGTCGATCCCTAACAACATCCTGATGAATCTCCTCTGCACACTTTCTACGGTGACCACATCCAACAATATTTTGTATTCTCTTGTGTGGGTGGCACGGTTGCACAGTGGTTAGGGTAATACTCTACAGTGCTGGAGATCACTGCTCGGGGTTCAATTCCCACCACTCCATGTAAGGAGTATGTACGTTCTCCCCATGACTGTGTGGGTTTTCTCTAGGTGCTCTGTCTTCCTCCCATATTCCAAGGTCATATGGGTTAGGATTAGGGTTAGGGTTAGGGTTAGGATTAGTAAGCTGTGGTCTTGCTGGGTCAAGCTGCCCCAGCACGTCCTCAGTCAAAACAACTCTTTACTTCAACCCTCTATCTTCCATTACCAAGCCAGTTTACATACAATTTCTCAACTTGACCTGGATCCCATGAGCCCCAATCTTTTGGGCCATGATGGACCATGTCCAAAACCTTACTCGGGTCCATATGTAAACCATATCACCTCATCGATATACTTTGTTATCTCCTCAAAGAGAGCAGGTCAAATTTTTCAAATAATCTCTGCTGGCTATCTCTGGTTTCCCTCATGCACTTTTACCCTGCTTCTCTGATGATTGGACATTTTTCTCCATTAGCTGACTGTATGTCCCCACCTGGACATCTAGACTGAGCCCCTTTCCTCTGCCAGCTCAGTTTAATCCAACCCCAATAACACCAGCAAGTCTTCCCGCTAGGGTATTGGCCCCATTCCTATTCAGGTGCTACTTGTTCCACTTGTCTAGTGTCCATCTTCTGCAGAAATACACGTAATGATCCAGGAGCATCAAGACCATCCTCCTGCACCATCTCTTTGGCCACACCTATCCTATCCTGTTTCTCCTATAGACAGGTGGAATTTTTGAGGTGTATCCAGGATAACCTTTTGACGCAATATGTAGACAGAGGAACCTTGGAATGAGCTTTCCTGGAAGTTATTTTGTGAGATGTAGAGTTTAGTGAGAGTCACAGCCATGTTGGAGTGTGGGGGTGGTTGGAGATGGGAAAGAGAACCATCAAGCTAGATTTGATCAAACTTAAAACTTCCTGAAGAGGATTCATACTGTTGGATTCCACTGCCTTTCATAACAGCCCAGCCTTGCTCTGGATAGATGGCTGCACCGTACCTAGGTCAAGTGCATGGAGAGAATACTGGGAGAAGAGCCATGCTGGAATAGTGTTGGACCATTACATGCAAGACCCAGAGTCAGATGCACAGAAGACCCAGAAAGAAGGTCATGCAATTACAATTATACTTACTGCCCGTTATGCCGCTGGCATTTAGGGCAGCAATGAAGGTCCTCCATCTGTGTCTGTCCATACAGGTATAGAAGGATTTTTCATTGCTGTTTCTGTAGCACTTTTTTTCTGACCAGTCAGGGTTGTTAGCCGTGAGCTGAACCCACAAACCTGAAGGACTGGTAGACCACTCTTAGTCTGGCCTCTACCCTTTGACCTATTGACATGGATGACGTTACTAAGAGCCAAAGCACAAGGCCCTGACTCCAGCCAACACAGATCTCTGGGTAATTGAGCCTTGAAACCCTCCGATAAGGTTGTGGTACTCTTGGAGGAATTACAATTATAATTCCACATAAAACAGGGCAGCAATGACTAATACAAGAGGGAATAACTTTAAATGATTGTAGGAAAGTATGGGGGGCTGCATGTGTCAAAGGTAGTGTCCTGGTGTTTTTTGCGATCCAGAGATTCAGATATCAGGAATGATTCAGGTTCAGATTTATTTATCACACGTACATCGAAGGTGAAATTCATTGCTTGCATTAACAACCAACACACCCAAGGATGTGCTGGGGGCAGCCCGCAAGTGTTGCCACAGATTCCGGCGCCAACATTGGATGCCCGCAGTGCTCAGTGGAACAACACAGAACGCAACAAGCCACAAAATAACAACAGCCACAAGATAACAGCAGCAGTGAAAAATGTTGCAGGAATAAAGAGCAAACAACTAAAGAAAAAGGACAAAGCAAAGAAGTTGTGGTCCTCTTTTGTTATAAAAATATTGCTCTGAGTAAAAGGGTAACGACTCTCCAGGGATAATAAATAAACTTTAAAATAGCGAATTCCAGTGGTACGACAATCGTAACAGAAAAACTGAGAAGCTAGAAAAATACAGAACCAGCTTTACTACATTTACTTGAAAATTCGTTGAAGAATTACACAATAATAGAGGACTATACAAAAATATATCAAGCATAGAAAGTTACAAAAAAAATACGAGAAAACTAACAATTCTGCAGCCTAATTCAATGGTAGGTTTTCACACGGAGAGTGTTTAGTCCCTGCAACGCGCTGCCAGGGTAGATACATTATGGGCATTAAAAAGACTCTTACATGGGCACATTGATGAAAAGAAAAATGGTGGGTTGTGTGGGAGGGAAGGGTTAACATAGAACATAGAATAGTACAGCACAGTACAGGCCCTTCAGCCCACAATGTTGTGCTGACCCTCAAACCCTGCCTCCCATATAACCCCCCACCTTAGGTTCCTCCATATACTTGTCTAGTAGTCTCTTAAACTTCACTAGTGTATCTGCCTCCACCACTGACTCAGGCAGTGCATTCCACGCACCAACCACTCTCTGAGTGAAAAACCTTCTTCTAATATCGCCCTTGAACTTCCCAGCCCTTATCTTAAAGCCATGTCCTCTTGTATTGAGCAGTGGTGCCCTGGGGAAGAGGCGCTGGCTATCCACTCTATCTATTCCTCTTATTATCTTGTACACCTCTATCATGTCTCCTCTCATCCTCCTTCTCTCCAAAGAGTAAAGCCCTAGCTCCCTTAATCTCTGATCATAATGCATACTTTTTAAACCAGGCAGTATCCTGGTAAATCTCCTCTGTACCCTTTCCAATGCTTCCACATCCTTCCTATAGTGAGGTGACCAGAACTGGACACAGTACTCCAAGTGTGGCCTAACCAGAGTTTTATAGAGCTGCATCGTTACATTGCGACTCTTAAACTCTATCCCTCGACTTATGAAAGCTAACACCCCATAAGCTTTCTTAACTACCCTATCCACCTGTGAGGCAATTTTCAGGGATCTGTGGACATGTACCCCGAGATCCCTCTGCTCCTCCACACTACCAAGTATCTTGCCATTTACTTTGTACTCTGCCTTGGAATTTGTCCTTCCAAAGTGTACCACCTCAAACTTTTCCGGGTTGAACTCCATCTGCCACTTCTCAGCCCACTTCTGCATCCTATCAATGTCTCTCTGCAATCTTTGACAATCCTCTACACTATCTACAATACCACCAACCTTTGTGTTGTCTGCAAACTTGCCAACCCACCCTTCTACCCCCACATCCAGGTCGTTCATAAAAATCACGAAAAGTAGAGGTCCCAGAACAGATCCTTGTGGGACACCACTAGTCACAATCCTCCAATCTGAATGTACTCCCTCCACCACCACCCTCTGCCTTCTGCAGGCAAGCCAATTCTGAATCCACCTGGCCAAACTTCCCTGGATCCCACGCCTTCTAACTTTCTGAATAAGCCTACCGTGTGGAACCTTGTCAAATGCCTTACTAAAATCCATATAGATCACATCCACTGCATTACCCTCATCTATATGCCTGGTCACCTCCTCAAAGAACTCTATCAGACTTGTTAGACACGATCTGCCCTTCACAAAGCCATGCTGACTGTCCCTGATCAGACCATTATTCTCTAAATGCCCATAGATCTTATCTCTAAGAATCTTTTCCAACAGCTTTCCCACCAGAGACGTAAGGCTCACTGGTCTAAATTACCCGGACTATCCCTACTACTTTTTTTGAACAAGGGAACAACATTCGCCTCCCTCCAATTCTCCGGTACCATTCCCGTGGACAACGAGGACATAAAGATCCTAGCCAGAGGCTCAGCAATCTCTTCTCCCACCTCGTGGAGCAGCCTGGAGTATATTCCGTCAGGCCCCGGGGACTTATCTGTCCTACTGTATTTTAACAACTCCAACACCTCCTCCCCCTTAATATCAACATGCTCCAGAACATCAACCTCACTCATATTGTCCTCACCATCATCAAGTTCCCTCTCATTGGTGAATACCGAAGAGAAGTATTCATTGAGGACCTCGCTCACTTCCACAGCCTCCAGGCACATCTTCCCACCTTTATCTCTAATCAGTCCTACCTTCACTCCTGTCATCCTTTTTTTCTTCACATAATTGAAGAATGCCTTGGGGTTTACCTTTACCCTACTCGCCAAGGCCTTCTCATGCCCCCTTCTTGCTCTTCTCAGCCCCTTCTTAAGCTCCTTTCTTGCTTCCTTATATTCCTCAATAGACCCATCTGATCCTTGCTTCCTAAACCTCATGTATGCTGCCTTCTTCCACCTGACTAGATTTTCCACCTCACTTGTCACCCATGGTTCCTTCACCCTACCATTCTTTATCTTCCTCACTGGGACAAATTTATCCCTAACATCCTGCAAGAGATCTCTAAACATTGACCACATGTCCATAGTACATTTCCCTGCAAAAACATCATCCTAATTCACACCCGCAAGTTCTAGCCTTATAGGCTCATAGTTTGCCTTTCCCCAATTAAAAATTTTCCTGTCCTCTTTGATTCTATCCTTTTCCATGATAATTATAAAGGCCAGGGAGCGGTGGTCACTGTCCCCCAGATGCTCACCCACTGAGAGATCTGTGACCTGACCCGGTTCATTACCTAGTACTAGATCTAGTATTGCATTCCCCCTGGTCGGCCTGTCCACATACTGTGACAGGAATCCATCCTGGACACACTTAACAAATTCTGCCCCATCTAAACCCTTGGAACTAATCAGGTGCCAATCAATATTAGGGAAGTTAAAGTCACCCATGATAACAACCCTGTTATTTTTGCACCTTTCCAAAATCTGCCTCCCAATCTGCTCCTCTGTATCTCTGCTGCTACCAGGGGGGCTATAGAATACCCCCAGTAGAGTAACTGCTCCTTTCCTGTTGCTGACTTCCACCCATATTGACTCAAAAGAGGATCTGCTACATTACCTATCCTTTCTGTAGCTGTAATAGTATCCCTGACCAGTAATGCCACCCCTCCTCCCCTCTTTCCGCCCTCTCTATCCCTTTTAAAGCACTGAAATCCAGGAATATTGGGTATCCATTCCTGCCCTGGTGCCAGCCAAGTCTCTGTAATGGCCACTACATCATAATTCCATGTATGTATCCAAGCTCTCAGTTCATCACCTTTGTTCCTGATGCTTCTTGCATTGAGGTACACACATTTCAGCCCTTCTACTTTACTGTCTTTACACCGTTTATTCTGCTTCTCTTTCCTCAAAGCCTCTCTGTATGTTAGATCTGGCTTTACTCCATGCACTTCTTTCACTGCTCTATCGCTCTGGGTCCCATCCCCCTCGCAAATTAGTTTAAACCCTCCCGAACCATGCTAGCAAACCTACCTGCAAGGATATTACTCCCCCTCGAGTTCAGGTGCAACCCATCCAATCTGTACAGGTCCCATCTTCCCCAGAAGAGATCCCAATGATTTAAAAATCTAAAACTCTGTTCCCTGCACCAACTCCGCAGCCACGCATTCAACTGCCATCTCCTCCAATTCTTACCATCTCTGTCACGTAGCACTGGCAGCAATCCTGAGAACGTCACCCTTGAGGTCCTGTTCTTCAGCCTTCTGCCTAATTCCTGAAACTCACACTTCAGGACCTCATCCCTCTTCCTGCCTATGTCGTTGGTCCCAACATGTATCACGACTTCTGGTTGCTTTCCCTCTCGTACCAGGATGTCGTGCACCCGGTCAGAGACATCCCGGACCCTGGCACCCGGGAGGCAACAAACCATGCGGGTGTCCTTCTCAAGTCCACAAAATCTCCTGTCTGCTCCCCTGACTATAGAGTCTCCAATGACGACAGCTCTCCTCTCCTGCACCACAGGGTCAGACTCAGTGCCAGAGGCCCTGCCACCGTGGCTCACACCTGGTCGGTCGTCCCCGCCAACAGTATCCAGAATGGTAAACTTATTATTCAGGGGAATGGCTACAGGGGTGCTCTGCACTACCTGCCTGCTCACCTTCGCTATCCCCCCCTGACTGTCACCCAACGACCTGCTTCCGACAGCCTAGGTTGCTCTTAGAGAAGGTTAAAAGGTTGGCACAACATCATGGACTGAAGAGCCTCTGCTGTTCTATGTACTTTTCCGGGCTTCATGTCTGCAAGCTCCACGACCCTTTGCTCCGCTGTGTGATGATCTGAGACTGAGGCCGCGCGCTGTGCACCCGCTCTGGGCGCTCTGGGCTCCGTGCCTGTGGACTCACTTTTGTTCCAGATGCTGTTGCCTGCTTTTATTGTTTTCATGTTTTGTGCTTTTTTTTGATTTGTTTGTTAGTCTTTTTAAATGGGTCCTTTCAGGTTTCATATTTTGTGGCTGCCTCTAAGGAGACAAATCTCAAGGGTGTATAATTTGTACATGCTTTGATAATAAATGTACTTCAAACTTTTTGTAATTCTATGACTATAATATGTCGGAGCAGAATTAGGCCATTTGTCCCATCAGGCCTCTCCACCGTTCCATCATGGCTGATGTATTATCTCTCTCAATGCCATTCCCCTGCCTAATTCTGCCCACCTCCACACCATCCATGTCACACTGTCACACAATGACTGCACTTGAAAGATAGCGTGGTCATTCTTAGCAATCGGAAAATGTGCACACAATGTCTATGTCATCAGTAAAATGCTTGCACATTAATCAATTATGGTTGACTCAAGGCAGATCTATAATTCATTCCACAAGAAATGAAACAAATTGAAAGATTTGGTAACCTTGCCACCAAAGGAATTGATATAAATTGTGCAAATCCCAGCAATGACTGGCTCTGATGCAGGCGCTCAGCTACAGAATAGTGACACAAGGAAAACAGGATAATTAATGTTTCTGACCTCATGAACGTTCAAGCCTTAAGCCCAGATTGATGCATTCTCTTTTACATTGTGAAGTGATTGTACCTAAAAGAGAATAAATGATAAGAGTGAGAAAAACTTCACCTCTCTGCTTGGATCCATTCCTAGTCCTTCATCCTTAGGAGAGATGACCCTTAATTCAGGAGTGGTAAGTACGTGCAATGGGCCGCCGGGGTGGGGGTGGAGGCAGAGACATTGGGGATATTTAAGAGACTCACAGGTTGGCACATGGATGAAAGAAAAATGGAGGGCTACATGGAAGGGAAGTATTAGAAAGATCTTAGAGTGGGCCAAAAGGCCAGCACAACATAGTGGCTGAAGGGGCTGTATTGTTCTGTATTCTACACTCAATCCCAACTTTATTAGGTACCTCTTGTATCTAACAAAGTGGCCAATGAGTATATGTTCGTGGTTTTCTGCTGCTGTGTAGCCCAGTGGTTGTCAGCCTTTTCTGCTTGCAGCCCGCTTATTTACCTCGGTGGCCCTCACCCTCCGGAGTCTCTGGTGGTTGCTAAAGTTTTGTTTGGTCAACTGTATTAATTGTTGTTTCTGTACAACGCCATATCAATTAAATAAAAGCACACACGTGGATGTGAGGTTAACTGGTGTGTTCACTTTACAGAGAGAGACAGCAAACAGCACAAGGCGCAGAACAACAGATCAATGGGCATGAGTAAGTTATCAGTCAATAAGTAGTGCTAAGGGGAGTCATTGCGCTAAAAGAAATAGATCCAATCATTAAACTTCCTGCCCCCTTTTTAATATAACATGAACCTGTATATGTAATAAACATTCAATTTCCCTTCAACAAACCATATTCAAGTAAACATGCTTTCACAATAACCGTCCATAACTAACTTCACTATACTGAAGATATCAGGTTTGTTGGTGTCTTGTCAAAGACAGCTTTCTCTGTTGCAGGTGTCATGTTGCTGTTAGTGACATGATCATCACTGAGGGGTAAGTCCAGTGGATGTAATGTGTCATCTTGTTGGATGTAGTTGACTCAGGTGTGCTCTTTGGCTGAGCATCCAGTATCTGGTCTGCATGACGTCTCCATGTATAATCTCCAACATGCACTATGTACATTAGTAGTCCAGTTCTTGTAGATATCCTACCTGGTGTCCACTTTTCTTCTTGGTAACCACGCACTAGGACTTCCTGTCCAACCCTGAAGCTCCTTGCTGGTTCACTTGACAACCGGTTGAACCGTTTATTCTGCACCTCTCTCCATAGATCTGGTTTCTTGAGGTCCACGTGAGATCTCAGATTCCTGCTCATGGACAGAATTGCAGGTTTTTGATTTATCATCGCATGAACAGAGTTCCAATATCCAAAAAGGAAGTTGTCTACCTTGTGCTGCAGAGAAGTGTCCTCCTTGTCCATTCCTTTAATGGACTTCTTGAAGGTTTGGACAAACCTTTCAGCTCACCCATTGGCTACTGGATGGTGAGGAGCTGACTTGAAATGTTTGATGTGACTTTTCTTCATGAATAGTCTGAACTTACCTGGTCCATTGTTACTCACAATTTGTTCAGGTAAGCCATTTCAAGAGAAGTTAGACCTCAGAGTGGAAACAGTCTTTTCTGAGGTGGTTGACTTTATTGGGTTGACCTCCGGCTACTTTGAATGAGCATCCACAGCAAACAGAAACATGGAGTCCATGAATGGCCCAGCAAAGTCAATATGTACATCTCAAGCAGCTTTTGGTCAAGTCTTCAATATGTCTATCTATTCCTGGCCACCACATGTAGCTCTGGGAGAGACTCTTCATCTTGACTGTATCCAGGTGTCCTTCATGCAGATTCTCTAACACTTTGGTGCACAGTTTAGAGTGAACCACAACATGGGATCCACACATCAGTGTTCTTTGACATACAGACAGTTGGTCTCACCTCACTGAGAACTCGGGACACATAGGATTACCATGATCTGGCCATCCTTGCATGGTGATGTCATAGACTTTTGAAAATGTCAGGACATTCCTTGTTTCTCTTTGTATTTCAGAACTTGTTACCGGCAACTGGTCCACCAATGCTATGTGGAACACCTCTGCTCAGTCACACAATGAAGACCTTTCTTCTTCAGTTGCCAACAAAGGAAGACATGACAAGCTGTCGGCATTGTTGTGTTGTTTGGTAACATTGAACTCTATATCATAAGAGTGGGCCCCTAGGAAAAGTGCCCAACTTTACAACCGGGAAGCAGACATCACTGGGATTTTCTTCCTGGGATTGACAATGGACACCAGGGGTTGGTGATCTGTCACTAGCATAAGCTTTTGTCTGTAGAGGTAGTGGTGGAACTTCTTTATTCCCTATACTAGACTAAGGGCCTCTAGGTCAAT
The DNA here is from genome assembly GCF_030028105.1 of Mobula birostris. NCBI lineage: Eukaryota > Metazoa > Chordata > Chondrichthyes > Myliobatiformes > Myliobatidae > Mobula > Mobula birostris. Next base: position 213,441,253 of record NC_092372.1, on the reverse strand, counting down.
TTGTGCATAGTTGTGTTCTGTGCTCGTCAGTGATCTTGAAGCAAATGCAATTGGACATTCAGATTCATCTTCCATAATATGTGACAAAATGGCTCAAATGTCATAAGGGACACATTGCACGCCAGTTTGATGGGTAGAGGTGGGTCATAATGGGTGGGCAGTTCATCTGGTGTTATTATTCTATTTGTTTCCTTGAATGTTCTTTTGAATCTTACCAACCATTACTACATTGCCCCTATCTGTAACAATATGTTCAATGGATTCAGCACTGTAGCAATGTTTGGGAGAAATTGGTGGTAGTAGTTTACAAGGCCCAAGTATGACTGAGCTGCGACACATTTTCTGGTTTGGATGTCTGCAGCACTGCTCCAATCTTCTCTTGTGACTGATGTAAGCCATGTTTGTCAATGACATGTCCACAATACGAGATTGCATTCTTGAAAAACTCATATTTCTCTCTCTTTGTGCACAGACCATACTCACTCAGTCTGGTAAGCACTTAACCAAGGGTCTGGAAATGCTCTTGATCATTCTTGCCTGTCACGATGATGTCATCAAGATAATATTGTGCTCCTGGGATAACTTGGAGCACTTAGTCCATTGTTCTTTGCCAAATTGCTGGAGCTGATGTGACGCCAAAGACGAGGCGATTATACTGGAACAGTCCCTTGTGAGGGTTGATTGTGAGGAACTTCCTGCTTGACTCCTCAATCTCCATTTGCAGATAGGCTTGTGACAAGTCAATCTTTGAAAACCTCTCCCTGCCTAGCAAATATGCACATATGTGGCAGGGGATACTGCACAGTACGCATCACTGGGTTGAGGCTAACTTTGAAGTTCCCGCATATGCAAAAAGCTCCAGCCTTCCCTTTCTTGATCATCGGGACAATACACGTGGCCCAATCACTCCACTCAACGTTGGAAAGAATGCCAGACTCCTCCAACTCTGCAGTTCAGCATCCACTTGAAGACGTAGTGCACAAGGCACTGGACGCACTTAATGGAATCTTGGTGTTGCTGCTTCATCCAGTTCAATTCTGGCCTTCATGGCCTTGAGTTTACCAATCGCTTCTCAAACACCTTCTCATTAGCATTAAGCAGCTATGACAGTCTCTGGTTAGTGCTGCCATTAGGGCTGCAGTTGCCTGTTGATGCCACACTGAGGGCATTGATTGTGTGCCAGTCTAGTTGGATGTTTCTCAACCATTCATGTCCAAAATGTGCTGACCCTCCACTTTTCAACCTTTGACTGGTTCCTTTTGTGAAATCTAAATCTCTTAGCTATTACCAGCAGTTTAGGGCTCAAATGATTTTGTAAAATTTCAACAATTTCACTGAACGTCTTGCTTACTGGCTTTTCAGGAGTTACTAATTTGTGTAGGAACCTGTATGTGCCATCACCCATTAAGCTAAGGAGCATGGAGGTTTTTGTTTCCTCATCCACATCATTAAAATACAGCTCCCTCTTGATATATGATTCCCAATCCTCATTAGCACTATCAAATTCATCAACTTTCCCGACTAAAGCCATCAACATGTTATTTTCTGTTGAACTTTGCTAGTTGTGCGTCTCTCGCTGTGTATCTTATTACTCACACATCCCTTTGCTAACGTCCGTGATGGCCTTCTCCGTACTGATTTATTCTTTCCTCTCACTGTCTCTCTCCCTTCCTCCGAATTCTGTCATCTCAAAACTGTCAGAGCTGGTGGCGATATTTGCTGACATTCAAGTTTGTACTCATCACCAGTTTGTTGTGTCTGTACAACTACAGATGAATTAAATAAAAGCACGCATGCAGAGGTGAGGTTAACTGGTGTGTTCACTTTGCAGCAAGACAGCGAACGGCGCAAGACATGCGCAATACAATAGATCAATGCGTATGGGTATGTTATCAGTCAATAAGAGGTGCCAAGGGTAGTCATTGTGATAAACAAAATGATCCATACATTATACTAATTATTCTAATACACAGTCAATATTTATGTTTTAACAGGTTACAGGTATTATTGTATGTTAAATATGTTACAGGTGTACAGTTGAAATCAGAAGTTTACATACACCTTAGCCAAATACATTTAAACTCAGTTTTTCACAATTCCTGACATTTAATCCTAGAAAACATTCCCTGTCTTAGGTCAGTTAGGATCACTACTTTATTTTAAGAATATGAAATGTCAGAATAATAGTAGAGAGAATGATTTATTTCTGCTTTTATTTCTTTCATCACATTCCCAGTGGGTTAGAAGTTTACATACGCTTTGTTAGTATTTGGTAGCATTGCCTTTAAATTGTTTAACTTGGGTCAAGTGTTTTGGGTAGCCTTCCACAAGCTTCTCACAAGAAGTTGCTGGAATTTTGTTCCGTTCCTCCAGACAGAACTGATGTAACTGAGTCAGGTTTGTTGGCCTCCTTTCTCGCACACACTTTTTCAGTTCTGTCCACAAATTTTCTATCGGATTAAGGTCAGGGCTTTGTGATGGCCACTCCAATACCTTGAATTTGTTGTCCTTAAGCAATTTTGCCACAACTTTGGAGGTATGCTTGGGTCATTGTCCATTTGAAAGACCCATTTGCGATTGAGCATTAACTTCCTGGCTGATGTCTTGAGATGTTGCTTCAATATATCCACAGAATTTTCCTTCCTCATGATGCCATCTATTTTGTGAAGTGCACCAGTCCCTCTTGCAGCAAAGCACCCCCACAACATGATGCTGCCGCCCCCATGCTTCACGGTTGGGATGGTGTTCTTCGGCTTGCAAGCCTCACCCTTTTTCCTCCAAACATAACGATGGTCATTATGGCCAAACAGTTCAGTTTTTGATTCATCAGACCAGAGGACATTTCTCCAAAAAGTAAGACCTTTGTTCCCATGTACACTTGCAAACTGTAGTCTGGCTTTTTTTATGGCAGTTTTGGAGCAGTGTCTTCTTCCTTGCTGAGCAGCCTTTCATGTTATGTCGATATAGGACTCGTTTTACTGTGGATATAGATACTTGTCTACCTGTTTCCTCCAGCATCTTCACAAGGTCCTTTGCTGTTGTTCTGGGATTGACTTGCACTTTTCGTGCCAAAATACGTTCATCTCCAGGAGACAGAATGCGTCTCCTTCCTGAGCGGTATGACGGCTGCGAGGTCCCATGGTGTTTATACTTGCGTACTGTTGTTTGTACAGATGAACGTGGTACCTTCAGGCGTTTGGAAATTGCTCCCAAGGGTGAACTAGACTTGACATCATTTTCTGACCTCTTACTTTTGTTTGTGATGCAAACAAGAGATATTTTCAATATCTGGCTGCAACTTGGTTAAAGATAATCGAAGATCACCTCTTTTCACAACATCAAGAGGGTTATGAGCTTTTGATAGCAGGTGAAGAACTTGACTAAAGCAACATTCAACTCGATAAGAGGTGGGAAATCCAATTATAAACAACATTGCTTTCATCCAGAGCTGTGGAAACCTATTTTAAGTATCACTAGTTATTCAGAAATGTTGCATGCTGTGTTAGAATGTTACTTGAGCTGTTGTCTTGCAATGTGCGGTCAACATCGTTCACATTCACCCCAAATGCATCCACCTCCCACTTGGAATATACATCTCCAGCAGGTCTCGGAACCAAAATTCCGTATCAGTGTGCAGTTATTTCAAGTGATCAACATACATAATCGGATCACTGGTGAGGCCTCACCTTGAGTAATGTGAACAGTTTTGGGCCCCTCATCTTGGAAAAGATGAGCTGGCATTGGAGAGGGTTCAGAGGATGTTCACAAGGACGATTCCAGGAAGAAAAGGGTTATCATACGAGGAACGTTTGCTGGCTCAGGGTCTGTACTCGCTGGAATTCAGAAGAATGAGGGGGGATCTCATTGCAACCTTTCAAATATTGAAAGGCCCAGACAGAGCAGATGTAGAAAGGATGTTTCCCATGGTGGGAGAGTTTAGGACAAGAGGGCACAGCCTCAGGATAGAGGGCCGCCTTTTCAAAACACAGATGCCGAGAAATTTCTTTAGCCAAAGGGTGGTGTATTTGGAGTTTGTTGCCACCTACAGCTGTGGAGACCAAGTGATTGGGTGTGTTTAAGGTGGAGATCGATCAGTTCTTGATTGGATATAGCATCAAAGGCTACAGGGAGAAGGCCAGGAATTGGGGTTGAGGGGGAGATTAAAAAAAGGATCAGCTAGGATTGAATGGCGGAGCAGACTCAATGAGCCAGATGGCCTATTTCTGCTCCTATGTCTTATGGTCTTATGGTCTATAGATCATCACCTTGTAGTTCCATTATAAGAGTGGCCAGGGAAGGAAATGGCATAAACTTGTGACGTCCAATATTATTGCTGAGAAGTTTGAGTTTTCCATGGAAAACAGTAATAGCCTCTTTGCAGGATGTGAGATTGCAGTATTTTTTTCTTATAACTGTCCTGTTTAATAAATTCAGTTTTTCAATATATCTGACAGGTAAAATATGTCAGACTTAGCAGTGACAATTTGTTCTCCTAGAAATACTACAATACTGTCCCAAATTTCAACAAACCAACAAAGCCAATTACCTTTTGATAACCATCATACCTCCGTGTGTATTAGTCGCCGCTCAATATCTTCTTCACTTTCCTCACAAAGTTGTTGAAAATGACGATATGAAAGTCTGTTGGATATGATGAAGTTGACAGCCATTATCACACAACAAGGCTGTCCTACAAACATTCTCCCAATATTTTTGCAAAATGGATGACACAGAGTATGCAAATTATGTCAGGCAGAGCATTTTTCAATGAGTAATGAATCCTCTGTATCTTCTTCCAATCGAAGCAGCACTATTATCTGCTGCAAAGGCCACTATGTATGACATCTGTCTGATTGGGCAGTCCGGACCGAAAGAAGCTGCAGAAGGCTGCAAATCTAGTCATCTCCATCTTAGCCCACAAAGTACCCAGGAGATCTTTGGGGAGCGGTGTCTCAGAAAGGCAGCGTCCATTACTAAGGACCTCCAGCAACCAGGGCATGCCCCTCTTACCATCAGGTAGGAGGTACAGAAGCCTGAAGGCACGCACTCAGCGATTCAGGGACAGCTTCTTCCCCTCCCCCATCCAGTTCCTAACGGGACTTTGAATCTTTGGACACTACCTCATTTTTTTTTAGTATACATTATTTCTGTTTTTGCAGATTAAAAAAAATCTGTTCAATATATGTAATTGATTTACTTGTTTATTTATTATTACTTTATTTTTTTTCTCTGCTAGATTATGTATTGCATTGAACTGCTGCTGCTAAGTTAACAAATTCCACGTCACATGCCGGTGATAATAAACCTGATTCTGATTCTGATGGGCTCACTGGGTAGAAGAGTCCATCATCGTACTGGATCTCTAAATCAATACAAACGTTTGTAAAACCTGTGGAAGATGTTGGTGAAACCAGATTCAGACCACTGTGTACAGTTCTGGTCATTCTGCAATAGGAAGGAAGTCATTAAATTCAAGTTACAAGGAGGATACAGGGACCAGGACAGGAGATTAGAGTTATAAGGAAAGACTGGATAGGATAGGACAGATTTTTTGCTTGGAGTGCAGAAAGCTGAGGGGGTTGACGATATAATATGATACAATATAATATAATATGACAAATCATCACACAGGGTATTGAGGTAAAGCAAAAGCAGAATGCAGAATAAAGTATAACAGCTACAGAGAAAGTGCAGTGTTGGTAAACAATAAGGTGCAAGATTGTAACAATTGACATTGTGAGGTCAACAGTCCATCTTATCACGGTAGAGGACCGTTCAATAGAACATAGAACATTACAGCACAATACAGGCCATTCAGCCCACAATGTTATTCTAACCTACTCTAAGATCTATGTAACCCTTCTGTCCTACATAGCTCTCAGTCTCTCCCTCATCCATGTGCCTGTCTAAGAGTTTAATTGTCCCTACTGTGTCTGTCCTAAATTCAATGACGGACGGGATAGAAGCTATCCTCGAGCCTGTTGGTAAGTGCTTTGGGCTTTCCTATCTGCTGCCTGATGGGAGAGGGGATAAGACAGAATATGGGAGGGGTCTTTGATTGTTTTACTGAGGCAGTGAGAAATGTAGACAGAGACCAAGAGGATGATTTCTATGATGTGCTAAATTGTGTCCATAACAGCTTGCATTTTCCTCTAGTCACATGCTTAGTCATAACGAGGTAGATTGTGGGGTCGTTATGATCCAGTACCTGACCACAAGAAACTGCCGGCTGAGTGCAGTTCACCTGAGTGCACAAGGAGAGGCTACTTTCCTTGATGTGTGAGCTGTTTTCACAACACTTTCTTGAGAATTACGCATAAAGAGAATGGAATTCTTCAAACTATACAGGCTGGTGGTCCTTAGCCTGTCGATGGGCAGTGCTGCCATCATTATCGGCTGGTGGGCCTCCCAGGTGTTCGCCAAGAAGCGCGCCCAAGCTGGGAAGGGCGAGCCCGTAATTCGCACAGTGCAGCCAGAAGATCGCGAATTGAAGCCCAGCACTGAGGAAGTGAAGCCAGGGGGCTTTGCTGCACACTCTGGACGACCGGTCAAGAGAATGAACACTCTGTATCTGGAGGTTAGAAGCCAGAATATGGAGGAGGGGAGTATAGAATCAGGGGATGCAGGAAATGAGCAGAGGATCTCGTCACAGGGACCAGCAGATCGAGGGCCAAGTCCTGAATGGGCTCTGGTAGATCGAGGGCCAAGTCCTGAACCGGCTCTTGAGAACATCCAAACAGAGGCAACTGAAGTGGAGCTGAGCCCAGTGGATGAACACGGGAATCGAGAGGATGAGAGGGAGGAAAATAGAAACAAGGAGAAAGGAACCATCAGAGGTCAGCAGCAGCAGAACGTCAAAGAGGGGCTGGAAGGTGAGTCAGGTGACGTGCAAGTGGGTAAGAGAAAGGTGTGGCTGAGCAGGGGAATGAAATTGGTGGGCAAGAGAAAGAGACCTCTGGGGAAGAAGTTGGCTGGAGAGCGGAAGCAAATGAGGAAGTGGAAAACAAAACTCCAAAAGGGACAGCCAAGAGTAGGGCAGAGAAGTGGAAGGGGGGGTTCTCAGATTTAGGGGACTGGTGCCTGAAGATGGGTCAATGAAAGTAGGGAAATGGAAAGAGGAATTGTTTGGTCCTGAAGGAAACACAGAGGGCTGGAATCCACAATCTTGTGAAGCAGATGAAGGTAAAAATGGTAGTTTAAATAGATCTGTCTGTGTGCACGTGTAAGAGTGTTAGAATAAATGTGAACCCCCCCCTTACAAATGTATAGTCACAATTGTTGCATCAAGTTTTTTATATAAGAGGGGTTGTGTTCCAAAGACTGTAGGGCACCGGAATATCCAAGTTGTAGAAAGCTACTGATCAAATGCTGATTTTGGGGGCTAGTATAGATGACGTCATTGAGACAGTGGGCCGAAGGGCCTGTTTCTGTGCAGATCTCTCGATGACACGTCATGACCTCACAGACCCTGTATTTACCTGCAGTCTCCCACCCGCATTAATTATCTCACTGTCCTTGCCACTGGTACGGCACAGTGGAGAAGCAGTTAGTGCGACACTCCACAGGGCCAGTGACCACCGATAGGGGTGCAGTTCCACTGCTCTCTGTAAGGAGTTTGTACATTCTCCCAAGACACCATGGATTGCCTCCCAAGTTCCACTGAAAGCTTCCAATCTCCCCCCTTCCTTGTATCGATTGTGCAGAGAAGGTTCATCAGGATGCTGCTTGGACTAGTTTAACCCATCCTCATGTAGTTTTATGAGGACAGGATGAGCACGCGAGGGCTTTTCTCTTTGGAGTGAAGGAGGGTGAGAGGGGACTTCAGAGGGGTGTACAAGGTCATAACAAACACAGATCGAATGGATAGCCAGAGAGATTTTCTCAGGGTGGGAATGGCAAATAGCAGGGAGTGTACACAGAGAGTGGTGTGTGTGTGGAACCACCCCAGGGGTGGTGGTAGAGGCAGATACATTAGGGACATCTTAGAAATACCCGTACAGAGCACATGAATGATAGAAAAAGGGAGTGCTGTATCTGGGGAAAGGATTATATTGATCTTAGAACAGGTTAAATGTTTGGCAGAGTACTGTGGGTTGAAGGGCTCGTAGTGTGCTCTAGTGTTCTATCTCACTCATTGCAATACCTTCCCCTCTCCTACCCATTAACACCCTTCCTCTGTCCTCCACTGCTCTCCCCTACCTTCCTAACTCCTGACCACTTACCCCTACCTCACCAGATCCTCACTCTCCACTTGCCTGTTCCATCACTCCTTCCCTCCCTTCCACTTCCCCTCCACTACCCACTCCCCTCACCCTCCACTTCCCTTCTGCCATCACTACGACTGATGCGTCCTCTCTGTGTTCCTCCCAAGGCCTCATCGATGACGACGATATTAAAGTCATGCTCCAGGGTAGTCACATGCAAAAGATCAAATCCAGCACGTGGATGAGATTCCGTTTTTTCAAACTACAAGACGACTGTTGGACAGTGCGCTACAATTCCAAAAAGATCCTGAAGTCAGCCAGGAGCCAAATGTGTGAGTATTGCTCAAGTCTTGAAGGGATGGTGTGACAGCCAACATATTTTTAAAAAGTTTAAAAAAAATTGTCTTGGGCACCAACATATAAGATGATGAGAGGCATTTATCGTGAGGATAGTCAGAGGCTTTTCTCCAGGGCTGAAATGGCCAGCATGAGAGGGCACAGTTTTAAGGTGCTTGGAAGTAGGTACAGAGAGGATGTCAGGGGTAAGTTTTTTATGTAGAGAGTGGTGAGTGCGTGGAATGGGCTGCCGGAGATGGTGGTGGAGGAAGGATACGAATGGGTCTTTTAAGAGACTCTTGGATAGGTACACGGAGCTTAGAAAAATAGAGGGCTATGGGATGGGTAACCCTAGGTAATTTCTGAAGACAGTACACGTTCGGCACAGCACTGTGGGCCGAAGGGCCTGTATTGTGCTGTAGGTGGATGTAGGAGTGCTGGGCTGTGCTGGCTGAACTGCTGAAGCTCCAACTTCTGGGCCAGAGTTACGAGTTAGCTGCTGGCTGTGGGGTGTTGTGGGGGACATTCTGTGGGAATATTGACCGACGGCCTGTATTGGTCCGGAACGATATTCGCCCCTTGCAAACTCTGATAGGATGGCAGGGAGGGAGACTGATAGTGACAGCAATAGCACGGAGTGTGAGTGGGAAGATGTAGGAAGAGGGACTAAGAACAGGAAGATGATGGGTTGGAAGAGAAAGAAAGGAGGTGGGTCTAGAGTATGTGGATTGGAAAGTGAGGGAAGAGAAGTTGAGGAGAAGGGCCCGAGGGCAAAATTGCTAAATGCAGTGGTAAGATTTGGGGGGGAAGGGGGAGTAAAGAAAATCGATCTGCTTAAGCTAACAAAAATCATTAGGGGACAAGTAGGGGAAGTGAACCATTTGAGAATTTTAGGAGATGGCAACCTGCTGATAGGATGTAAAACTGAAGAGCAGATGGAGAAGGCAATGAAGGTGACTGATGTTGGGAAAGTCAAAGTGTCCAGGGTTGTAAGAGTTAGAGCACAAAGGGTCAATGGTTGCAAGGGGGTGACGTCCGGGGTTCCCCTCAGTGTTAATATGAATGAGCTAGTGGAGAACTTGAAGGTGAGGAATAGTTCAGTGATGAGTGTGAGAAGAATGACAAGGGGAGCAGAGAAAAGGGAGACTGAAACCGTTCTGGTAGAATTTGAGGATAAGGTGCCTCCAAAGGAGTTATATTTTGGATTTCTAAGATACAATGTAAGAGAATATATACCAAAACCTATGAGGTGTTTCAATTGCCAGGAGTTTGGGTACATGGCCAAAGTGTGCAAAGGAAAGAGAAGATGTGCAAGGTGTGGAGGGGAACATGAATACGGAAAATGTGGAGAGGGAGTGAGACCAAAGTGCTGTAATTGTGGAGGTAACCATAGTGTAGCGTACTGGGGATGTGAAGTGTTGAAAAAAGAGGTGGAGGTGCAGCAGATAAGGGTGAAGGAAAAAGTCTCATCTGCTGAGGCAGTCAAGTTGGCAGGACAGAAGAAAATGAATGAGGGAGGATGTAGCAAAGAGTAAGCGGCAGCTAAAGAAAGGCAAGATAAGAAGAATGCGTGGATAGAGAAGAAGAAATTGGTGACCTTTATAGCAGGAGTGGTAAATGCAACTTATAAGATCAAATCTAAAACTGAAAGGATTCAGGTTATTGTGAAAGCTACAGAGCACCATTTGGGTATGATAGGATTAAAATGGGAAGAAGTAAACGATGAACTCAGGGTACAGTCAAGTCAAGAGGCAGTATGTGTGGGTTGATATTACTAATAATGCTACTTCTTCAATGGAATGCAAGAAGCCTGATTGCTAATGGACAAGATTTCAAGCAGTTTATAGCTAGTAGGAGAGAAAAGCCAGATGTCATGTGCATCCAGGAGACCTGGTTAAAACCTAATTTAGATTTTGTTTTATATGGTTATGAGGCAGTAAGGCGAGACAGGAGATGGGGGGGGGGGGGTGGGGGAGGAGGAGGATGTGCAACTTATGTAAAGCAAGGTATTCCTTATAGAATACTAGGTGTAGGAAGTGAACAAGAGTATGTGGTAGTAAAAGTATGGTCTGAAAGGAAAGAGTTGGTGATTGTGAATTATTATAATCCATGCAAAAGACTAGAGTTAAACAAGCTTGAGGAGATAGAAGGGCAGAATAGTAGTAACGTTGTTTGGTGTGGTGATTTTAATGGACATAATGTATTATGGGGGAGTGACAGAACAGACATCAATGGTCAGGTAATAGAGGAGTTGCTAGATGAGAAGTATTTAGTGTGCCTAGATGATGGCAGTAGTACTAGAATTGATGTTAATACAGGTAAAAAATCTGTGCTTGATCTTACATTAGTATCAAACTCCATTGCATCAGTGTGTGATTGGTTAGTGTACCAAGAAGGAACTGTAGGGAGTGATTATTACCCAATCTGGTGCAAGATAAATATTTTTGCTTCATTGGTCACAGAGAATACAGGTGGGAAATGGATCCTTGAGAAAGCCAATTGGGAGAAATTTCTGGAAAAAAGTGATAGATATCTAAGTCAGGTCAGTGATGGAATGAACATAGAAACTCTTGACAGCATATTAAAACAAGGTATAATATCAGCTGCATTAGAATCCATTCCTAAAAGTAAAGAAAGAATAAAGAAGAGAGTTATACTATGGTGGGATGATAATTGTAAGGAAGCAGTGAGAAATAGAAATAAGGCATTTAAACTGGTTAAAAGAACTCATAACTTTCAACATATGATTCAGTACAAACAAGCTCAGGCAGTAGTAAGGAGGACAATAAGACATGCTTAAAGGATGCACTGGAGAAAGTATTGTGATTCAATCGGAAACTCAACTCAAGTAGGAGAGGTGTGGGGGATGATAAAAAGGATGGGAGGGGACAGGAGAGAGTGGAGGTACCCAGTTCTGGTTGATGGAACTGTGACTGCAGTAACAAATAAGGAAAAGGCAGAGTTGTTGGCAAACACTTTTGTTACGGTACATAGTTCCGATAATTTGTCTGAGAAGGGAAGAAGAGGTAGAGAGAGAACAAAAGCTGAAAATATGGAGGCTTTATGTAGGAAAACTAACCTCGACTGTGTGCCAGATGACCCTTTCAGCATGGGAGAATTAAGAAAGGCACTGGATAAAACAGGAAAGACTGCGCCAGGTAAAGATGAAATATGTTATAGTATGATAAAACACTTACAGTCATAGTCATACTTTATTGATCCCAAGGGAAATTGGTTAAATGAGTGAAGGAAGTCTGGAGAAACTACTGCTTCTGTATAACAAAGTCTGGGATGAAGGGAGAATACCAGGGAGCTGGAAAGAGGCAATAACTATTCCAATAAGGAAACCTGGAAAAGATGTCAGCAGGCCAGGAAACTACAGGCCAATTGCCTTGACGTCACATGTATGTAAACTTATGGAACGTATGATAGAGGTTAGTGTATTTCTTGGAAAGTAGAGGTATGGTGGCTATGTATCAAAGCGGGTTCAGGAAAGGAAGGAATACTATGGATCCAGTGTTGTGTCTAGAGGATGAAATAAGAAAAGCTCAAGTAAATAAAGAGACAGTGGTTGCAGTTTTTTTTGATGTTGAGAAAGCTTATGATATGTTATGGAAAGAGGGGCTCCTAATCAAGCTACATTTAATGGGAATTGGGGGGACGATGTTCAATTGGGTTAAGGACTTTTTAAACGGGAGAACTATTCAGGTGAAGATAGGATCAGAGCTATCAAGCCAGTATGTTGTAGAAAATGGGACGCCTCAGGGGAGTGTAGTGAGTCCAACTTTATTCTCCATTTTGATAAATGATATATTCATAAATATTCCAACGTAAGTGGGGAGGTCATTGTTTGCAGATGACGGGGCTTTGTGGAAAAGAGGGAGAAATATTGAACATGTAGTTACGAAAATGCAAGATGGAATTAATCAAGTTGAAGAGTCGGGGACAAAGTGGAGTGTTAAATTTTCAGTGGAGAAGACAAAAGGCATGTTCTTTACAAGGAAAAAGTTCAGGGGACTTAATTTGAATCTGTATGGAAGTAACCTGGAGAGAGTTGAAAGTTTTCGGTTTTCCGGAGTGCACTTTGACTTGAGATTAACATGGAGAGAACATGTTAGGTATGTAGTTAGTAAATGTAAAAATGTGATAAATGTCATGAGGTGTCTTGCTGGATTGGAATGGGGTGCTGATTTTGCATCACTGAAGTATATTTATGTAGCATTAATAAGATCAAGATTAGACTACGGAAGTATTGTATACGGGTCAGCAGCAAAGTCTGTGCTGGCAGAACTGGATATTGTGCAAGCTCGGGCTCTAAGGGTGCGCTTGGGAGTGGTTAGAACTTCCCCAGAGTGTGCACTCCACGTTGAAGCAAACGAAATGCCACTGGGGCTGCGGCGTAAACAGCTGGAGGCCAATTACTGGATTAATTTAAGGGGACATGGTGATAGCCATCCTACAAAAAGGGTGTTGCAGACATGCTGGGAGAAGGAGAGGTCACAAAAAGAAAGTTTTGGCTGGGCAGCAGAGCAAACAGCAAAAGATATGGGTGTATACGATGAGTTTTGTCCAAGTGTGGTGTGGCCTGTCAGACCTTTCTGGGTATTAGAAAATCCCTCTGTAGATTTGGAATTGCTTAAGATTAAGCACAGTAATAAGACGGCTGATGTACTCAGTGAATATCATAGTTATAGGGAATGTAAATATGAAGGCGTACAGATTTTTACTGATGGAGCAAGGGATCCAGAAATAGGTGCAACAGGGTCTGCAATTGTTGTACCAAGTTATCGAGTGGAAATTAGCAAGAGAACACCTGATTGCTTGAGTGTATATTCAGTTGAAATGTTTGCCATATTGTTAGCACTAGAATGGGGTGAGCAGGTTGATTGTAATAATTTTGTGATATGTAGCGATTCTGTGTCGGCCCTTGCAAGCATTAAGGCGGGTACAGCTAGAGGTCACCAGGATCTGCTTTATGAAATCCTGTTTGCAAATTCAAGACTGGCTAGACAAGGCAAAAATATCGCATTCATGTGGGTTCCAGCACATTCGGGTATTATGGGAAATGAGACAGCAGATAGGCTGGCAAAAGCAGCAGTCAAAAAAGGATCTATAGAGGTCAATATTAAACTATTAAAATCAGAGGGGAAGAGCATAGTGTGGAGAAGGATAAATCAACAGTGGCAGCAGCATTGGGACAGAGCAATAAAAGGAAGACATTTACATTCAATTCAGAACAGAGTAGATATGGGAAGAAGTAGGGGAGTAAAGAGGAAGGAGCAAGTAATTATAAGTAGACTGAGAATTGGGCACAGCAACCTTAATGGCACTCTGGCCATCATAAATAAGCATCCAACAGGTTTTTGCGATCTATGTCAGGAGACTGAAACAGTAGAGCATATCCTTATTTCATGCCGGAAATTTGCACAGGAAAGGCAACAAATGTTACAACAATTACGCAAAATGGGACTGGTAGAGAACAGTGTTAAAGGTTTGTTGGAATGTGGGGAGAGTAATCGGGGAGGAAATGGTTGTTTAGTTATTTAAGGGTGACGGGACTGGAAAGACGGCTTTAAAGTGAATGGACAATGAAGGATAATAAATCATGAAGATGGCAGTAATGCAACAATGTGGATGCCAACTGCTGTAAAAACTCAAAGAAGAAGAAGAAGGCGGCAGCTTTGGGGTTAGTTTTCTTTTGTGTTTAGTCTGTGGGTAGCTATATATATTGTTTTGTCCAGTTTTGTCTTGTTTTGAGGTAAATAAAAGCACCTCAATCTAGTTTTGCGACTCAAGCCATCTTGTTATTTTTCTTAAACAATTGACCCACAGTTTTTTGTGACATATGGTGGCAGTGGTGGGATGGCCAGTCGCAAAACTAAGCGTGCTTTTAAAAAACGAACTGGGCTATGGTCTCAAAACCAACAACTTCAGATGAAGAATGAGGATGAGTGGGAGACAGTGGCAACGTCAGAGGAAGAGGCACAAGGGGCAAGATCCAAAACCCGACAGCTGCAGCCTGGGCCATCGCCAGAAGGGGGTCCCTCAACCCTAGAGGTGGTAAATCTCTTCAGGGACTTTTTAGCTGCCCAGCGGAAGAGAGATGCTATTCTCCAAGAAGAGCTCTGGGCCTGCGGATCTCACTGGAGGCCTTCCGCCAGCCGGTCCTACAGCCATCCCCAGCAGGGCAGTCCCCCACAGCAGAAGGTGGAAGCGTTAGACTGGAATTTCAACCTTTCAGGTTCTGTGTGCGGCATAAAGCAGGCAAGGAGAACATCACAGCGGACTTCTTGTCAAGACTGCCAAACATTGCAGCTGCAGGAGAGGAGGGTGGTAATGTGACGAAGGCCTGTCACTGATCACAGACAGCACATTGTGCACTCGGTAAAACACTCATCCCCAGCAGTAATAGTGACTGGGTCTGAACCAGAGCCGCTGCATGGAGCTGTCTCATGTCCAGGCAGCAGCAACCTGCACAGGTGTGCTGATCTGTCTGTCTGTCTGTATCTTGTTTTACGGCGGTTGGCATCCAGCTTAATGGTGCATTACCGCCATCCTCTGCTCCAGAATGTGCACTAGACATACATTCTAAATCCCAGGTGTGCTGATGGTGGAGGATACCATCTTTAATTGGATAATTGAGTTAATTAGCTTTTGGTTGGTCTAGGGGGAGGGGCTTAGCAGGTATAAGCCTCAGGTTACCAAGGATTTAGGGTTAGTTTTCTTTTGTGTTTAGTCTGAGTCCGTCCATTCTTGTCTTGTTTTGAGGTAAATAAAAGCACCTCAATTTAGTTTTGCGACTCAAGCCATCTTGTTGTTTTTCTTAAACAATTGACCCACAGTTTTTTGTGACAGAGGCCAATAGAGTTATTGCCTCAATGCACCAGTGACCTGAATTCTATCTTTTAGTTATTCTATTTTATTTAGAGATACAGTGCAGAACAGGTCCTTCAGGACAAAGAATCTACACCACCCAGCAGTCTACCAGTTTAACACCCTGGTGTCCCTTTTAAATCTTTCCCCTTGCACCTTAAACCACTCTCCCCTAGTTTTTGGTTCCATGTCCCTGGGTAAAGATTTTGTGTATTTGCCCTGTCTGTGCCCCCTCATCATTTTCCTCACCTCAGTCTCTCGACATTCCAAGGAATAAAGTTCAAGTTTGAGTTTATTACCATACGACAGTAATTATCGACAACCAAACGAAACAACATTACACCGGACGACTATTCACCCACTAAATATATATCACTCTGTCACATAGACACAAGGTGAGAGTCTGAGGCTGCCCAACCTCTCCCTATTAACTCAGACCCTCGAGTCCTGGCTGCAGACAGGAAAATCTTCTCTCAACTCTTTCCAGTTTAATCACGTGTTTAGCACAACAGGGCTAAACTGTACACAGTACTCCAAACACAGTCTCTCCCACCGCAACAGAATGCCCCAACTTCAATACCCAGTGTACTTTCTCTGATTAAAAAGAAAGAATATTAGCTTAATCAGTCTCTTCTGTGCTGGGATCCTGTGTTGTCAAACCCCACAGCTCATTAAGTGGTGCCAGAAGCACCCATGGGTGGAGTAGAAGGGTGGCAATGTGCATGTGCCAGTATCCGTGAGCCTGGGGGTTGTGCAGCCTGCCTGGTGTACTGGACCAGCCAGGGGAGAGGGAGAGAGCGAGAGCGAGAGCAAGGGTTCCCTTCCAGGCTGCAGGCTCACACAGGTGCTTGTAGACCCCATTCCTGCCCCGTGTGCAGGGGACAGAGGAGTTACTCCAGCCCCAGGCTCTCGTCAGTGTGCACTCGGGCCCAGTTAAAACTGGCTGAGGCAGCGACAGTGTTTGACACCACACCACAGCGAGGAGCACACTGACCCAAGCTCCACCAGTCCTGATGAAGCGTCTCGACCTGAAACGTCAACTGTTCATTTCCCTCTGTAGATGCTACCTACCTTCTGAGTTCTTCCAACTCTGTGTGTGTGTGTGTTCATCAGGATAACAACTCTCCAATTCCTCCTGCATTCCATAGGCAGAAGAACTTTCAGACGATATGACCCATAAGTTTGCAATATGCTCCTCCTAAGCTCCTTCGTCTCTCACCTCCTGGTCCATTTCCATTTCCCCTCCGTCCTCTGTTCATCCAGGTTTCCCACAAACATGACATGAGTCATATCCATCAGGCAGGAGCTACAGAAACCTGAAGACCCACACCTCACAACCCTCTATACACACACCCCCACCCACCCCCCTCAAACTCCAGGATAGGCCTCTGGGTCTCCTGTTTCCAGGCTACATCCAACATAGCATGTCCACAACCAAATAACCCTCGCTCATACAAGCTTCATTCAAGAGCTGTTTTACATAGGATATTCCTGCACAGTACAGGCCCTTCAGCCCACAATGTTCTGCTGACCTTTTAACCTACTCTAAGATCTATATAACCGTTCCCATCCACATATTACCCATTTTTCTATCATCCTTGTACATGTCTAAGGGCTTTTTAAATGCCTCAGAGGTATCTGACTTTAACATCACACCTGTTCGGGATCTCCACACACCCACCCACCAATCTCTGGTAAAGAATTTACACCTGACATTTTCCCCCTAAACTTCTCTCCAATCACCTTTAAATCACCAGCATCTGCAGAATTCCTGTTGTTTGCACCTTTAAATTATGCCCCCTGGATGCCTCTTATCATCTTGTACACATCTATCAAGTCACCTCTCATCCTCCTTCACTGTAAAGAGAAAAGCCCCAGTTCATTCAACCTATCTTCCTGAGACATGCTCTCCAGTCCAGGCCGTATCCTGGTAAATCTCCTCGACACCCTCTCTAAGCTTCCACATCGTTCCTATAATGAACTGTGTCCGTGGGATTGAAACTGTCTCTGAGCCTGGTGGGGTGTGCTTTTTGTATCTTGTTGGGAGAGGGGAGAAGAGGACATGTTTGGAGTGAGAGAAGTTTTTGATTATTCCGTGTGTTTCGATGTACATGTGATAATAAATTGCAATCTGTACTGAGGTCTGGCAGCTCTCTGGAGAGAATAAAGAGCTGACATGTCCGGCTGACACCCGTCTGCAGGATTCATCCTGACGGAGGATGTTGGCCTGAAATGTTAACTCTTTATTCCTCTCCATAGATGCTGCCTGACCTGCTGAGTTCCTCCAGCATTTTAGGGCACCACAAAAGCAGAGGGGTTAGTGTGATGTTGTTGCAGCTCAGGGTGGGGAGTGGGTAGGTAGTAATTCAAAGTTCAATACCAGTGCCGTGTGTAAGGAGTTTGTAGATTCTCCCTGTGACATGTGGGTTTCCTCCTGCAGTCCAAAGAAGGCTGATTGGTCATTGTAAATTTTCCTGTGTTAAATAGGTGGGGTGTTGGGTGATGTGGCTTTTTGGGGCCAGACCCACAGATTATCTCTAAATAGATAAAGTACTGTGAATTAATAACTTTGTGTGTGTGTGTTACTCTGAATTTCCGGCTTCAGCAGAATTTCTTGTGCTTATGAATCTGTGTCTGAATCAATTGTTCTGATCTCTGCTGCTGTTCTACTCCCTCCCCCCACCCGGCCCCTTGCAGTCTCCATTGATGACATCAAGGAAATCAGACCAGGTCACCAGACGGAGGAAATGAAGCGGTACGCCAGGGAGATACCCAGCGACTGCTGTTTCACCATCCTACTTAAGGGCACAAGGGAGAACTTGGATCTGGTGGCCACCGACGCCAACGAGGCCTGGCATTGGATCCATGGCCTCGCCAAATTGAAGCAGCGAGGCTGCAGTACGAACAAGAGAGAGCGGCTGGCCCAGCGTCCATCTAGGAGTGTGTCACGGCGGAGCGCCAGGGGGAGAGGGTGCCACTTCCCTCTTTGTCTCCGACACAGCGCCCAAGTCCACCCCCTACCCGATGAAGAAGATGAAATCTACAGGATACATGGGAATCACCCCACCATATTGCCAAACGTTCGGCGCTTGTTTCCCTCTTTTGACTTTCGTTTCCTTCTCAGGCCCTCACACTCCATAGACCCCATTAGTTGGTAATTTTTTTTAGTATTATTTTAATATATAATCAATCTTTATGTTTTAACCAGTTATAAGAACTATTATAGACTAAACTTAATGTTACATGTGTTTAGGAAAAATAAAACTACTTTAAAGCTCTGAATGCGAAACTTTATTGATATAATATTCTTCCAATCAGCAATGAAAATACACTTAATATTTTGAACTTGCAACCAATGCTGATGGTGGATGAAACACTTCAAAACACATCAGGCACTGCATTTTAAATGAGCAATGAATCGTCTATGTTGTCCTACCATCAAAGAAGGATGATCTGTTGCACAAGCCATGATATTTTCCAACGGAAATTTGTTTTTCAAGAAAATGCTCTTGACAGCTTCAAAAATAGTTTCACTTTTTGTATCTGCTGTACACCTTCAGGAAGAAAAGCATTTCCTCTCTGGTATAATCTCACGTAAAAATGTATCAATATTAAATATACATGTAAAAATAAAACCAGCTCTTTAGGCAGTTAGAAACATAGAATCACAGAAAACCTACAGCACAATACAGGCCCTTTGGCCCACAAAGCTGTGCCGAATATGTACTTACCTTAGAAATTACCCAGGGTTACCCATAGCCCTCTATTTTTCAAGCCTCAGGGATCTGTTCTGGGACCCTTACTCTTCATGATTTTTATAAATGACCAGGATGAGGAGGCGGAGGGATAGGTTTGTAGGTTTGCTGATGACACAAAGGTTGGAGGTATTGTGGATCGTGTGGAGGGCTGTCAGAGGTTACAGCAGGACATTGATAGGATGCAAAACTGGGCTGAGAAGTGGCAGTTGAGAGTTCAACATAGATAAGTGTGAAGTGGTTCATTTTGGTAGGTCAAATATGATGGCAGAATATAGTATTAATGGTAAGACTCTTGGCAGTGTGGAGGATCAGAGGGATCTTGGGGTCTGAGTCCATAAGACGCTCAAAGCAGCTGCGCAGGTTGACTCTGTGGTTAAGGAGGCATACGGTGTATTGTCCTTCATCAATTGTGGAATTGAATTTAGGAGCCGAGAGGTAATGTTGCAGCTATATAGGACCCTGGTCAGACCACACTTGGAGTACTGTGCTCAGTTCTGGTCGCCTCACTACAGGAAGGATGTGGAAACCATAGAAAGGGTGCAGAAGAGATTTACAAGGATGTTGGTTGGATTGGGGAGCTTGCCTTATGAAAACAGGTTGAGTGAACTTGGCCTTTTCTCCTTGGACCGACAGAGGATGAGAGGTGTATAAGATGATGAGAGGCATTGATCATGTGGATAGTCAAGGCTTTTTCCCAGGGCTGAAATATCTTCTGCTTCTGCTTTGTACTGCGCAAGCACTGCTGGACAGCTGTTATAATGCACAGTTGGTGCTAGCATGAGACAGCACAGTTTTCGGGTGCTTGGAAGTAGGTACAGAAAAGATGTCAGGGGTAAGTTTTTTACGCAGAGTGGTGTGTGTGTGGAATGGGCTGCCGGTGACAGTGGTGGAGGCGGATACGATAGGGTCTTTTAAGACCCCCTCTCGGCTCCCAAATTCAATCCCACGATTGATGAAGGCCAATACACCATATGCCTTCTTAACCACAGAGTCAACCTACGCAGCTGCTTTGAGTGTCCTATGGACTCAGACCCTAAGATCTCTCTGATCCTCCATACTGCCAAGAGTCTTACCATTAATACTATATTCTGCCATCATATTTGACCTACCAAAATAAACCACCTCCCAAAATAAACCACCTCACACTTATCTGGGTTGAACTCCATCTGCCATTTCTCAGCCCAGTTTTGCATCCTATCAATGTCCCGCTGTAACCTCTGACAAACCTCCACACTATCCACAACACCCACAACCTTTGTGTCATCAGCAAACTTACTAACCCACCCCTCCACTGCTTCTTCCATGTCATTAATAAAAATCATGAAGAGTAGGGGTCCCAGAACATATCACTGAGGCACACCACTGATCACCGACCTCCATGCAGAATATGACCCGTCTGCAACCACTCTTTGCTTTCTGTGGGCAAGCCAGTTCTGGATCCACAAAGCAATATCCCCTTGGATCCCATGCCTCCTTACCCTCTCAATAAGCCTTGCATGAGGTACCTTGTCAAATGCCTTACTGAAATCCATATACACTGCATCCATTGCTCTACCTTCATCAATGTGTTTAGTCACATCCTCAAAACATTCAGTTAGGTTCATAAGGCGCAATCTGCCTTTGACAAAGCCATGCTGACTATTCCTAATCATATTATACTTCTCTAAATGTTCATAAATCCTGCTTCTCAGGATATTATCCATCAACTTACCAACCACTGAAGTAAGACTCACTGGTCTATAACTTCCTGGGCTATCTCTACTCCCTTTCTTGAATAATGGAACAAAATCTACAACCCTCCAATCCTTCAGAACCTCTCCCGTCCCCATTGATGATGCAAAGGTCATTGCCAGAGGCTCAGCAATCTCCTCCCTCGCCTCCCACAGTAACCTGGGGTACATCTCATCTGGTCCTGGTGACGTGATGCTTTCCAAAAGCTCCAGCATATCCTCTTTCTTAATATCTGCATGCTCGAGCTTTTCAGTCCGCTGTAAGTCATGCCCGCAATCACGAAGATCCTTTTCTGTAGTGAATATAGAAGCAAAGTACTCATTAAGTACCTCTGCTATCTCTTCTGATTCCATACACACTTTTGCACTTCACACTTTGTTGGTCCTATTCTCTCATGTCTTATCCTCTTGCTCTTCACTTACTTGTAGAATGCCTTGGGGCTTTCCTTAATCCTGTCCACCAGGGCCTTTTCAGATAGTGTCAGAGAGCAAAGTAGAGCACAGAAACAAGTACTTTGGCCCATCAAGTCTATGCCTAACCATTTAAGCTGCTTCTTCCCATTGACCTGCACCAGGACCATAGCCCTCCATACTCTCACCATCCACTTACCTATCCAAGCTTCTCTTAAACTTTGAAATCAAGCTCACATGCAGCACATTCTCCTAACCCTAGAAGAGAGGAAGTTCCCCTTATGTTCCCCTTAAACATTTCAGTTTTCACATTTAACCCACGATTTCTATTTACAGTCCCACCCAACCTCAGTGGAAAAAGCTTGCTTGCGCTTATCCTATCTAGACCCCTCACGATTTTGCATACCTTGATCAAATCTCCCCTCAAACTTTTATGTTCCAAGGAATAAAGTCCTAACCTGTTCAACCTTTCTTCATAACTCAGGAAGGTTTCTTGACACAATATGCAGATAAGCCTACAAGAGGAGAGACTGATTTGATATTGGGAAATGAACCTGGTCAGGTGTCAGATCTCTCAGTGGGAGAGCATTTTGGAGATAGTGATCATAATTCTATCTCCTCTACAGTAGCAATGGAGAGAGATAGGAACAGACAAGTTAGAAAGCGTTTAATTGGAGTAAGGGGATTTATGAGGCTATCAGGCAAGAACCTGGAAGCTTAAATTGGGAACAAATGTTCTCAGGGAAAAGTACGGAAGAAATGTGGCAAATGTTCTGCATAGGTACGTTCCAATGAGACAGGGAAATTATGGTAGGATACGGGAACCGTGGTGTACAAAGGCTGTAATAAATCTAGTCAAGAAGAAAAGAAAAGCTTACAAAAGGTTCAGAGAGCTAGAGATCTAGAAGATTATAAGGCTAACAGGAAGGAGCTTAAGAAGGGAATTAGAGAGCCGGAAGGGGCCATAAGAAGGCCTTGGCGGGCAGGATTAAAGAAAACCCCAAGGCGTTCTACAAATACGTGAAGAGCAAGAGGATAAGAAGTGAAAGAATAGGACCAATCAAGTGTGACAGGGGAAAGTGTGTATGGAATCAGAGCAAATAGCAGAGGTACTTAATGAATACTTTACTTCAGTATTTACTATGGAAAAGGATCTTGGTGATTGTAGTGATTACTTGCAGCGGACTGAAAAGCTTGAGCATGTAGATATTAAGAAAGAGGATGTGCTGGAGCTTTTGGAAAGCATCAGGTTGGATAAGTCGCCAGGACCGGATGAGATGTACCCCAGGCTACTGTGGGAGGTGAGGGAGGAGATTGATGAGCCTCTGGCGATGATCTTTGCATCATCAATGGGGACGGGAGAGGTTCTGGAGGATTGGAGGGTTGCAGATGTTGTTCCCTTATTCAAGAAAGGGAATAGAGATAGCCCAGGAATTTATAGACCAGTGAGTTTTACTTTAGTGGTTGGTAAGTTGATGGAGAAGATCCTGAGAGGCAGGATTTATGAACATTTGGAGAAGTATAATAAGATTAGGAATAATCAGCGTGGCTTTTTCAAGAGCTGGTCGTGCCTTACGAGCATGCTTGAATTTTTTGAGGATGTGACTAAACACATTGATGAAGGAATGTGCACTCACCACTCTCTGAGTAAAAAACTTAACCCTGACATCTCCTCTGTACCTACTCCCCAGCACCTTAAACCTGTGCCCTCTTGTGGCAGCCATTTCAGCCCTGAGAATTTTAATTGAGTGCTAGTGTCTTCCACAGTGAAGACTGATGCAAAATACTCATTTAGTTCGTCTGCTATCTCTGTGCTTCCATTATTATTTCTCCTGTTCTCTAGGGTGAATAGCCGTTGACCCCCACCAAATAGTGTAAACGCTTGGTGCGGGTACGGTGTGAGACCCCCAAATATCAGCAGCGACACCGATATCAAACAATAGACAAAGTGTGAGTAACGAAATATACTTTGTAGCAATTCATAATGATGGGTTAGTAGAAGCAACTAAAAGAAAATGTGCCAAGTAAGTAAATTTATCAGTCTTGTGCACATAATATTTTAATATGTTGGAGTTCACGCCTCCAATTCCATCCACAACATCCTTCCGAGACTTTGGCCACCATCCGAACCGCTGTGGTCTGGTATCTGCTGCCCTGGAAACGCTGTCCATTCCCGCACGTCCGTCCTCTCCGCTCACCTCCCGAAAAAAGCCTGCGATCCTCAGCTCAGCACACACACACAGGATAGCATAACATGACTTCCATTGGCTAGCAAATGAATACAATTTCCATTATCACTAATTATAACCCTGTAGCGGTGCACTACGCACAGCGCTAGAATAATGACACATAGTCGGTAAGTTGGAGTTGCGATAAAAGACATTTATTCAAGCTTCACGGCCTCCTTTCCCACCCTCCCTGGGGTGGGACTGCTGTGGGGAATGCATATTCGCAGACCCTTCCCGCGCGCGGGATATTCCACCTGCTGGTGAAGATGGCCTGGCGCCCTTTTTGGGGTCGGCCTCTCTGCTGGTGCGCGCTGGTTCATGTGTGCTGGAAAGTGGGTCGCCACATGACCACCCCCCCCCCCCAGAACCGGCGATACCTCCCCCAATGTCCACCGTCTGGATCGGCCTCTGTTTGGGAGGTCTGCCCCTGTGCCGCGGTGCCTGAGCCCGGACCGGCTGCGCCAAGTCCACATGGGCCGGTTTGAGTCGGTCCACCATGAAAACCTCCTCTCTCTCCCCCCAATGTCTAGCACGAACGTGGACCCGTTGTTCCTGATCACCTTAAACGGCCCCTCGTAGGGCCACTGCAGCGGTGCCCGGTGTCCGCCCCGTCGTACAAAAAGAAACTTACAGTTCTGCAGGTCTTTGGGTACGCAGGTCGGGCTCTGTCCGTGCTGTGAAGTGGGGATGGGGGCCTCTCGCGTAGTCTGTCCAGGACTGCTGTGGGTTCTTCCTCTTGCCCCCTTGGGGCTGGTATGAACTCTCCTGGGACGACCAGGGGTGCGCCGTACACCAACTCAGCCGACGAGGTGTGCAGATCCTCTTTGGGCGCCGTGCGGATTCCGAGCAGGACCCAGGGAAGTTCGTCCACCCAGTTAGGCCCGTCCAGGCGGGCCATGAGAGCCGATTTCAGGTGATGGTGGAAGTGCTCCACTAGTTCGTTCGACTGTGGGTGATAGGCAGTTGTGTGGTGTAGCTGCGATCCTAAAAGTCTGGCCATAGCTGACCACAGGCTGGAGGTGAACTGGGCGCCCCTGTCGGAGATAATGTGGGCTGGTACCCCGAAGTGTGCTACCCAGGTTGCGATCAGTGCTCGGGCGCAGGATTCAGAGGTGGTGTCGGTGAGCGGGACTGCCTCTGGCCATCTGGTGAACCGGTCTATCATAGTTAGGAGATACCACACTCCTCACGACACTGGCAGGGGCCCCACGATATCTACATGAATGTGGTCGAACCTCCGGCGGGTGGGTTCGAACCGCTGCGGTGGAGCCTTGGTGTGCCGCTGCACCTTGGCCGTTTGGCACTGCATGCACGTTTTGGCCCATTCACTGACCTGTTTACGCAATCCATGCCACACGAACCTGTTGGCAACCAGCCGGACGGTTGTCCTGATGGAGGGGTGCGCTAAGTTGTGAATGGACCCGAAAACGCGCCGGTGCCAGGCCGCTGGGATGACGGGGCAGGATTGGCCGGTAGCTACGTCACACAGTAGGGTCCTCTCACCTAGGCCTACAGGGAGGTCTTGGAGCTGTAAACCGGACACTGCAGTCCTGTAACTGGGGATCTCAGCGTCTGCCTGCTGTGCCTCTGCCAGCGCTGCATAGTCCACCCCCTGGGATAGGGCCTGTATGTTAGGTCTGGATAGTGCGTCCGCCACGACATTGTCCTTTCCAGAGACATGCCGGATGTCCGTCGTGTACTCGGAGATGTAGGACAGATGTCGCTGCTGGCGGGACGACCAGGGGTCGGACACCTTCGTGAACGCAAAGGTAAGCGGTTTGTGGTCCGTGAACGCGGTGAAGGGCCTACCTTCTAAGAAGTACCTGAAATGTTGGATTGCCAGGTATAGTGCCAATAGCTCCCGGTCGAAAGCTCTATATTTGAGTTCCGATGGTCGTAGATGTTTGCTGAAGAACGCCAGGGGTTGCCAGCGACCCTCGATGAGTTGTTCCAGCACTCCACCGACTGCTGTGTAGGATGCGTCCACCGTGAGGGCAGTAGGAACGTCCATTCTGGGGTGCACTAGCATCGCGGTGTTTGCCAAGGCTTCTTTGGTTTTAACGAAAGCGGCTGCGGCTTCTTCATCCCAGGTAATGTCCTTGCCCTTACCCGACATCAGGGTGAACAGGGGGCGCATGGTTCGGGCTGCTGAGGGGAGGAAATGGTGGTAGAAATTCACCATACCCACGAATTCCTGCAGGCCTTTGATTGTGTTGGGTCTGGGGAAGTGGCGGACCGCGTCTACCTTGGAGGGCAGCAGGGTTGCTCGGTCTTTTGTAATCCTGTGGCCCAGGAAGTCGATGGTGTTGAGTCCCAACTGGCATTTGGCTGGGTTGATTGTAAGGCGGAATTCGCTCAGTCGGGAGTAGAGTTGACGGAGGTGAGACAGATGCTCCTGACGACTACTGCTGGCTATGAGGATGTCGTCCAAATAGATGAATGCAAAGTCCAGGTCACGTCCCACCGCGTCCATTATCCGCTGGAACGTCTGTGCGGCATTCTTTAGGCCGAACAGCATTCGGAGGAATTCAAAATGGTCGAACGGGGTGATGAGTGCTGTTTTGGGGATGTCGTCCAGATGTACAGGGATTTGATGGTATCCCCAGATGAGGTCTACCTTGGAAAAGATCCTTGTGCCGTGTAGGTTTGCTGCGAACTCTTGAATGTGCGGCACAGGGTAGCGGTCTGGCGTTGTAGCCTCGTTCAGTCTGCGGTAGTCGCTGCATGGTCTCCAGCCCTCTGTTGCCTTGGGCACCATCTGCATGGGGGAGGCCCATGGGCTGTTGGATTGTTGTATGATCCCCAATTCCTCCATCTTCTTGAACTCCTCCTTCGCCAGTCGGAGCTTGTCCGGGGGAAGCCTTCGAGCACAGGCGTGGAGGGGTGGTCCCTGGGTCGGGATGTGGTGCTGTACTCCGTGTCTGGGCATGGCTGCTGTGAACTGCGGTGTCAGTACTGATGGGAAATCCGCCAGGACCCTGGTGAATTCGTCGTCAGACAGCGTGATGGAGTCCAGGTGTGGGGCTGGCAACTGTGCTTCACCCAGGGAGAACGTTTGAAAAGTCTTGGCGTGGACGAGTCGCTTCCCTTGCAGCTCGACCAGCAGGCTGTGAGCTCGCAGAAAATCCGCCCCCAGGATGGTTGGGCCACGGCGACAGTGTGAAGTCCCACGTGAACCGGCTGGAGCTGAACTGTAGCCGCACTGTGCGGGTGCCGTAGGTTCGTATTGTGCTGCCATTTGCGGCCCTCAGGGTGGGTCCCGGTTCTCTGTTGCGGGTGTCGTAACTCGTTGGCAGTAAAATGCTGATCTCTGCTCTGGTGTTGACCAAAAAGCGGCATCCCGACTCCTTGTCCCAGACATACAGGAGGCTGTCCTGATGGCCAGCCGCCGTAGCGATCGGCGGCGGCTGGGCCTTGGCATTTCCCGGGAATTTGCAAGGTTGTCTACAGCGGCGGGCCTCTGTGCCCCACCACTGGTGGTAGAAGCACCATTGTTTTTTGGGCTCTGCTGCCGGGCCTGGTCTGGTCTGTCGTTGGGCACGCGGCTTGGTGATCTGTGCGACAGATGCCCCTCTCTCCTTCTTGGCATTCCACAGCACATCTGCCCGGGCCGCCACCTCCAGGGGGTCGCTGAAATCTGCGTCGGACAGCAACAGGCATATGTCCTCGGGTAGTTGCTCTAGGAACGCCTGCTCAAACATGAGGCAGGGTTTGTGTCCTTCAGCCAGGGCCAGCATTTCGTTCATTAATGCTGACGGCGGCCTGTCTCCCAAACCATCCAGCTGCAGTAAGCAGCAGCTCGTTCGCGCCATGAGAGTCCAAAAGTCCTCATGAGCAGGGCTTTGAATGCTGCGTATTTGCCGTCCTCTGGGGGCGACTGTATAAACTCCTCAACTCGTGTAGCTGTCTCTTGGTTGAGGGAGCTCAGCACGTAGTAGTAGTGAGTGGAATCCGAGGTAATCTGCCGAATGTGGAATTGTGCTTCTGCTTGTTAGAACCACAAGCAGGGTCGCAACGTTCGGAAGCTTGGCAGTTTTAATGAAACTGCGTGAACAGATGCGGCGTCGGTCATCTCTGGTCCAAATATCGTTTGGACCTTCGGGGTCACCAACTGTACTGGTGTGCGACACACAGCGCTAGAATAACGACACGCAGTTGGTGAGTTAGAGTTGCGATGAAAGAGGTTTATTCAAACTTCGCGGCCTGCTTTTAAGCCTTCTCGTTCCCGCCCTCCCTGGGTGGGACTGCTGTGGAAAATGCATACCCTTCCCGCGTGCGGGATTTTCCCCCTGCTGGTGAAGATGGCCTGGCGCCCTTTTTGGGGCCGGCCCTCTGCCTGCACGCGCTACTTCGTGAACCGGTTCGTGTGTGCTGGAAAGTGGGTCGCCACAACCCTTTCATTCCTTCTACTAAAGTGCATGACCATACATTTCCCGACACTATATTTCTAATGCCATTTCTTTGGCCCTTCTCCTAATCGGTCTAAGTCCTTCTGTAGCCTCTTTACTTCCTCAAAACTACCTGCTCCTCCACCTATCTTCATTCTTTCTTTTTTAATCTTTTTATTAATTTTCAAATTCATAAACATAGCAATAGTACTTATACGAAGAGATTGGGCTTACATTATTGGTAATTGACATATGCAAGTAAAAACTACAGATAATACAAGTATATTAGACCTCCCAAGCTCTTAATATAACTAAACATAATAAAAAAAAATGAAAAAAAAGGAAAAAACCTCCAAAATAAAAAAAACTAAACTAAACTGAACCAAAAACTGAACTAAACAAAACTAAAAAAAGCTGGGCTATTATATTACATCGAATACAATCATTAATGTTGTTAACTCCGCTCCTTGGTCCATATATTTAAGTTCATAGAAAGGATCCAGAAAAGGTCAAGCTACATCATATGAAAGTGCTGAATAAATGGTCTCCAAGTCTCTTCAAATTTAACCGAAGGATCAAAAATGACACTTCCGATTTTTTCTGAATTTAAACATGATATCGTTTGGGAAAACCATTGAATGTAGTAGGGGGATTGTTGTCTTTCCAATTCCATAAAATGGATCTTCTAGCCATTAACGTAACAAATGCAATCATCCGACGAGCTGAAGAGGATAAATAACATGTTCCATCATTGGTAAACCAAAAATTTCAGTAACAGGGTGAGCTTGTAAATCAATACGCAAAACTGTTGAAATAATATCAAAAATGTCTTTCCAAAATTTTTTCAAAAGAGGGCAAGACCAGAACATATGAGTCAAAGAAGCAACCTCAGAGTGATATCTGTCACAAACAGGATTTATATGAGAGTAAAAACGAGCTAGTCTATCTTTAGACATGTGGGCCCTACGTACCACAATAAATTGTATCAGCGTATGTTTAGCACATATAGAGGAAAAGTTAACTAATTGAAAAATTTTCTCCCATTTCTCTATAGGTAAGTAAAGTTGAAGTTCCCTTTCCCATTCATTCTTAATTTGATCAGCTGTACCTGGCTGTATTCTCATAATCATATCATAAATAGTTGCTATTAAACCCTTCTGATAAGGATTTAAACCTAACAATTTTTCCATGATATCAGTTGGATATGAGGTCAGAAAGGTAGGTAACATAGTATTTTAAAAGTTTCTAATTTGTAAATATCTAAAAAAAAATGGGATCTGGGCAAATTATATTTATTAGACAACTGTTCAAAAGACATGAAACAGTTATCCAAGAATAAATCATGAAAACATATTATACCCTTCATTTTCCATATCAGAAAGGCTTGATCCATTACAGAGGGTTGGAAAAAACAATTAGATATAATACGGCTTGATAAAAGAAATTTGTTCAAACCAAAAAATTTAAGAAATTGAAACCATATTTGTAATGTGTATTTAATTATTGGATTAACCATTTGTTTATTCAATTTAGAGAGAACAAAGGGAACCGAAGTCCCTAAAATAGAAACCAGTGAGAACCCTTGTACAGATTTATATTCAAGGTTTACTCTTTGTGGACTTGGAATTAATCTTGAGTCCAAAATATTAAATATCGAATATTAATTGCCCAGTAATAAAATCTTAAATTCAGCAATGCCAAACCATGGTCTTTTTTGGACTTCTGTAAGTACTTTTTACTTAGTCTAGGATTTTTATTCTGTCATATATATGAGGAAATTTTAGAATCAACAGTGTCAAAAGAGGATTTAGGAATAAAAATAGGTAGCGCTTGAAATAGATATAAAAATTTAGGTAGAAAAATCATCTTAATAGCATTGATTCAGCCAATCAGTGATAAAGACAATGGGGACCATTTAGTAAACAATTGTTTAACCTGATTAATTAACGGTAAAAAATTGAGCTTAACTAAGTCCTTACGCTTCTTAGTAATTTTAACACCCAGATAAGTAAAATAGTCAGTAATCAACCTGAATGATGAATGTCTATAAATTGGAACCTATGTATTTAATGGCAAGAATTCACTTTTACTGAGATTCAGTTTGTAGCCAGAAAAGTTACTGAACTGAGCAAGCAGGGTTATTACTGCCGGAATGGATTTCTCAGGGTTAGAGATATTTAGTAATAAATCATCTGTGTATAGTGATAACTTGTGTATCTCATTCCCGCGGGTAATGCCAAGTATATTAGGTGAGTCACGAATAGCAATATCTAAAGGTTCCAAGGCAATATCGAATAATAATGGACTAAGAGGACAGCCCTGCCTAGTACAGGTTTTCCCCGCCATCCGAAGGTAGAGCGTTCCTATGAAACGGTTCGTAAGCTGAAATGTCGTAAAGCGAAGAAGCAATTACCATTTATTTATATGAGAAAATTTTGTGAGCGTTCGCAGACCCAAAAATAACCTACCAAACCATGCCAAATAACACATAAAACTTAAAATAACAGTAACATATAGTAAAAGCAGGAATGATATGATAAATACACAGCCTATATAAAGTAGAAATACTTTTCCACAATCATTACTGCACTGTTCGCCAAAGCGAAAACCTCACACAAGCACCATCGGCAGAAAATCTCACGCAAGCGCTGTTGGCGAAAAGACGGCAACAACACGTAAGAATACACAGCCTATATAGAGTAGAAATAATGTATGTACAGTGTAGTATCACTTACTGGAATTGGGAAAACAGCGCAGAGCACACTGATGATGGTCTGTTAGACTGAGTCATCGCAGGTTGGGGTGGTGCAGTGGCTCCCACCCGCAGGCCGCCGAGCGATACATTGCTGCGAGGCACGCAGGGGTCCAGTGGTAGCCGGGAGGCATCCAGCACATCTTTAAGAAAAAAGCCGAAATAAACATGCGAATTAATTAGGTGCTGCCCGGAACGTAATTGTTGGCCCAGATCAGTGCCGATTGCCGATTGCATCGCCTTTGATCTGGGCCGACATTTACGTGTGGGGCGGCACCTAATTAATTAGCATGTTTATTTCAGCTTTTTTCTTAAAGATGTGCTGTGTGCCTCCCGGCTACGGCTGCATTTTCCGCGAATCGGTACAGTATCTGTCCGTGGCCTGGGTGTTGGGGTGGTGAGACACTGGAGTGTCATCTCGTCGTCTGTTTCCATTAGAGCAGGCAGCTCATCTTCTCCTATGACTGCCTGCCTCGATGTCGAAGGTCGAGGTTTGTCATCTGCTGTGGCTGATGTGGAAGGCTTGCTTGACTGCTGAGCCTCGCGCATTTTTCTATCATACAGTTCTTTGTAAGGACTCAAACTATCTTGAAAATATCCCCTAAACCTACGTACCCTTTCAAAATTAAAGTCGTATTTTATCATTGCAACGAAAATCTCACGTAGTTGCTTCACTTTCGCTACTGCATTCAGTTTCGAGTGTTATCCTTTCTTCTTCCAATTGCATCAGCTCTTCATCTATCAGTTCTTGATCATGGGATGCCAAAACCTCTTCAACATCATCTTCGTCAGCTTCCACAAGCCAAACTCACTTAGTCCTTATTTCGTTCACCACGATCAAAATGCTTAATTATGTCTAGTTTTACGTTAAGTGTAACACCCTTACGAGCTCTTTTAGGCTTTCCCGACACCATAGAACTCATCTTGCAAACGGCTGCTCATAGGCACGTGTTAAAGCAATGCCGTTCCAAACCCAGGGGAGAGCGGCTGCTCGGGGTGCGTGCTGCCTTTTATCGCGCGCTGAATTTTTTATCGCACGCTGATTTTTTTCGTAACAGTGAAAACACCTTCTGAAAATGAAAACAGGGTACTAATGTAGGTCTTTCATAACAGTGAGGTTTCGTAAACTGAATGTTCGAAAAGCGGGGGACACCTGTATATATATATATATATGTGTGTGTGTGTGTGTGTGTCTAAGACTTTCTGTACAGTACTGTATGTATTGACCTTAAGTACCATAAAATGTGGGAGCTGAGTTATGCCATTCAGCCCAGTGAGTCCCCTCTGTCATTCCTTCATGACCGATTTATTATCCCTCTCAACCCCATTCTCCTGTCTTCTCTCCACAACCTTTGACACACTGACTAATCAAGAACCTATCAACTGCTGATTTAAATGACTTGGTCTGCACAGCCATCTGCGGCAAAGAAGTCCATAAATTCACTAGCCTTTGACTAAAGAAATTCCTCTTCATCTTTGTTCTAAATGGATTTCCCCTATTGTGAGTTTCCCTTCAAATCTAATCACTTTGGAGTCTTTGAATCATTAAGTTACGGAGTACAGAAACAAACCCTTTGTCCAACTCACCCTTGCTGACCGTTGTTTAATTGAGCTCATCCCACTTGTTTGCAGTTAGCCCTTGCCCCTCTGAACCTATCCTATCCATATATCTGTCCAAATGTCTATTACATGTTGTTTACTCTACCACTCTCTCTGGCAGCCTGGTACATAAATGCACCATCTTTTGTAAAAGGTGCCCCTAAGGTCCCTTTTAAATTTTTCCTCTCTCACACTAAACCTCTAGTCTGTAATTTTGGACTCCCCTACCTGACGGTAGAGGTGTAGCTAATCATCTTGTCCATGACACACACACACACCGTTGCCCATTATGCACTTAATGCGGCAATGAAAGTCCTCCATCTCTGGCAATGTTCGAGCTTCCTTCAGTGTGTTGGTAGCTTCCTCTCAGTTTTCATTACTGACAGTCATGCAATTCCTGGGTGGAGACTCAGGAATACCGTCACACTCAGATGTGGAAGGATTCATCATTGTTGTTTCCGTAACAGTTTTGTTTCACCAGTCAGGGTTGTTAGCCCGAGCTGAGCCCCCAAACCTGGAGGACTGCTGGACCATTCTAAGTCTGTCCTTTACACTTTGACCTGTTTGGCATGGGTACCAGGAGTCAAAGCATAAAGCCCTGATTCCAGCCAGTATAGCTCTCCAAATCACGGCAAGGCTGTGGTCCTCTTGGCTGTTTATCTATGGCAACAAACACAAAATGCCAGAGGAACTCAGCAGGTCAGGCAGCATCTACACAGTCAATGTTTCTGGCTGAAACCCTTCCTCAGGGCTCAGTGAAGTCAATCAGTTCAATCAAGACTCCTCATGAAAGCTCTTGGCCCAAAGGGCTGACTCTTTATTTCCCATCATCGATGTTGCTTGATCTGCTGAGTTTCTCCAGCATTCTATGTGTGTTGCTCTAGGTTTCCTTCCAGCATCTGCAGAATCCCTCGCATTTATCACTTTTCTCTATGCCCTTCATGATCTTATACAGCTCTGTAAGACCATCCCTAAGCCTCCTACTTTATACTACGAAAAGTATATAAGTCCCAACCCATCCAGTCTCTCCTCATAACTCAAACTCTCCAGACCTGGTATTGCACTTGAAAATCTTTTTTGCACCTGTCCATTACAATGATCTCCTTCCTGTAACAGATTTGCACTTCCAGCAGATCAAAGGAGTTCTCATGGGAGCTCTCCTGAGTCTAAGCTATACCGGTCGTTTTGTGGGATACACAGCAATATTTGTGAAGTCCTTTATATGCTCTTAGGATCCGACAACTATTTTAGCTACTAAATTGCCTCCTATAAGGACTTCTTCCTCCCAGTTTCTCATCTCCATTTCCTCTCAGCTTCTCAATTCACCCACCCCCACTGCCCCCTGCTTACCTAACTCTCTCCTCACCTGGTTTCACCTATCACTTTCTTGCTTGTTCTCCTTCTCCTCCTCCCACCTTATTCTGGTTTTCTCTCCCTTCCTTTCCAGTCGTGATGAAGAATCTCAGCTTGATACATCGACTGTTTATTCATCTCCATAGATGCTGCCTGACCTACTGAATTCCTCCCACATTTTATGTGTTACTGTCATCTTCATCATATCTGCCTTGTTGACATTTCTTTGCACACAGCTTTGAAGAGGCAAAATGGCATCAAGAAGTTCAGAGCAATAGAGCAGTTTTATCACCCAGCATTGATTAAATCATTAGAACAACTCAGAAAGTCTCAGATATTCTTAAGACCATGAGACCGTGAAACATAGGGGCAGATTAGGCTATTCGGCCCATCGAGTCTACTCTACCATTTCTTCATGGCTTATTTATTATCCCTCCTAATCCCATTCTCCTGCCTTCTCCCAAACTCTTTGATGCCCTGATTAATCAAGAACCTATCAACCTTGGCTTTATATATACCCAATGACTTGGGCTCCTTGCCATCTTTGGCATCTATCCCCAAGGATAAAAAGCAATTGCTTCTGCTTTCATGCTTAACCCTTGGGTCTAACTATAGGTTTTGCTAATTTCTACTTACCCTTATTCCCTTATACTGGTGAAAATGTGTCTCAGGGTAGTATACGATGACATATACATACTTCAATAATAAATTTACTTTGAACTTTGAGTTGTCTATGTTTAGTCTTCCTTCTTTCTTAACTGTAGCTTCCCCTCTGCTATACCTGACAATGCCCTTGACTGCAGCGCATCCACTTCCTGTGCCTCTGCCCTCACTTCCTCTGCTTCTGGACAGAACATGTTCCTCAGGCCTTCACATTCCATCACAGCAGCCTGCCCTCCCCTCCTCTTTCCCCATCAAAGGACTTTACCCTTCTTTGCTCCCTGGTCCATTGTAATCAGAAGATCTACATTGGGTTTAGTCATACGGAAAATTAACCCTTCACAAAAAAGATGTGAAAAATCACTCTAGCTTTAATAACCCTCAATTGATTGCCTTTAGCTTTCAAAAATGTGTTTTTAAAAATATTGCAATCGCAAAATAAATTCAGAAAGATGGTGTTTAAAAGATTACAGCCTAAATCTTGGGATTACTTCGAGTGGAAGTGATAGCAGGCATTTCTATGGTAAGCTTAACAACAAAATAAATGCCAAGTAGGATTTAAAAGTTAAACGGTAAAGTGTTATTAAAATTAAATTTGGAATTGTAAGTTTAGTAATTGTAGGCAGCCTTGGAGTGGACTCTTTGTACATAATAAACACAAGAGAGTTTGCAGGTGCTGGAAATCCAGAATTCTGCTACCGGAGGGCCATCAAACCCAACAACACTAGACATAACTCTAGTGACCCTGGTTCATTCCTGACCTCTGAAGCTGCCCGTATGAATTTTATACATTCTTCCCACAATCACGAGGCTCACTTGGGGCTGCTAGCCCACAACAGTCGGGACTTAAGGACAACTGATAACAGAATTGCAAATGTAAACATGGTCATGGGCAAAACACGAGGGATAAGCACATGGTTGGATCAAGTAGGATCCCAGTCTTGGGGCAGGTACACTATTAAGACTTAAGAAATGATTGAAAGATTGTGGAACTAACACAGAAGAAAATTGAGGCTGGCTGATCATATTACATGTCTGAGAAGGCTTCAGGAATGGGTAGCCTACTTCTGACCCTGTGCTCTTAATTGTATTTCTTAAGCTAAGCACAGCTCAAACACCTACTATAAATTCGCCAATGACACCACTGTTATTGGCAGAATCTCAGATGGTGACGTGGAGGTGTACAGAGGTGAGTTAGGGCTGGTTGAGTGGTGTTGCAACAACAACCGTGCACTCAACATCAGCAAGACCAAGGAATTGACTGTGGACATCAGGAAGAAAAAGCTGGAGAGCACACCAGTCCTTATTAAGGAGTCAGCAGTGGAAAGGGTGAGCAGTGTCATGTTCCTAGGCATCAACAGCTCAGAGGATCTACCCTGAACTCAACATATTGATGCAAGAAGCCAATGGCTATACTTTAGCAGGAGTTTGAGGAGATTTGGCTTGTCACCAAAGACTCAAGCAAATTTCTAGAGGTGTACCATGGAGAACATTCTAATTGGTTGCATCACTACTTGTCCTGGAGGCTGTGATGTACAGGATAGAAAGAGGAGGTGGAGGACCATAGACTCAACCAGCTCCATCGCAGGCACAAGCCTGCCCACCACTGAGGACCTCTTCAAAAGGCAATGTTTCAAGAATGTGGTGTCTATTACCATCCTGGACATGCCCTCTTCCCATCATTGCAATCTGGGAGCCTTAGGGCCCACACTGAATGCTTTAGGAACAGCTTCTTCCCCTCCACCATCAATTGTGTTCATCTAGTTGCTGTAAGGCTGAGGCACACTTCCTCATATCTACACATTGGACAAGATCAAATAATGAAGAAATACATACAAGCAGCTGGAAACAATCTGTGTTATCTCACTGACAGCAGGCTTCAATCATTGTTTCTTATCTCAGCTATTAACTGAGCTACAGATTACAAAGCGCAAGGAGCAATTTATTTTTATAGAACCAAGAACCTTAATTCCCCTTGGGTACCATTCCAGGTATATTATCTGCACTCACTTAACACAATCATTGACTTAAAGAGTCTATTAAAATAACAGTGGACACAAAGTTGTGTTAATGAATAGAATCAGCCTGGTAAAAGTAATGAGCAGGGTAAATCAAAAACCCTTGCTGTTTTGGCTTTTGAATCCTTGCAAATAACTGGGTTGGAAATGCAGCCTGAGATTAGAACCTGAATCATTAACGTACAGGTCACTTAATTAGTAGTTTTAGACCTGATATTTTCATTGACTGGCTCATGACAGTATATAACCATATAACAATTACAGCACGGAAACAGGCCATCTCGGTCCTTCTAGTCCGTGCCATATAGCACCTGGAATAGTTCCGCTACTGAAATGGACTAAGATGGTGTTGTCTGTCCACGAGTGGAAGACATTGTGTGGGATGGACTACTGGCTAATTATTATGATACAACGTTAAAAGTTCAAAACCATGTATTACTTTGAGATTATTTGTTTGCAGGCGTTTACTAAGGGAGCACATTTGGTCAATTGGGTCCATGCTGTCTCCCCGTAGGGCGACCTCAACATTTCCACACCCCCTCTCCTTATTCCCTGGAAGCCATGCAAACGATCCTCTCTTCCATACTCCGGAAAGGTGATTAACTGGATGCTGAGTAATTCTGGCTCTGTTTAGAACAGGTATTCCCAACCTCTTTAATCCCATGGACCAACACCATAAAGAAAGGAGTGCGTGAACCCCAGGTTGGGAACTCCCGGTTTAGAGTCATGGCACAGAAGCAGGCCCATTCTCATCTTGTCCATGCTAACATTTCTGCCCATCTACGCTATTGGTACTTGCATTGGCATTTGTCTATTATTGTCACATGTATCAAGGTCGAGTGAAAAACGTGTCTTCAGTATTGTCCATACGTCAAACCATTACACAGTGCAGTGAGGTGGAAAAAAAATCAACAGCAGTGTAGAATAAACTAAAAGTCACAGAAAAAGTACTGTGCAAGTAAACAATAAAAGTGCAAAATCATAATAAGGTAGATTGTGAGGTCAAGAGTCCACTTTATCATACAAAGTGTCAGTCCAGGAGTTTGATAACAGTGGGACAGAAAGTTGTCCTTGAGCCTGGTGGTATGTAGTTTCAGACTTTTGTATCTTCTGCCCAAAAGGAGAGGGGGGCAGAAAGAACGTGTGAGGTGGCTGGGGTCTAGGATCATGCTAGCTGCTTTACTGAGGCAGTGAGAATTATAGACTGAGTCCAAAGAGGCAGGCCGATCCCACTTGCTGATCTTCCTGATGTCCTGGTGTCCTGATGAAGGTTCTCAGCCTGAAACATTGACTTTACTCTTTTCCATTGATGCTGCCTGGCCTGCTGAGTTCCTCCAGCATTTTCTGTGCATTGCTTTGGATTTCCAGCATCTGCAGATTTTCTCTTGTTTGTGCTGATCTCCCAGTCAGGTCTCTGGTATTTGACAAACACAAGAGATTCAGCAGATGTTGGAAATCCAGAGTGAGACACACACCCAAACACACACACACACACACACACACACACACACACACACACACACACACAATGCTGGAGGAGCTCAGCAGGTCAGGCAGCATCAATGGAAAGGACTAAGCAGTCGATGTTCCGGGTCGAGACCCTTTATCAGGTCTCATCGATGCTGTCTGACCTGCTGAGTTCCTCCAGAATTTTGTAAATGTTATTCTTGTATTTGACATTTTACTTTGCTTTTCAAGATTATCCTTTGACTAGTTTCCAAATTTTAAGTACACCATATTTATTTCCGCCCTGGCAGCTCTCCCTTGGTGCTGCTGCTCTGGTTCATTGCTGGTACCTCTGTTTTGTTTTTAGTGTCAGACATGATATTATCCAGGGAATCACCTGCTGTCTTCCATTACTAATGCCATCTGTTTGCGACATTGGAAATTCCTTAGCTGTGACACAGTTCCTAGCAAGTCAGCATTGACACTCTGCTGATGCAGGTGGAAGTCCTATTTCAGAACTCCTCTAGGAATGTGTCAACAAGAGCTCTCCAGTCAGCTCACAGATCTATGCCACCATTCTTTTAGATCCTGGCTCACCTTTGCTCAATTTCATTTACCTTCTTTTTTCCCTATGGTGCTTACATCATAGTGGGGGCCCACATCCATAGATCCCTCGTAGTTGCAATGTAAATTGATAGAGTTGTTAAGGAGGCATTATGGTGTGTTGGCCTCATTATTCGGGGGCATTGAGTTCAAGAGCCCTGAGGTAATGTTGCAGCTCTATAAAGCCCTCGTTAGACCATATCTGGAATATTCTGTTCAGTACTGATTGCCTCATTATAGAAAGGACGTGGAACCTTTAAAAAGAGTGCAGGGGATGCTGCCTCAATTTGAGAGCATGGCTGTTGACGATGGATTGAGTGAGCTTGGGCTTTTCTCTTTGAAGTGAAAGGAGGATGAGAGATGACTTGATAGAGGTGTATAAGATGATAAGAGGCAGAGATCAAGTGGATAGCCAGAGATTTTTTCCCCAGGTTAATATGGGAGGGGGCATAATTTTAAGGTGGTTGGAGGACTGTATAGGGGGGATGTCAGGGATAATTTTTACACAGAGTGTGTTGGGTGTAGGGAATGCCCTGCCAGCTGTGGTGGTAGAGGCATTTAAGGTAGTCTTAAATGGGCACATGAATGAGAAAAATGGAGGGCTTGGCACATTAGTCTAGTCAACATTTGGCAATCCTAAACTAAAATACTGGAAGAACTCAACAGGTCAGACAACATCTGTGGAAAGTCCAGAAGTTAACCAGAATCGAAGAAGGCTCTTAGATCAGAAACATTGACCATTTCTTTTTCCACAGATGCCTCCCCTTCTGAGTGGTTTTAGTATTTCTGTTTTTATATCAGATTTCCAGCACCTGAAGTTTATTTCTGATTTTCAGTTTGACCATCAGTTCAGTCAGCCTTATCAACCACAGAAGAGTGGGTGCCAGATTTCCACTGCCCTTTGAGTGAAAAGTAGACTGTGCTTCAATAAAGCCTCTCTGCATCAGCTTATTGTTCTGAACAACCCGTCTGGTTGACAGGATCCTGTGCTGGGTCCGTTACTGTTCATCATCTGCATTAGGAACGAAGGAGGGAATTTATGCCAGGGGGTAGATGGTGGGGTACAAAATGAGTACATCACATTGGTATTCATTAGGGAGAAAGATGTAGATGATGGTGAGGTTAAGGAGGAGTGTGCTGATTGCTTGTATTGAATATTTCAGTACTATATGAGTAATACTGTGTATATATTGTTTGATTAAGCATTCTTGTTCCTTTAAATAATTCATTACAGGCCATATGTATAAATACATGAATTGCATACATCATCACTCTTCCGCGAGAGATCCATGCACCCTTGCCTGAAGTAAAAATGGAACTAACTTATATCCTGACTCTCTTGTTCTGCTGTCAATTAGTTTTAATGTTTTGAAGTTACAAATGGTAGCATCGATATTTTCAGGCAGGTTGATGTTGAGATGGAGGAGGTGTTCAGTCTGTTGAAATATATTCAGGTGGATAAGTCCCAGGGCCTGATGGGATCTATTCTGAGTTATTGAGAGAAACAAGATGGTAGAATGCTGCAGCACTGACAGAAATCTTAAAATCCTCTTTCTCTACAGTTGAGGTCCCAGACGACCAGACAACAGCCGACGTTGTTCCTTTGTTGTTTGATTTAGGAATCTGAAATCATACAGGGTCCTTAAGGAAGCAGGAAAGAACTGAAACAAGAAATCAGGAGAGCTAAAGGCAGCCATGAAATATCCCTGACAAGTCAGATTAAAGAGAATCCCACAGCATTTTATACATACACTAAAACAAGAAAATGCAATAATTAAAATTACATTGCAGCCGTGTGATGATGGTCAGCTTTCCGCCAGCCTTTCCAATTATTCTTTACATCTACTCACCAGTGTTTTGTGCTTTATTTACTGAAAGCGTAAATCCTTTTGCTCCCGCACTGTTTCCCCATCAACTTACGTTCAGACGAGATGTTGAGTTGTCTTGCTTAATAAGTGAATGTTGTGTTCACATAAACTTTGTAATTTCCTTCTGACATTTGCACAATTTCTTATGGCTGCATTAAAACTTGGATCACAGAGCAAAAGGTGAACATGAATAAAAGGGAGTAGGCCAGGTTTGAGCCTGCTCTGCCATTTTGTATGACCATAGCTGATGCTTTGTCTTACTGCCAAATTCCTGATCTCTCCCACATTAATCCTAAAATACACTCAGTGGCGATAGGGGTGTACCTAATAAATTGGCCACTAAGTGTACGTTCATGGTCTTCTGCTGCTGTAGCCCATCCTCTTCAAGGATTGGCGTGCAGTGTGTTCAGATGTGCTCTTCTGCACACCACCGTTGTAATGCATGGTTATATGAGTTCCTGTCAGCTTGAACCACTCTGGCCATTCTCCTCAGACCTCTTTCATTAACAATGCAGTATTGTGCACAGAATTGCTACTCACTAAATGTTTTGTTTTAACTCTAGAGACAGTTGTGCATGAAAATCCCAGAACATGCTGAGATGTTCGAACCACCCCATCTGGCACCAACAACCACTCCCCAGTCGACGGCACTTGGATCACATTTCTTACAGATTCTGTTGTTTGGTTTGAACAGCAACTGAACCGCTTGATCATGGCTGCATGCATTTAGAGTCGTAGAGCATTGCAGCCCATCCAGTCATGTCAAACTATTTACCTGCCTTGTTCCATCGGCCTCTACCCGGATAATTGCTCTCCATACCCCTCCCATCCATGCACATATCTAAAATTCTCTTAAATGCTGAAATAGAACACATATCCATGACTTCTGCTGGTAGATCATTCCACAATCTCACCACCCTCAGAGAAGTTCCCCCTCATGTTCCCCTTAAACATTTTACCTTTCACCCTTAACCTATGACCTCTAGTCCTAGTATCATCCAACCTCAGTGGAAAAAGTCTACTTGCATTTACCCTATCTATACATCTATCAAATCTCCCCTCATCCTTCTGTGCAGGGAATCAACCTTTCCTTATAAGTCCTCAAACCCCTGGCAACACCCTTGTAAATTTTCTCTGCCCTCTTACAATCATACTGACATCATTTTTCTAGGTAGCTTAATATGTTGTTCGTCCATCGTTGACGTCGAAGAGGACCTCGACACTAGCACGTGATTTAGATTTAAGTAAGGGAGAGTTGTGCAGCGTCAGCCTTACTCTCTCTTCCCAATTCCCATCTGGATCCAGTGGCAAGACAGAGTCTAGACGGCTGGAGATGGGACTAGGCGCAGTGGATGACCAGGACATCTTCTGTGTCTTGTCCTGCTCTACACGTTCCACGACGCTTGCAGAGACCGCCTTCTTGACCGTTGGACCTTCCATTGGTCTGGTCCGCTCAATCCGCCGGAGTCTGTCTTCACATGCTGGGATAGACAACTCCCTATCTCACTGAGGGTTTGAGACCCGTCGGCTACCCTCACCTGGTTTAGCCGGCTTGTCGAAGCCGTTGCCCGGGGTGTGGCCGCTGTCGCATGCAAACAGCTACGGGGAGCCACAGGTGAGAGCTGAGTGCCAGGTGGGGACCAAAGGTGGGCTAACCGCCTTGAAAAGGACGTGACATGTTCCCACACCAGAGCTGCTACCCCTCCCTGACACCCCATACACCCCAGCTTAATAAAACTGCAAACAATACTCCAGGTGAAGCTTCACCAATGTCTACTACATAACATCCTGACTCCTGACTCCTGTACTTTGATTTATGAAGGCCAATGTATCAAAAGTTTTCTTTATGGCCCTACGTACCTGTGATATCACTTTCAAGGAATTATAGATCTGTATTTCCAGATCCCCCTGTTCAAACACACTCCTCGGTGCCCTACCACTCACCACGTAAGTCCTACCCTGAATTATCCTCCCAACGTGCAACACCTCACACTTGAATGCACTAAATTCCATCTGCCATTTTTCAGCCCATTTTTTTTCAGCTGGACCAAATCCTGCAGCAAGTTTTGATAGTTGTCTTCACTGTCCACTACACCCCCAATCTTGGTGTCATCCACAAGTTTACTGATTCAGTTTACCACATTATCATCCAGATCATTGATATAGATGGCAAACAGAAATGGACACAGCACCAATCCCTGCGGCACACTGCTAATCTCAGGTCTCCAGTCAGAGAGGCAACCATCTACTACCACTCTCTGGCCTCAACCGCAAAGCCGATATCTTATTCAATTTAGTACCTCATCACGAATGCCAAGCCACTGAACCCACTTGACCAAACGACCATACAAGACCTTCATAAAGGCCCTGTAGCCCATGTAGACAACATCCACTGCCTTGCTTTCATGAACTTTCCTGGTAACTTCCTCAAAAAACTCCTTCCTTGCTGTCTTTTAGCTCTTAATATATCTGTAGACGCCTGTGGATTCTCCTTCACCTTGTCTGCTAGAGCAACCTCATGCTTTCTGTTAGCCCTGCTGATTTCCTTTTTAACTGTTCTCTTGCATTTCTTATACTCCTCAAGTACCTCATCTGCTCCTTCCTGCCTGCACTTCCTATACATTTCCTTCATTTTTCTTAAACAGGGCCTAAATATGTCTTGAAAAACAAGGTTCCCTGAACCTGTTATCTTTTCCTTTCATTCTGACAGGAACATACAAACTCTGTACTCTCAAAATTTCACTTTTGAAGGCTTCCCACTTACTAGGTACACCTTTGCCAGAAAACAACCTGTCACAGTTGTCACATCTGTTCTGATACCATCAAAACTGGCCTTTCTCTAATTTAGAATCATAACACAAGGACCAGACCTATTACTGTCCATAATTATCTTGGAACTAATGGCATTAGATGCAAAGTGTTCCCCCAACACAAGCTTTTATCATCTGCCCTGTCTCATTCCCCAATAGGAAATCTGGTATTGCACTCTCACTAATTGGGATCTCTATGTATTGATTAAGGAAACTTTCTTGCACATATTTGACTAACTCTATCCCATCCAGCCCCTTTACCACATGAAAGTCCCGATCAATATGTGGAAAGTTAAAATCACCCACCATCCAACCTTGTGTTTCTTGCAACAGTCTGCAATCTCTCTACTTATTTGCTCCTTTAAGCCCCATGGACTGTTGGGTGGTCTATAATATGATCCCCTTAACATGGTCATCCTTTCCTTATTCCTCAGCCCCACCCATGTAGCCTCAGTAGACGAGTTCTCCAGTCTGTCGTGTCTGAGCACTTTTGTGAGATTTTGCCTGACTGGTAGTGCCAACCCTCCTACTCTATCATGTCTAAAACAATAGAACCGTGGAACGCTGAACAGCCAGTCCTGGCCCTCCTGAACCAAGTCTCAGCAATGGCTACAACGTCATAAGTCCACATGCTGATCCATACCCAAAGCTCATCTGTCTTTTCTACAATATTCCTTACACTGAAATATACACAACTCAGAATATTAGTGTCACCATGCTCAACCTTTCTATTTCTGACTTTATATGTAGGCTTAACACAATCTCTCCACACAACTCTGACACTTTGGTTCCCATCCCCCTCCGATTCTAGTTTAAACACCCTGTGCAACACTAGTAAACCTTCCCTCAAGGATATTAGTTCCCCTCCAGTTC
The DNA here is from genome assembly GCF_030028105.1 of Mobula birostris. Taxonomy (NCBI): domain Eukaryota; kingdom Metazoa; phylum Chordata; class Chondrichthyes; order Myliobatiformes; family Myliobatidae; genus Mobula; species Mobula birostris. The sequence continues at coordinate 213,397,343 of NC_092372.1, read as the reverse complement.
AGGTGCAAACCAACCCTTCTATACAGGTACCACCTTCCATTTATGGATCCCAATGATCCAAAAATCTTTTATGCATTCATTTGCTGCCACATGATTGGCTGATTAGATATTTGTGTTAACGAGCAGGTGTACCTAATAAAATGGCCACTGAGTGTATGTTCAGTGACTTGGCCTTCACTGGTAGAGAATCTCACAGATTCACTGCCCTCTGCGTGTAGACATTCCTCTTCATCTCAGTACTGAGGGCACGTCGAAGCCATAAAAAGTCAAACAAAAACACATTTGAGTTAGTGACCAGAAACTTTTATTCTGTTTTTGTCTCTCCTCAGATGCTACCTGACTTGTGGATTATTTCCAGCACCCTCTGCTTTATTCTGATGTTTTTGAAGTGGATGAACATCCAAAGTCAAAGTAAATTTATTAACAGAGTACAGTACTCCCTTGAGGCATTAACAGGCAAATAAAGAAATGCAATAGAATTTATGAAAAAACTCGGCATAAGACTGATCCAACAAATAATAAGCAAAAAAACAGAAACTGTGCAAAGAAAAAAAAAATACTACCAAGAACAGGAGTTGTACTGACCTTGAAAATTAGTCTGTAGTCGGTGCTATCAGTTCAGAGTTGAGGTGAGGTGGGTGAAGTTATCCGCGCTGGTTCAGGTGTCTAATAATTGTGGAGTAGTAACTGTTCCTGAACCCGGCAGTGTGCACCCAAGTCTCCTGTACCTCTTTCCCAATGGTAGCAGCGAGAAGACATCATGGCCTTGATGGTTGGGGTCCAGACAGGAGAACCACAGGTCCAGAGTCCTGGATTCAAATTCTCCCTCAGCAAACGGGGAACTAAATAATCTGGAATCAAAAGATATGAATTTGCCATCTTACCTATCTTCTCAATGTGTTATTCTAACTCACAGAGCAGTTTGTTGATCAACAATGTCCACGAATTACTGGATTTAAATTGGATTAGTGTTTAGAAATATAAATATGGAAGTTACACGAAATTTAAAGAAATTGGAAGCCTGGAGCTTGTGCGGAGATAGAAACAGAGTTAAAATTTTATCCCTAATCACTACAATTTAACAACACTATACCCCTTTGATCACTTTGCCTTTCTGTTTTTATTCTAATTGTGTTATTTCTTGTGAAGATTAATGTTCTGATGAAGGGTCTCAGCCCAAAACGTTGATTGTTTATTCCCCTCCATAGATGCTTCCTGACCTGCTGAGTTCCTCCAGCATTTTGTGTGTGTTTTTCCATATAATTTATGTTTCCATTTTCTTGTGTTTGCACGTTATATGATGCTCTGTGCCTGTGATGCTGATGGAAATAATTTTTTGTTGCACCTGTATTCTTTGACATTGACTTTGAGATTGGTAATCTTGCACCAGAACTGGGGAACCCTGCAACAAAGAACAAGTCACTTGGTCCATCTGGTGTGTGCAGGCCTTACCGTTCCATTCGAATCCCTTCCCCCTCCACCAGCTCATTTTCTCGTACACTTTACTACCCCCCCCCCCCGAGTGTATCTCATCTTTTTCTTCAATCACCAGGGTAATAGTGAATTCCTCGTTCTAACCACTCTCCGGTCTTGAGTTCCCAACTGGATCTATTGTTCACTTTTGTCCCTGGCTCTTGTGTCTCTTGACTATACACCAGTTGCCACTTTATTAGGCACCTTGTGATGAAGAGCCATTGGTTAATGCACTCCGTACACACACACAAACATTGCTTTGTCATTCTGCTGTCATTGTGGTGAGTTTTCCCTGTTAAATTCTCATAATTAATCCACTATTTTCCCCCGTTTTGCTACATACCTTCAGAGTCAGACAATAAAGTTCAGTTTAATATTATTCTTTATTTGTCCTTAGTGTAAATGTGAGATTGTGGTGAGCGCTCTGCTGTTATCACATTGTCGTTTCCCAGCAGTCGTGCGGCGTCTGCTGGGTCCTAAACCGAGCTGATGCGCTCAGGTGGGCTTTATGGTGTCTTTCCCGCCATACATGGCAGAATATTCCATTCCTTTAGCAATGGGGATATGTAAATGTGTATATGTTGTTTGCACTTAAGGTAGGTACTTCAGTTTATTTTGTAATATGATTTTAACTACATTGCGGAGTGCATCATATTCTAATTCATGTGTAGTCTTAATTTAACTTTGATGTTCATTAATGAGGATATGTCTTAATGCCCATAAAAGGAGCTGATCAGCCTCTGTATGGGGCAGAGAGGGGTGCTGCCAGGAGTTCACACCGGACAAGAATAAGTATGGACCTTTATTGTGTTTTCTTGCAGATATCATTTTGTAAATATCAGCATTTTTCTCTTCATTATTTCCACTGATTGTTGTAAGTCTGATTTTTGATGCACCTAATAATCACCCTTGCATTAAAATGCTAAACAACTCCAGTCAGTTTTTCGTTGGTCATAACCCACGTTCCTAACACTTTTAAAGCGGCCATTGAGCGTATGTTCATGGTCTTCTGCTGCTGTAGCCTATCCACTTCAAGGTTTGATGTGTTGTGCTTTTAGAGATGGTCTTTTGCACCCCGTTTTTGTAACAAGTGGTTATTTGAGTTACTGTTACCTTCCTGGCAGCTTGAACCAGTCTGGCCATTCTTCACTAACCTCTCGCATTAACAAAGCATTTTTGCCCATGTAACTACCACTCACTGGATTTTTTTTAGTTTTTTTGCTCTATTCTCTGTAAACTGTAGAGACTGTTGTGTGTGAAAGTCCCAGGAGATCAGTAGCTTCTGATATACTCAAACCACCCCATCTGGCACCAACAATCATGCCACAGTCCAAGTCAATTAGATCACATTTCTTCCCCATTCTGATGTTTGGTCTGAATTACAACTGTATCTCTTGACCATGTCTGCATGCTTTTATGCGTTGAGTTGCTGCCACATGATTGGTTGATTCGATATTTGCATCAATGAGCAGATGTACAAGTGTACCGAATATAGAGGCCACTGAGTGTAAGTGTACCAGACCTCAGCAGTAATGCTTAAGCAATGTGCTGGGAAGCCAGGGGAATTGTGCAGTTAACAGAGAGCTGCTGTTGAACAAATACTCCCAGCAGCATGGTGCAGTTTCAGGGAACACCAGCCAACCGTACGTTAAGAGGAAAATGTTTCTGGATTGTAGCAGCACATCTATTTAGTTCAAACGGGGCGTTTGATTTGATCTACAGACAAACTCGATGGGAGCTCCTTGTTCATTTTGTGTGGCAGTAAGAAGATCAGACTAGTTCAATGCATCAAAGTGGAACCCAACAGGGACATACTCATTCTACAATGAGGTTTACAACAAAGTTGTTAATCCATCCATCAAGCCAAATGAGCAATAGCTGGAGATAGAAGGTATCAAGTGAAAATTGCTTTTGTTCCATTAGTGTGCTACTGCAAACTGTAAACTATGTAGAATTACATAGAGCAATCCGTATGGAACTCAGCCCAGCTGTGGCCTGCTAGCTTTTGAACTCTATGTGAGCTTTCTCCCGTCCCACCGCACTCGGCCATCAATATATCCTGTTTTCTTAGATGTAAGGGAGAGGAGATACCAACTCAGTGGCCTCCTTGTTAGATACACTGTGCACCTGCTCATTAATACAAATATCCAATCAGCCAATCATGTAGCAGCAACTCAATGCATAACAGCATGCAGACACGGTCTAAACAAAGGTTCAGTTGTTGTTCAGACTAAACATTGGAATGTGATCGAAATGACTTTGACTGTGGAATGATTGTTGGTGCTAGATAATGTGGTTTGAGTATCTCAGAGACTGCTGATCTCCTGGGATTCTCACGCACAACGGTCCCTAGGGTTTACAGTGAGTGGTGCGAGAGACACAAAAAAATCCAGTGCGTGGCAGTTCTGTGGGTGAAAATGCCTTATTTATGAGAGAGGTCGGAGGGGAATGGCCAGACTGGTTCAAGCTGGCAGGGTGGTGACAGTAACTCAAATCACCATGCATTACAACAGTCGTGTGCAGAAGAGCATCTCAGAATAGATAGAAAGATAGATATACTTTATTGATCCCGAGGGAAATTGGGTTTCGTTACAGCCGCACCAACCAAGAATAGAGCGTAAATATAGCAATACAAAAACCACAAACAATCAAACAACAAAATGCAAACTATGCCAGATGGAAATAAGTCCAGGACCAGTCTATTGGCTCAGGGTGTCTGACCCTGCACGGGAAGAGCTGCAAAGTTCGATAGCCACAGGCAGAAACAACCTCCCATTACGCCCAGTGTTGTATCTCGGTGGAATATGGCCAGAGTCCAACAACAAAAAGTTCAATATCCGGTCTACAAACACGTTCCTCGTTCAAAATAAGACCAAGATTGCACCATAACACATTGAACTTTGAAGTGGATGAGCTACAGCAACAGAAGATCACATACACAAACTGATTGGCCATTATGTCTCTGTCCAAATGTGCAATGTGCAATTTATAGTAATTTATATTAAATAGTATGTACAACAGGATAGTCAATATAACATAGAAAAACAGTTGTATCAGCGTGAGTTAATCAGTCTGATGGCCTGGTGGAAGAAGCTGTCCCGGAGCCTGTCTTTTATGCTGCGGTACCGTTTCCCGGATGATAGCAGCTGGAACAGTTTGTGGTTGGGTAATTCCCGTCCCCAGTGATCCTTCGGCACTTTTTACACACCTATCTTTGTAAATGTCCTGAATAGTGGGAAATTCACATCTACAGATGCGCTGGGCTGTCCACACCACTCTCTGCAGAGTCCTGCGATCGAGGGAAGTACAGTTCCCATACCAGGCAGTGATGCAGCCAGTCAGGATGCTCTCAGTTGTGCCCTTGTAGAAAGTTCTTATGATCTGGGGGCCCATACTAAACTTCTTTAACTGTCGTCCTTGAACTGTCTCTCAAAGCATTTGCCTATTGTTGAGGTGAGTGTGACTGGACACCAGTCATTCAGACGTGTTACCTTGGTCTTTTTAGGTACAGGAACAATGGTGGATGTTTCGAAGCAGGAGGGCACTCACTGGGAGAGGGAAAGGTTAAAAATGTCTGTAAATACACTTGCCAGTTGTGCCGTGCACACTCTGAGTACCCGCTCTGGGAGGCCGTCTGGTCCCGCAGCCTTGTTACTGGCCACTCGTAGGAAACACCTGCGTACTGCGGCCTCGGAGATGACCAAGGTGCGGGTCTCTTCATGGTGATGCAGTCAGTTAGAATGTTCTCCATGGTACATCTGTCAAAATTTTCGAAGAGTCCATGTTATCGTACCAAAGGTCTGTTCAGTGGTCTTCCAAAAAGCAGAACTGGCAGCGGAATTGCACTGGACTGCTGCCACAGAAGAACACATTGCAGGACATATGTTAGTGATAATAAACCTGATTTTGATTGTGATTTATGATAGAAGCTGCCCTTGGGCCTGGTTGCATGGGCTTTGAGGTGTTTGTATTCTCTGCCCGATGGAAAGGTGGAAGAGAGAGAGAACATCAGGGGTGAATGAGCTCTTTAATCATGTTGGCATCTTTACTGAGGCAGACAAAGTATAGACAGAGTCCACGGCTGGGAGGCTGGTTTCTGAGGTGCTGAGCTGTGTCCACAACTGTCTGTAATTTCAGAGACAGAATCAGGTTTACTGTCACCGGCATGTGTCGTGAAATTTGTTAGCTTAGCAGCAGCAGTTCAATGCAATACATAATATAGAAGAAGAAAATAAATAAATAAGTAAACCAATTGCAGTATACATATACTAAATAGATTAAAAATTGTGCAAAAACACAGAAATAATATATATTAAAAAAAAGTGAGGTAGTGTTCATGGGTTGAATGTCCATTTAGGAATCAGATAGCAGAGGGGAGGAAACAGTTCCAAGGCCACTTTCTTGGACAGCACAGTTGTCAAACCAAGTGTTGCAACCAGATTTGATGCATTAGCCATACCGGAAAGGAAAAGTATATTTATTAGCAAAGTACGTATATGTCACCACATACAACCCTGATATTCATTTTCTTGTGGGCATTCACAGTAGAAACAAATAAATACGACAGAATCGCTGAAAACTACTCATGAAGACTGCCAACCAATGTGCAAAAGAAGACAAATTGCGTAAATACAAAAAAAGTTAGTAAATAATTCTATAATAATTAAATAAGCAGTACCAGCCGCAGCACCACCGTGGATGGGACAAGATGACAGCACCAGCCTCCTGCAGCGGGAAACAGAGATTGGAGAACTTACCAGACGGCGAGCCACTCAGCTGCATAGACTCGGGGACAGGTGAGGAGCCGGGGCTGAGTTTTGGGCTCTGCGGGACCGTCTGGGATCTGGGGCATAAGGGCTGGGGAGAGGATATCCACAAGTGTAAAATTAGCCACGGCCACCACTGCCACCACCACCACCACACCACACCCCCGGGTCCTGAAACAAACCCAGACCCGTCTGTACCCAGATAGGGCGGTGCTCTGGTCAGCATCTGTACATGTTAGGGGGTGGCTGAAAGTAAAACCTGGCTGCAGTTGTAAAAAGCAATACCCTTTCACTTCAGAAATGGAGAGATGTCTATGGAACAGAGTGCCTGGGGATCACCTGATACAGCTGAGACCACTCAAGCAGTTAAGCGAAGAAAGACACACATGAAATTAGAAGTAAACACGTTCACAATGGATGTATACTACCAAGTAACGGAACTTGAGACTGACACAACAGCATACAGGGAAAACATTATCACGCAATATCCTTCCATGAAAGTAAATGCACAACGAATTTCAGATCAACGTAGAGTGACAGTAAAAAATAACTTAATCCCTATGGACATGTTAAACCAGATAAAATTCGAAGTTGCACAAGGGCTAGAGAGAAATCAACCTAAAGGCCACAACAACACCACACAAGAAAATCATGTAGATGCAACCCACCAAAACACTGATGAAAATAGTTAGTTCAGCTGCTTCACAATCGGACATTAGCAACAACAACACAATTCCAGAGCCTCCGCAGCAAGGGGATGATGAAGCTGTGTTCATAGACAAAATTATCCTAATATTTAACACCACACCAACAGAGAACATGGGCATTGACCCACAAAAAGACCCTATATGCCAAAACAAAATACATCAAAATTTCCAGGAATTGTTAATAATCTCAACAATATTATATCACCACAACACTTAGGAAAACTTGAAACATTTGAAGAACTACACACAATAACATAATGTGCAGCATTAATAGCGGCGCAGGGCAATGGCTCCAAAGTAGAGGCACTCATTAATAGAAACCAACAACCCAGTAAAGAAATGAGAACACTGAAATGGTAGAAGAGATTAAAAAACAAAATTGAAATGTTAAGAGCAGAAATAGTCTGCCTAATGGAGTATAAGAAGGATAACCCGAGCAAGAAAAGCTAAGTAAATACTGAGGAAGTATAAGGTCCATACAAGATATGATCAACCTAACAAAAACATAGTAGAGTTTATAGATACGCTGATACAAAAGCTTGGTGCACAGAACGCCAGACTAAATAAGTAAGTGAAATGCACCAGACAAAGAAAACAGAATTATCAGTTCTGAAACAAAGTAAAAGGTTTATACAAGACATTAAACTAAAGTCAACACACCAAAATGTCAGCAGCCCCAGCACAGAATTACCAATAAACACAGAGATAATGAACTTCTTGTGTAATATCTGGTCGGCAAGGGTGACAGACAATTAGTAAGCAAGCTGGATTAGGGACGATAAAGGATGCACACACACGATTGAAGAAATGCAAATACTTGAAGTTGCAATGGATATGCTGAAAGAGGTTATAAGAAATACCCACAACTAGAATAGTACGGGCATTGATAGTATTCATAATTAGTGATATAAAAAATTTAATTGCCTTCATCTGTACCTGTTAATGCATCTCAACAATTTTCTTTAAAATCCTGGAAAAGTGTCTGAATTTTTGACAGAAGGTAAAACATATCTTTTACCTAAAGCAGAAATCACAAACGATCCATCAAAATATCATGCTATTACTTGTTTACAAACTATATATAAAATTGAAATATCATGAATCTCACAACTAATCACCACTCATTTAATATACAGTACTTACGGAACCTTAATGAGGATGCTGTAAGGGTATGAAAGGATGTAAAGAACAACTGATAATTGATTCTGTCATTCTAAATCAAGCCCGGAGCAAAGCAGAAATCTTTCATGTTGCTATATTGACTAGCAAAAGACTCTGTCTCACATTGGTGGTTAATAGAAGCACCTAATATATATAAACTACACTCAATACTTGTGAAATTCCTGCAACATCTAATGTAACATCGCTGTACTGTGATCCCCCTATCTATTAACAACCAAAAAAGAACATCGACCGTTATCAAAATAAACCCAGGCATTTTCCAAGGTGACTCTTTAAATCCACTATGGTTACCTCCAGCTTTAAACCTGCTATCTAAGTTTCTACAGCATTTTGTGTGTGTTGCTCTAATTTATTGAATCTGACAAAAATTGGGTATCAGAAACAACAAAATGAGCTATACATTAATAGACTTGGATGATTTGAAATTATATGCTACTTCATCAGTAAAGCTAAAGCAATTAATTCAAATAGTAGAACTCTTTTCAAAAGATATAAACATGAACCTTGAACTGGATAAATGCAGAACACTGAACATAAAGAAAGGTGCAATAGAGCTAACAGAATACAAAACAGGGCAGCAGGGTACAACACAACCAATTGATGAACATGAAACATATAAGTATCTGGGATATCAACAAGGAAAGAAAATAGATCATAGGGCGATAAAGGAAAAACTTTTGACAGAATTTGCTTTAAGGCTTAAGAAAACTTGCCAAACAGTTCAACAGTAAAAATATAACAAAGGCAATAAGCGCTTTCGCTATACATATATTAATGTATTCTTTATGGAATAATATCCTGGTCAGAAACTGATCTAGAAAATTTACAAAGGAAAATAAGAACTGAAGTGACAAACTTCAGAAAACATTGTGTACAATCAAATGTACTACCTGGGATAGAAGGGGCAAGAAGAATAACAGACATTGAAAATCTGCACAACAGTCAGATAAGACTTCAGCTTTCACCAACAAAAACAGGAATCAACACTCCATGCAAGCATATACAATTCCGATAAGTATACGCCACTAAACTTAAATAAGACTATAACCCAGAAAAGTGAACACATTATCACAACTGAAGAAAAAGTTATCCAATGGAAGAACATGACCCACCATGGAAGACATCCCCACGATTTGAGCAGACTAGATGTCAAAAAGGAAGCATTGAATGCCTGGCTCAGGGTTGGAGACAGCTTCCCAGAAACACAAGGGTTTCTTGTGGTAATATAGGACCAGGTGGTTAACCAAAAAAACTATCGAAAATACATAATAAAAGACCAACAAATTCAAGATGATAAGTGTAGAAAATGCAAAGAAAAAACAAATAATTCAACACATTATAGGCTTCTGTAGCAATTTAACGCAATCTGATTACTTTCACAGCCATAATCAAGTGGCAGACATCATTCGTCAAAATCTTGCTTTAAAATACAAACTCATAACAGAAATCACACCTCACTATAAGTACAAGGCTGATCCAGTTTTAGAGGCAGAATACCAGAAATTATATTATGACCAATCAGTTAATACAGATAGGACAATACATAATAACTTCCTTAATATGTCTAACCATTCCAAACACACATAACTTACAGAAATCAAAAAGTGAAAAATACCATAAATATCCTGAATTAAAAGAGGAAATTGAAAGACTATGGAACATGAACAGGGTTTACATTGTCCTGATAGTAATGTCTACAACTGGTGTCATCCCAAAGGCACTATACAATAACATTAAATAATTAGGGCTACACAGTAATATCTATGTAAATCTTCAGAAAGCCACTATACTAAGCACTACTAGAATAGTCCAAAAATGAGCATGCTTGGCTGTGCTTGTATCCCAGCTTGAGCTGAGAAAAAATAAATAATAAATAACGTGAGTTATAGAGTCCTTGAAAGTGAGTCCACATGTTGTGGAATCAGTTTCGAGTTGAAGTGAGTGAAGTTATCCACACTGGTTCAGGAGCATGATGATTGAAAGGTAATAATTGTTTTTGAACTTAGTGTTATGTGACTAAAGGCTTCTAAACCTCCTTCCTGATGGCCTGGATGATGGGAATACTTGATGAAAGATGCTGCTTTCTTGTGGCAGTGCTCCTTCTAGATGTGCTCTGTGGAGGAGAGGGATTTTCCTGTGCTGCACTGGGCTGTATCCATTACTTTTTGAAGGCTTTTCCATTCTTTGGCTTTGCTGTTTCCATATCAGGCCATGATGCACAACTAGAGATTGTACATTTTTACCTCCAGAGGGGGAAATCAGAACCTATTTTGTGCTGTTTTGGTAACAGCATCACTTGGTATTATTGCAATATGACCATGTGATCAAACCTCAGCCAGACAACCTTCCCGGCCTGGAGTAACATGAGAACATATCGAGTCCTGTACCTCTTCCTGCTGGCTGCAGTGAGAAGAGAGCATGGCTTGGATGGTGGGGTCCTTGATGATGGATGCCACGTCTTTGTGGCTGCACTCCTCGTAAATGAGCTCAGTGGTGGGGAGGGATTTCCCTGTGATGATCTGACCTGTATCCAGATCATAACTAACTCAGCCAACGGTGTGCTGGTGCAGTGGGATAAATAACATCACTTCAACCAAGGGCACAGAGGCAGATAATTATATTGTTCTCAATATCAATGTTGAGAAAACAATCTCCTTTGAAATAGGTTTTGTGCAGATCTTTTACAAAAAATCCTGTCGTACTCAGCAAAATCACATCCACCTTCCCGATAGCACTTTCCAACCTTGGACGACCAGAGATGACAGAACATGAGACCAAGAGTATCAGAGCGCTATTTCATTACCAAGTTATTTGAAGGTGGCATCTCATTACAGCACTGGTTCTAATGCCTTTCATTGCTGGTGGAAAAAAAATTATCATCATTTTCTATTCTGGCAACTAGGAGTCATTAGCAAGGTCAGAATTTGCCGTCCATCTGCAGAGTGCCCTTGGGAAGGTGGTGGTGAACTGACTTGCTGTCCTGCTGGGGAAGGGACTCTCACCAGTTAGTGGTGGTAGTTAGGGGGTTCCAAGATCTAGCTGCTGTGGTGGCCGAGACGTAAGACTATAAGACAATAAGATTTAGGAGCAGAGCTGGCGGTTTGATGTTTATCTTTAGAAGCTTTTTGCATGTTGCATGGCTCCGGGGTTGAACACCTAATGGGTTTTTTTTCCTCATTTTTCTTTGCTTTAGTAAAGGTTTTTTTCTCTTGTTTTTGGTCACCAACATTTTTTCAATCTTTAAAATAATGTGTTTTTTTCTTGAGATATTGGCTACTTTGATGTACTCTTGTTAATTTGGGATAATAATAATAAAAAGATTTGAAACGAAAGATTTAGGAGCAGAAGTAGGCCATTTGGCCCATCGAGTCTGCTCCACCATTCAATCATGGGCTGATCCATGATTTTATGAGATGTTTAGATAAGCAGGTCAATGTGAGGAAAACGGGGGAATATAGGCATTGTGTAGGCAGAAGAGAGGAGATTAGTTTGGCTGGTCACTTGATTACTAATTTAATTGATTCAGCACAAACAGCCTAGGAGTAAATCCAGGGTTTGCTGGGTGGCGAGGTTCGAAGGGCTGGAAGAGCCTTATTCTGCACCGTATCTCAATAAACAAATAAATAATCAGGGAGGGCTAAAGGACCTGTTCCTGTGCTGTACTGTTCCATGTTCTATCTAGATAGATAGATAATGGAGGATCACTGAGATTTCCCAAGGAACATTAGGCTTAATCAAATTACTCAATTTTTTTTCTGAGGATGTAATTAGTAGAATAAGTACTGGAGAACCTGTGGTTGTATTCGGACTTTCAGAAAACGTTTTATGGGGTCTCATATGAGAGATTAAATTGAAAGACTGAAGTACATGGGATTTTGTTAATATTGCGGCACTCCAGGGGCTGTGGTTGACAACCCACCCCAGCATTCCTAATGACCAGTGCTATTTATTGTTCTTGTGTTAAAATGCTTTTGTGGGATTATAATGGGATGTTCAAATACATTTATTGTAACATTTAGCTTGGGTCATACAGTTATTTGCATGTGTGTTTGTGGGTCTCCCTGACTGTAACCGGGGTGTGTGAGAATCATCTCCTCCGTCGGTACGTGACTGAGTGCGTTCTCTCCCCGGGTCTTAGTGCCAGGTCAGTTTCTGTGCTTGTCCCAATAAAAATGGCTGTTGAGTTAAAGGTACATTTCTCATCTGTCTTCATGGAGCAAATTCTTGCCACAATACATTGGCATGGATTCAGCATTATTTGACGTATTTTGGTGTTTTGGGCTGAGACCCTTCATCAGGGCTGGAAAGGAAAGTGCCAGAAGGTGGGGAGGAGGGGGCATTGGGGAGGGAGTACAAGCTCGTTTGTGATAGATGAAACCAGGTTGGAAGGAAGGTGGGTGGGGGAGGGGGGAATGATGTGAGATGCTGGGAGAGGGCCCAGCACATAGCTGCAATCACAAAGAAATAGGTTTTAATAGGTACATTTAATGTCAGAGAAATGTATACAATATACATCCTGAAATTCTTTCTCTTCACGAAAAATTGCACAGCACAAGACTTTTGTGCACACATATCATTCATTATAGAGGGAACATTGACTTGCCCCCCACAGCTGTCTGTGACAATGAATTCCACAGATTCAGCACCCTCTAGCTAAAGAAATCTCTCCTCATCTGTGTTCTAAATGGTCGTTCCTCTATCCTGAGGCTGTGCCCTCTGGTCCTAAACTCCCCCACTGTAGAAAACATCGTCTCCACATCCTCTCTATCTAGGCCTCTCAATACTTGATAGGTTTCAACGCGATCCCTCTCTCAAATTGCAGTGAGTACAGGTCCAGAGCTGTCAGAAACTCCTCATGTTGTAACTCTTTCATTCCTGGAATCATTGCTGTAAGCCTCCTTTGAACCCTCTCCAACGTCAGGGCATCGTTTCAAGGATGAGGGGCCCAAAACTGCTCACAGTACTCCAAGTGAGGCCTCACCATTGCCCAAAGCCTCAGGTTTTAGCAATAGAACTAACATAGATAAGTGTAGTAGTTGACATGGACATGGGGGGGGGGGGGGGGGCAAAGGCCTGTTTCTTTGCTCTCCACCCATAAGCCTCTATGACCTTGTTATCAATTTCATAGTGATGTTCACTGAAGGATGAATACTGGCCAGGGAGCGGAGATAATTTGAATTATATTTCTTCAAATCTGTGATGATTGAAGCCAATTTGACAGCAGAAAATCGGATTGAAAGGGCAGCACCACGGGAGGAGCTGCTATTCCACAATGTTTCAATGAGGTGCCAAGCTCTGAATTCTCTGGGGGAAGCTATGAACTGATGGCCTTTTAGCTCAGCGAGAGAATCTGCCAACTCAGTCATGGCTGTCAGATGTGATCATGGTCAGAGTGGCATGATGTGCCCTACTATGGATCCTCAATCAATTAAATGCAGCTGGCATTGGTTACAGTCAGAAAAATAACGGGCTGTTATCCTAAGGGGAAGGGCTGTTGGTCAGTGACTCTGTATCACTGGATAATGGACTTCTCTATCCAGGCACACTATCAGCCACAGTAAGTGGCTTATTCTGAATGTGTTTTGACTGGAAGTGAGGACAGTGCCTGCACACTGGTAGTAATGGTAAATATTTCTCAGAACAAATGTCTGAATAACTTCTGCATGATTTTTTATATAAATGCCAATGTACACTCAGTGGCCACTTGATTAGGTACCGGAGGTAACTGCCCTATATCATCCACTTCAAGACTTGACGAGTTGGGTGTTCATAGATGAACTTCTGCACATTACTGTAATGTGAGGTTATTTGAGTTATTGTCCCTTTCCTGTCAACTTGAATAAGTCTGGTCATTTTCCTCTGATCTCTCTCATTAACAAAGTGTTTTCACCCACAACTGCCGATCACAGGATGTTGTTTTGTTTTCCACTCCATTCTCTGTAATCTCTAGAGCAGGGTTCCCAACCTTTTTTTTAAAGCCATGGAGCTCTACCATTAACTAAGGGGTCTTTGGACCCCAGGTTGGGAACTCCTGCTCTAGAGACTGTTGAGCATGAAAATCCCAGGAGATCAGCAGCTTCTGAAATGTTAAAACCATCTCATCTGGCACCAACAATCATTCCACTTAAAATCAACATCACTTAGATCACATTCCATATTCTGATATCTGGTCTGAACAACAACTGAACCTCTTGACCAGCTGTCCCCAACCACCGGGCCACAGACCAGTACCGGGCCGCTAGGAAACTATATGAGTCAGCTGCGCCTTTCCTCATTCCCTATCACGCACTGTTGAACTTGAACATAGGGTTGCCAACTGTCCCGTATTTGCCGGGACATCCTGTATATTGGGCTAAATTGGCTTGTCCCATACGGGACCGCCCTTGTCCCGTATTTCCCCCGCTAGGTAGAGCGTTCCTATGAAACCTTTCGTGCCGAAATGGCGTAAAGTGAAGAAGCAATTACCTTTAATTTATATGGGAAAAATTTTTGAGCGTTCCCAGACCTTAAAAATAACCTACCAAATCATACCAAATAACACATAAAACCGAAAATAAATAACACTAACATATAGTAAAAGCAGGAATGATATGATAAATACACAGCCTATATAAAGTAGAAATAATGTATGTACAGTCTAGTCGGGAAGATTAAGCCAAAACCGATTTGTGGTGAAAAAAAATTGGCATGTACGCGCATGTGCACATCACATGCACACGTCACGCATGCACGCACAGGTGCCCACGCAAGGCTTCATGGTCATGGTGGTCTTTCCTGGGGTAAAGTGTCCCGGGATTTGACTGCTACTTTTGTCCCTTATTTGGGAGTGAGAAAGTTGGCAACCCTAACCGTAAAAGACATGTTGAGGTGAGTTTAACCCTACTTGAACACCCGCACCCCCCCCTGGTCAGCCAGTCTGCAAGAATATTGTCAATATTAAACCAGTCCGCGGTGCAAAAAAGGTTGGGGACCCCTGCTCTTGACCATGTCTGCATGCTTTTATGCATTGAATTGCTGGCACATGATTGGCTGATTAGATATTTGCACTAATGAGCAAGTGTACAGGTGTAGCTAATAAAGTGTCTATTAATGCCATTATCTACCATTGTCTTTTCTTCCTCGAAGAAAATAAACTGTGATGTTTCCTTTTAATAATTACTCAGAATTGCAGTCATAAGAATGCATGATGTTTTTCGATTGCCCTCTTTCTGAGGAAGTGCTTCCAAAGAGAATTCCAATCAGATACCACTTGCTTTTGAGTAGAATTTTTCTTGAGATTATGTTGTGCTTGCAGTTAACAAATAAAAGTGACACAGGGATGATCAAAGTATCATCAGAGACAACTAGCTTCTTCCAGCAGAATGGACGTTTGTTATTTCCTCATGGCCAAGTCTGTAATTTCAGGTAATGACCACAGTCATAGAAGAGTACAGTGGATTTCATGTAGCATAAGATGTCGGTGCCCCATGGTTATATTTAGTGGAGAGTACTAACCCATAAATGTCTTAGTAAAGTAAGAAAGTAAAGAAGGTCCAGTTTATTGTCATATGTATAAGTACATGTTTCCTTAAGGTTGGTAAAGCCAGGGGTGGTAATGAGGAGAAGCTCCCACTACCTATAAGTGCTCCTGACAATGTGCCACTCAATTAGCCTCTCACGACCAAGTCCAGCTCCATGCCTTTACGCGTGGCTTAGTTACTGAACCTGGAGGAACAGTTTCTACTTACAGGAAATGGGGCAAAGGCGGGTTACTGGCACCTTAAAACCAGTTGCTTCGAGCAGCTAGGGCTCATCAGCCATCTAGGAAAAGGAAAACTCTGATTTCAAACCTCTGCTGCCCTGCGGCCAAGCCCACTCATGGGGAGGGCTTTGGGAATAGACTCCGAGGGAAAAATCTGGAGCTCGAGTCCTTAAGGCAGACCTATGTTGAACTCTACACTGATTGGCAACTTCTGCAATGCTACTGGCGCCAAACTGTAACGGTTTCTGCCGTTCCTTTGGCTTCATCAGATGCATGGAGAGGGGGAGCTCGCTACATGGGCAACAGCTTGCTCTCCATGTTGTACTGTCCAGGCTTGTGTAGCTAGACACCTAGATGCACCACCTGTGGTCGACCCTGACCAACGGAGGTCTCCGAGTACAACTGGATGCATACGCAGGTGCAATGAGACAACTTGCATCAACACACTGGGGGCACATTAGCGTCAGATACACAGCATTCACAACCAAAGCATAAATGAGCAGCATAGATGATAAAATAAAGCACAATTAGAACAAAAATGAGCAATGTCCAGTATGGTGCAGAGTGGTCAAAGTGGTCATGGTGTTTCTGTAGTATTGAGAGTGGGGTTATACAGGTTGGTTCAGGAACTGAATGGTTGAAAGTAGGTAGCTGCTCTTGAACCAGGACTTCTGGTTTCTGTACCCTGCAGAACAGAGAGTACTGATGACATCAGATGAAATATAAAAGCATAGTGGAATCCCAGAATGCTGATGTTAACATGTTATTCCTATTTGATTTCACTGTTTAGACTCTCTGTTGCACCTTTGCAAATTTGTTCTTTACTGACTGATGACTGATGGAGAAGGTTGCCTTATTAAGTCCATGTCCTCTGCAATGCATGTCCTTACATTGAACCTGGAACAGTACAGCACCGGGACAGGCCTTCAGTCCAAAATGTCTGTGCTGACCATCCTGCTAGAAGAGGCCTTTCAGCCCCCCCGGTGCCTGTGTCGACCGTGATGTCAATCTGAGAGGATCCGAAAGGCATCATCTCCTTTCCTCTCAGTCCTGAAGAAGGGTGTCGGCCTGAAGTTTCAACTGTTTACTCCTTTCCAGGGATGCTGCCTGGCGGGCTCATTTCTCCAGCATTTTGTGCGTGTTGCTTTGGATATCCAGCATCTGCAGATTTTCTCAAGTTTGCGATCTGGAAGAATTACACTTGCTTACACAGGTCTCTATCACTCCCTTTCATAAGAATATAAGACCTCTTGCACCTTGTAAAGTGGCCACTGAGTGTACGTTCATGGTCTTCTGCTGTTATAGCCACTCCACTTCAGGGTTCAATGGGTTGTGCATTCAGAGATGCTCTTCTGCACACCACTGTTGTAATATGTTGTTATTTGAGTTCTGCTGCCTTCCTGCCAGCTAGAACTAGTCTGGCCATTCTCCTCTGACCTCTCTCATTATCAAGGTTGCTGCCTATAAAACTGCTACTCACTGAAGGATGTTGGCTTTTTTGCACCATTCTCTGTAAACTCTTGAGACAGTTGAGCATTAAAATCCCAGGAGGTGAGCAGTTTATGAGATGCATACTCAAACCACCCCATCTGGCACCAGAAATCATTCCACAGTCAAGGTCACTTAGGTTACATTTCTTCCCTATTCTGGTACTTGGTCTGAATTACAACTGTGCCACTTGACCATGTCTGCATGGTTTTATGTATTGAGTTGCTAGCATGTGATTGGCTGATCAGA
Source organism: Mobula birostris (assembly GCF_030028105.1). NCBI lineage: Eukaryota > Metazoa > Chordata > Chondrichthyes > Myliobatiformes > Myliobatidae > Mobula > Mobula birostris. The sequence continues at coordinate 213,379,737 of NC_092372.1, read as the reverse complement.
CTTGGGAGTGGTATAGTAGCGTAGTCGTTAGCACAGTGCTTTATAGTACCAGCGACCCAGGTTCAATTCCCACCGCTCTCTGTAAGGAGTTTGTGCGTTCTCCCTGTCTCCCACGTGGGTTTCCTCTGGGTGCTCTGGTTTCCTCCCACAGTCCAAAGTCAATCTGGTTGGTAGGCTAATTGGTTATTGTAAATTGTCCCATGATTAGGCTAGAGTTAAATTGGGAGATGCTGCGCAGTGTGAATCAAAGTGCCAAAAGGGCCTATCTGCACTGTATCTCAATAAATAAATAAAACATAAATACATTTTTGATTAATGAGCAGATGTACAGGAGTACCTAATAAAGGGGCCACTGACTGTAAGACATACGGTTGTGTATTTAATATTTCAGTAATATTGTAAATATACTATTTGATTAAGCATTGTTGTTTGCATAATTCATTATGTGTTAAATGCAAAAGTACATGAATGGCATATGTCATCAGGCCACCATATCATAAATGCAAACCTCGCTAAATGTAAAAACAAAACTGAAGAAGACACACATTATCCCCAACTCCCTGTGTTTTCCTTTCAATTAGTTTTGGAGTTACAAAACATAATGTATGTTTATGTTCAGGTGTCTGTCTAAATACCTCTTGAAAGTCACTTCTGTCTTGCTTCCACCGCTTCTCCAGGCACCTACCACTGGCTGTGTAAAAATTAAAAAAAAAATTGCCTTGTCAGGGATGCCGGGCTGTCTGGAGGCCATCGGCGTGGTGACACAACTCATCAGGGAGGCCAGAGAGAACAAGGGCAACCTGTCAGTGTTGTGGCTCGACCTGGCAAATGCATATGTCTCCATTCCACACAAGCTGGTGCAGCTCACACTGACCAAATATCGCGTCCTCAGCGGAATCAGAGACCTTATTGCTGATTATTACAGCAACTTCAGGATGAGGGTCTCTTCAGGAGCAATTACATCAATCTGGCACAAGGTGGAGATCGGCATCATCACAGGGTGCACTATCTCAGTGACACTGTTCTCCCTAGCCATGAACATGCTCACTAAGTCTGCTGAACCAAGGTGCAGAGGGCCCAGAATGAATTCCGCTCAACGGCAACCACCTATCAGGGCATTCATGGATGACCTCACAGTCACCACAGAATCAGTCCCAGGCTGCCAGAGGATTCTGCAAGGGCTCAAAAAGCTGGTGGAGTGGGCCCGGATGCATTTCAAACCAGCCAAATCAAGATCGGTGGTGCTGAGGAAAGGGAAGGTGGAGAACAAGTTCCAGTTCAGCATCACAGGCACAGCCAACCCAACCATCACAGAAAAGCCAGTCAAGAGCTTAGGCAAAGTTGTTGACAGCTCTTTAAGGGACACAACATCCATTCAGGTAACCTGCGCCAAGTTGGATGGCTGGCTGAAATCTGTGGACAAATCTGGCCTACCTGGGAAGTTTAAAGCCTGGGTGTATCAGCATGGCATTCTTCCCAGAATCCTGTGGCCCCTCCTCATCTATGCAGTTCTGATCTCGACAGTCGAAAACTTAGAGAGGAGGGTTAGCAACCACCTCAGGAGATGGCTGGGGCTGCCAAAGAGCCTGAGCAGCATCGCACTCTATGGACACCACAACAAACTGCAACTGCCCTTCAAATCCTTGGAGGAAGAATTCAAGGTAACAAGAGCCAGAGAGGTGCTACAGTATAGGGACTCAAATGATCCAAAGGTGGCTAGAGCAGGGATCCAAGTGAGGATTGGCAGGAAGTGGAGGGCAGAGGAAGCTGTTCAGGAGGCAGAGGCGAGGCTGTGTCACAGGAGGCTGGTGGGAGTAGTCACACGAGGCTGAGCTGGGCTAGGATCCTTTCCAACTCCCCAAATGGACACCAGAGGGAAGGAAAGGCATCGTCTAGTTCAGGAGGAAGTGAGAGCAGTAGTGGAGGAGATGAGAGCCTGCAAGGTGGTGGGAATGAAAAAACAGGGAGCTTGGACAAGATGGGAGAATGCGGTTGAGAGGAAAGTGACCTGGGCTGATCTTTAGAAAGCCGAACCACACCGCATTCAATTTCTCATCCAGGCAGTGTACGATGTGCTTCCAAGCCCATCAAACCTGCACACATGGGGCAAGACAGAGTCATCTGCGTGCCCACTGTGCTCCAAGCGAAGAACCCTGGAGCACATCCTCAGCGGCTGTGCAAGGGCACTTGGTGAGGGAGGGTACAGGTGGAGGCATAATCAGGTCCTGAAGACCATCGCTGAAGCCATCAGCGCAGGAGTTGAGTGGGCGAAACGGTCCCGACCCTCCAAACAGACCATTGCCTTTGTCAGAGCTGGGGAGCAGCCAATACCTGCCAAAAGAACATCTGCAGGCATTCTGACCTCTGCAAGGGACTGGCAGCTCTTGGTGGACCTCGAACAGCAGCTGAAGTTCCCCAACCATATCGCAGCCACCACCCTGCGACCAGACATTGTCCTTGTGTCTGAGTCTACTAAGCAAGTGGTGCTGCTGGAGCTGACAGTCCCATGGGAAGATAGCTTGGAGGAGGCCTTTGAAAGGAAGCTCTCCAAGTACGCAGGACTGGTCAGCAACTGTCAGCAGCCTGGATGGAGAGCGAGGTGTCTCCCAGTATGGTTGGTTGTAGGGGATTCGTAGCCCGTTCTTTAGTTAGAGCCTTCAGCAATTTGGGCATCAAGGGAGAGAGGAAGAGGAGAGCCATCCGCAGTACCACCGATGTGGCAGAGAGGGCCTCAAGATGGCTGTGGCTCAAAAGAGGGGAGCCATGGAGTCATAAGTAGCTAGCCATCTGGACACAAGCTGGGGTCTGATCAGCCCCGGCTGGGTCACCTGGAGGAGGTTGTATGATGTTGAAAGACCCGAAACACCCGATGATTCCAGGAACATCACTGAAGATGTGTCCAGAAGCATCAATAGATGTATGTACACAGCAAACTTTTCCCCCTCTCAACTTAAATCTATTCCCTCTAGTGTTTGACATTTCGGCCCTGGGAAACAAAGATACTGGTTATCTGTCCTCTCTCTGACTCTCACAATTGTATAAGCTTTTGTCAGGTCATTTCTCACCCTCTGATGTTCCAGAGAAAACAATCCAAGTTTTTACAAACTGTTCTTATAGTGTGTAGTCCCTCATTTCGAAGGTTCAAAGTTTCATTTTATTATCAAAGTAGGTATGTACGCAGAATACAACTCTGAGATTCACCTTCTCCAGATATCCATGAAATAGAAAAATGATGGGCTTGTTGAAAAAGACATCAGCTTCCCCCCTCGCACAAAAAGAAAAATAAACAAAAACTCGCAAACCCCAAAACACCCCCCAACCCCTCACTTGCACAAAAACTAACAAATTGCAGATCGCCCACACAGGGAACAGCAGCTAAAACATCAAACCCCAAACCCCCAAAACTCTCCCTCGCAAAAAAACTAACATATGGCCCACGAGAAAAAAAACAGCAACATTAACCTCAAACCCCCAACCCCTCTCTTGCACATTAAAAACTAACAACTCTTGTCTCTTTCACGAAAGAGACAAGGATATTCCACCAGTAATAGAGCTGATGTTGACAGAATAAAATACATTGGAACCATGAGCAACTGATCAATGTTGGCAACATTTTAGCGGAGAAAATGAATTACATAAAATATATTTGCAACCTTTTAAGTATAAAAATGGTTTTGAGCATACTTTCAATTATTTAACCCTGTTTCTATTGTTTTCCTGTCTATCACAAAATAGTTTTAGACACTTCTGGTCATGAATCATCCTAAGCTAATGTTATATCAGAACCTTATTTCCTGCATGTGATTACACCCGGTATTTACTTAACAAAAGAAATTGGATTGACTTATTCACTTCATTATTGCCTCACCATTCAAAGCGAAGTTACCAAACTGAACGTCATGAAGATGCAGAAGGTCGTAGACCTGGAGCAGGAACAACAAGCAACCCACTGGAAGACTCAGCGGGAGGAAAAGAATTGTCCAAGTTCAGGGTCAAAGCTGTGCTTCGGGACTGAGAATGCTGAGGGGAGATAGGCAGTTGAAAGAGGACAGGAGGAGTGGTGAGGGTGGTCTAAGGTGACTGGCGGACTGAAGAGGGGATTAAAATGACAAGGAGGTTGATCATGATATCGTGAAGCCTTACTTGAATTTAAAGAATCTCATTGGGGATATTGTCTTATCAGAACTAGAATTGGAATCAGAATCGGTTGAATATCACTGGCATATGTTGTGCAATACATAACAATAAAAGCTATGATTTACGGTTAACAAAAATGTATATATATGTTAAATTAGATAATGGTGCAAAAAAGTAGTGAGGTAGTGTTCAGAGGTTCAATATGCATTCAGAAATCTGAGGCAGAGGGGAAAAAGCACTTCCTAGATTGTTGAGTGTGTGCCTTCAGGCCCCTGTATCTCCACCCTGAAGGTGGCAATGGGTAATGGGGGTCCTTAATGATGATGCCACATTTTTGAGGCATCGCTCCTCAAAGATGTCCTGGATGAAAGTGACCCTTAATAATTTTCCTTTGTATAAAAACGGGATGTCAGCAGTTGTCGGTATAGCTGGAGGCCTGAGTAAGCTTGTGACTCTATTTGGCACGTCCCCTGATCTGACCCTGACGCTGCAGCTCAGAAGCTCCCACAGGCGTGGTGCATGACTAACCAAAACTTGCAGTCTCTTTGCATCATTGTTTCTCTCCCTGAGGGTGCCGCAAAGAGATTACGTCCACAGTCAGTATTACTGCTGCCCACTTTGCAACCAGCAAAGGCACAGAAACCTGCAGTTTGTGTTTTAGTGACGGTGCAGACCATGGTAATAACCTTTTTAACTGAGGACGTCGCAGTTTTGTGAGGACTTTCAGCAACGTCTGATTTTAGAAGATGCTGTGCTTACTTAGCATAAAAAAACGTTAAATCCAATTGTAGGCATTTGTGACTATCAGTAAACCAAAATCTTAGCAGCACAGTTCTCTTTGAATAAAACAAGACGCTGGAGGATATCAGTGGATCAGGCAGCATCTAAGGAGGGCAGTGGACAGTTAATGTTTCGGGTTGAGATTGTGTATCTGGAGCTGAAATTTCTCAGTCCAGGTGATGGATCTCAATCCGGAACGTCATTGGTCTATTTCCCTCCATAGATGCTGCTTGACCTGCTGAGTTCTTGTAGCAAATCATAAATACATGAGCTTCTGCGGATGCTGGAAATCCTGAGCAACAAATACCCAAAATGCTGGAGGAACTCAGCAGGTAAGGTAGCATCCATGGTAAAGAATAAACATTTGACCCTGTACAATTGGATCCTGGATTTCCTCTCTTGCAGACCCCAGTCAGTTTGATTTGGCAACAACATCTCCTCCACAATCTCCATCAGCACAGTGCACCACCAAGCTGTTTGCTTCGCCCCCTGCTCTACTGGCATTAAACTTATGACTGTGAGACTAAGCACAGCTCAATGCCATATTTAAGTTTGGTGACAACACCACTGTCTCAGGCCAAATCAAAGGTGGTGGGTGAAGCAGTACGTAGGAGGGAGATTGAAAATCTGGCTGAGTGGTGCCTCAGCAACAACCTCTCATTCAATGTCAGCAAGACCAAGGAGATGATTATTGACTTCAGGAGGAGGAAACTGGAGGTCCGTGACCCAGTCCTCATTGGGGAGGGATCAGAGTTGGAGAGTGTCAGCAGTTCTAAGTTCTTCATTGCTATCATTTCAGAGGATCTGTACTGGGCCCAGCATGAAAGTGCCGTTATGAAGAAAGCACGGCAGTGCCTCTAATTCCTCAGTATTTTGCAAAGACTCAGCATGACATCAAAAATTTTGACAAACTTCTATAAATGTGTAATGGAGAGTATATTGACTGGTTGTATCGCGGCCTGGTATGGAAACACCTTGAAGAGAAGATCCTACAAGAAGTAGTGGACATGGCCCAGTCCATCGCAGGTAAAGCCCTTCCCACCATTGAGTACATCTAAGCGGAGCGCTGTCTCAGGAAAGCAGCATCCATTAACAACCCCACTACCCAGGCTCTCTTCTTGCTGCTGCCATCAGGAAGAAGGTACAGGTGCCTCAGGACCCACTCACCCCATCATTGAACTGTTCCCATAACCAATGGACTCACTCTCAAGAACTCTCATGTTCTTGATATTTATCATTGCTATAATATTTTTCTTTTGTGTTGTTGTCTTGTGGCAGCAGTACAATGCATAACATAGTAAAAGAGAAAAATGTGAATTACAGTAAGTTTAAATGTATAAATATCAGAGGGGAAGAAGCTGTTCCTGGATCATTGAGTGTGTGCCTTCAGGCTTCTGTACCTCCTCCCTGATAGTAGCAATGAGAAGAACTCAGAAGAGGGCATATTCTGGGTGATAGGGTCCTTTATGATGGATACTGCCTTTTTGAGGCATCTCTCCTTTAAGATGTCCTGGATACCATGGAGGTTAGTGCCTGTGATGTGTTTCATTAATTCTATTGTGTCTTTTGAATTTACTGTGAATGCCCACAAGAAAACAAATCTCAGAGTTGTACATGGTAACGTATAAGTACTTTGATAATAAATTTACTTTGAACTTTGAACTTTGATTGCCTATTTCCCACGGCCCTGAAGGTTTTTAAATCCAAGTACTTCTCCACTTCCCTTCATCGCTGTACCAAAGAACTCTGCCCTTTCAGATCTACTGACCACCGCCCAGTGGCATTGACACTAATTACTTTGAATGGCTGGTACTGGCACATATCAAATGCTCCATTCCTGCCACAATGGACAATCACCAATTTACTTACTGGCAGAACTGCTCTACGACCGATGGCATAGCATCTGTCTTGCACCTGGCCCTGACACATCTAGAAAACAAGAATATTTCTGTCATAATGTTGTTTCTGGATTTTGTTTTGGCATTCAACACTATTGACCCACAGAACTTTGTGAACAAGCTCCTACTCCTTGGTCAAAGTTCACCACTGTGTAGCTGAGAGTTGGACTTCCTAATGAACAGGCCTCAGATAGTCAGGATAAACAGCCACTCCTCCTTCCCCATCATCTTCAACACGGGTGTGTTGAGCCCATCGCTGCATTCTCTACTCACATGGTTGCACGGCCAAACACCCAGGCACTCACATAGTCCGGTTCGCTGATGACGGTGGTGGGGCTCATCACCAACGATGATGAGGCAGCCTACAGAGAGGAGGTGGAAGAGCTCGTGGCCTGGTGCCAGGCAATTAACCTCTTCCACAATGTCTCCAAGACAAAGGAGGTGGTTATCACCTTCAGTGGAAGCAGGAAGACTGATCAATACCTCCCACCACTACTTTATTATTTCTTGACAATCACCTTATTTATAGCCTAGCGTCACTTTATGGACATAAAATTAATCTATGTATATAAGCTATCTTACATGTTACATTTATTGTGTGTTTTTAATACTACTGTGTTCTTTATCTTTTGCGTTTTTTTGTGCTGCATCAGATCCAGAGTAACAAATGTATGTGATGACATATACGTACTCTGATAGTAAATTTTACTTTGAATTTTGAGCTTTATACTTTATTTCATTCTCTTTATTCTTGTGTATAGGAAATTAATTAAACAATCTTGAATCTTATGCTGGCCAGTGGTCTAGTGGCATCAGCACTGGACTTTGAGGCCAATGTTCCCTAGTTCGAATCCAGCCTGCTCCTTGTGCGCTTTCCATCCATGCTGGGTTGAGGGTTGCGAGTTGAGCTAGCAAATCGGCCTCATAAAAAACAGACAAGTGCTACAGAAGTGGCAAAAAAACTGCCTGATATTTCACAAGGCGCAAAAAGTTCAATTGAACCTTTGGCAACCACATTCTGAAGCTGAGGCATGACCTTAGAGAAGCTTCCAATTTCATGAGGGTCATAGATAAGGTGGATGGTCAGTCTTTTTTTCCAGTGTAGGAGAGTTTAAACTTAAAGGACATAGATTTAATGTAAGAAGGGAAAGATTTAAAGGGGACCCGATTATTTTCAAACCAGGATGATGGCTAAATGGAAAATGATGGTAGGAGTTGCTGTAGAAATGGGTACAATTTTGACTTTTACCATAAAAGTTATTTGGGCAGACACATGGATAGAGCCATAATCATAGATTCATAGAAAAGTACAACACAGAGACAGACCCTTTGACCCACCTAGTCTGTCATGAGCCATTTATTCTGCCTACTTCCATCAACCCTCACCCAGTCCATAGCCCTCCATACACCTGCCATCTATGTACCTATCCAAACCTCTTTCAAACGTTGAAATTGAGCATGCATGCACTTGCGCTGGCAGCTCGTTCTACATTCTGACAACCCTCTGGGTGTAAAAGTTTCCCTCATGTTCCCCTTTAAACTTCTCACCTTTCACCCTTAACCCATGATCTCTAGTTGCAGCCTCACCCAACCTCAGTGGTAAAAGCTTGCTTACATTTACCCAATCTATACCCATCATGATCTTGTATAGCTCTATCATATCTCTCCTCTATCTTCTATGTTCCAAGGAATAAAGTCCTAACCTATTCAATCTTTCCTTAGAAGTGAGGTCCTCCAGTCCTGGCAACATTCTAATAAATTTTCTCTTTCAACATTATTTACATCTTTCCTGTAGGTGGGTGACCAAAACTGCATACAATTCTCCAAATTAGGCCTCATCAATGTCTTACACAACTTCAACATAATATTCCATCTCCTGTATTCAATACTTTGATTTATAAAGGCCAATGTTCCAAAAGCTTTCTTTATGAACCTATCTAACGGTGACACCACTTTCAATGAATTATGAGTCTGTACTCCCAGATCCCTTTGTTCTACCACCGTGTAGCTTCAGTTGTAGCGAGAACCAGGCCTCAAGCCTCAGTCTTTCCTGCTGCTGCAGACCTAGTGAGAGACGTGGAAGCGTTAGAGTGTGGCTGAACTTGGTTGGGGCCTGGCATCGCCCATCGGTGCTGCCCTCCCGTGTTCGAGTGGTGGAATGACAGCCCGAAATGCGTGCTTCTGTACACTATAGACTATACCATCAATAGGCGGGCATTATCGCTCAGGGTCTTGGACTATATATGTCTGTTTTTAGAGTGAATAGGCTTCTTTGCTTGATAGTTTGCTCGATATTTTGAATTATATTACTCGCTATTTTTGAATGTTTGCTTGCTATTTTGAATGTTTTGCGCTTTGGCCCCAGAGAAATGCCGTCTCGTTTAGCTGTACCTGTGTACGGTTTGAATGATAATTAAGCCTGATTTGATTTGATTATGTGGCCAGCTTGATCGGCATAGATGAGTTGTGCTGTAGGATGTAAGGGCCACACTTTCATATGGGGAATTAAGTTCAAATGTAGGAACTATTTACTGGTGTCTAAATGGTGGGTGCTACTGAAATGGTACACGCTCTTCGAGCTGTAGAGTCAGAGAGTCAGATGGGACCGAAACAGATCCCCTTGGCCCACTTTGCCCATGCTGACCAAGAACCATGCACGTACACTCATCCTCCAGTAATATTTATTCAATTTTTCATTAGACAGCAATTTTTTTTATTCTTCCCCCACATCTTCCCTCAATTCCTAACAGAGTCTACCCACTCATCTCCATACCAGGGGCAACCTAAAGTGACAAAATAACTGACCTAAGTGTGCGTCTACGGGATGTAAGAGGAAAGCAGAGTACCTGGAGGAGAGCAAAGCGGTCACCGGGGCAACCTGGGACAAGGACAGAGCATGAGTTTAGATTGGAGCCCGGTTCTCGGCCATTGCGAGGCAGCGGATCGATCCGCTGGACTACTGTGCAGCCCATTTCATTGACAGAGACAAGCAAAGACCACTAAATGTAAACTGTCAAAGCAGAAAGGTAACAAGGTCTGGTCAGTTGCCCACTACCCATTTCTTCTGCTCAGGGTTGTGAGCAATAATATTCTCACATAAACGTGAGTGGCAGCCCAGCTGGCTCAGTGCTCCTGAAGGCTGTTGAGGCAACGGGCTGATGGGAAAAGTCAAAACCAAAAGTGCCTCACTTTTTTTCTATTGTGGATACAATATTAGTGGAATTCAGATATAGACTGGGCTTAATCTAATTGAATTACAGAGCAGACTGAAAGGCTGAAATCTCACTTTCGGAACTGGCAATGAAGGCTCCTGTTTGCTCAAGGTTGCCTCTTCTTCAATATGCTCTTCATCTTTCTGAACCATCTTTCCACTTCTCTTTTGGGATTTTTTTGGCTCCTGTTTCACTCTGGTGGGTGAATGCCAATCAGCATGCCTTTAGGTACATCCATCTAGCCCGGCATTCTGGATAAGCTTCAGTCACATTCCTTGGACCGCAAGTTCCAAGACCTAGCAATAAATATTTGGAAAATTTTCACGCTCTTCCTTAGCTCTTTGAAGCATCACATCGGGCTTCAATTAAGTTCCGAAAATGAGTGAACTTCTAGAGCATTGGCTTTCAGTTTTACACTGCATGCCATATTCACGTTGCAGCTGTGTGTACTAGCTACAAGATGCACTGCAACGACACACCAAAGTTCCTAAGGCAGCACCATGCTGAGGATGTTCTATGAGTCTGTGGTGGCCAGTGTGATCATGTTTGCTGTTGTGTGCTGGGGCAGCAGGCTGAGGGTAGCAGACACCAACAGAATCAACAAACTCATTCGTAAGGCCAGTGATGTTGTGGGGATGGAACTGGACTCTCTCACAGTGGTGTCTGAAAAGAGGATGTTGTCCAAGTTGCATGGCATCTTGGACAATGTCTCCCATCCACTACATAATGTACTGGTTGGGCACAGGAGTACATTCAGCCAGAGACTCATTCCACCGAGATGCAGCACAGAGTGTCTTAGGAGGTCATTCCTGCCTGTGGCCATCAAACTTTGCAACTCCTCCCTTGGAGGATCAAACACCCTGAGCCAATAGGCTGGTCCTGGACTTATCTCCTGGCATAACTTACATATTACTATTTAACTATTTACGGTTTTATTACTATTTAATTATTTATGGTGCAACTGTAATGAAAACCAATTTCCCTCGGGATCAATAAAGTATGACTATGACTATCCAGACCCACGACCACTACTATCTAGAAGGACAAGAACAGCAGATACCTGGGAACACCACCACTTGGAAATCCCCCTCCAAGTCACTCACCATCCTGACTTGAAAACATATCGCCGTTCCTTCATTGTCGCTGGGTCAAGATCATGGAATTCTAAACATGAGGTTCTAAACTGGAAGAAGGCCAAATTTGAAGGCCAAATATTGTGTTCAGTTTTGGTCACCAAATTACAGGAAGGATATTAATAAGGTTGAAAGAGTGCAGGGAAGGTTTACAAGGATGTTGCCGGGACTTGAGAAACTCAGTTACAGAAAAAGGTTGAATAGGTTAGGACTTTATTCCCTGGAGCGTAGAAGAATGAGGGGAGATTTGATAGAGGTGTATAAAATTATGATGGGTATAGATAGAGTGAATGCAAACAGGCTTTTTCCACTGAGGCAAGGGGAGAAAAAAACCAGAGGACATAGGTTAAGGGTGAAGGGGGAAAAGTTTACAGGGAACATCAGGGGAGGCTTCTTCACACAGAGAGTGATGGGAGTGTGGAATGAGCTGCCAGACGAGGTGGTAAATGCGGGTTCTTTTTTAACACTTAAGAATAAATTGGACAGATCCATGGATGGGAGGTGTATGGAGGGATATGGTCCGTGTGCAGGTCAGTGGGACTAGGCAGAAAATGGTTCAGCACAGCCAAGAAGGGCCAAAAGGCCTGTTTCTGTGCTATAGTTTTTCTATGGTTTTCTTAATTCCCTCCCTAACAGCACTGTGGGTGTACCTACACCTCAGGGACTGCAGTGATTCAAGAAGGCAGATCATCACCACCTTCTCGAGGGCAACTAGAGATGGGCAATAAATGCTGGCTTAGCTGGCAATGCCCATATCTTGTAATTGAATAAATAAAAAATATTCAGTTACAATACAGACACTACAATTATTTGGGTCATATGCAAAAAACTACCACTCCACTCCTTTCAATAAACTATTGTCAAAACCTATAGCTCCAATAATTTATGCATGCAGTCCCCTTTTTGTCTTCACTTCTCTCACTAGGAGAGTTGAGTAATGTACTGTGAAGTTTTTGTGCTCTTGGCTTAATGAACAGAGTCAGTTACGGATCCTCCACTGGTGCTGCGGCTTATTGGATTTTCATACCTGACAGATGGATTCACAAATAATTGCCTGCCCTACTTGTAACTGAGGAAATAGCTCAGTGCACTCACTTCCAAAAGACTTTGACTCCCCCAATGCCCTCAAGAGTACAGTTCAAAACTCAACTGAAATTTTCTATGACATTGCTTTCTGTGTTGGTTGGGATGTGGATCGAACTATTTTTGGTCTAACTGTTTTACAATCTTTCAGCAGGCATTCTTCTGGTCTGACATTTAACTGTCATCCATTCTTCAGTGCACTCTTCTGTTTTCGTGGATGTTTGCGAAGGAAAAGAATTTCGGGGTGTATGTTGTATACATTTCTCTGACATTAAGTGTACCTATTGAAACCTATTGACTGGATAGGAAAACTGGCAGTGATGATCCAAGTGCCATTCCTCAGGGATTTCTTCCAAATCCAGGGTGGTTTTGAGGACCAGTTGTGGAGCCTCCAACATAGTTTTTTTCTTTTATATTTTTATTTATTTATCTTGGCTGGCGGGGTAGAGAGATGTTTCTACCAAAGGAGGTGTAAGACTCTCTTTCCTTCTGCTGGCTTGCAGGTTATCCTTGGGCAAGGTGTGGCAGCTGCTTAGCTCCCTGATCAGGGTCACTTGAAGCCATGGGAGCAAGTGGTGGATGGTCGTATGAGCAGCTGGTGCAGATCATAGGTCCTGGTTATGTGACCACTGGCACTGGGCAGACAAACTCTGAAGAGTATTGATAATGGCTGGGGGGGTCACCTGTAATGTAAAGACACTGCCCAGAAGAAGCAATGACAAACCACTTCTGCAGAAAAATTTGCTGATAACAATCATGATTATGGAAAGACCATAATCACCCATGTCATAGACAAGGCACATAATAAATGATTTATAAAGAGATGCAGCACAGTAACATTCTGATACAATCAGCTGCCCAATTACAGCCATGTGACCAATTAACTTATTAACCCACTAAGGTGGAGGGAAGCTGGAGCGCCCAGAGGAAACTCACACGGTCACATACAATCTCCTTACAGACAGTGGTGGAATTGAATGCTGGTCACTGTCACTGTAATATTGTTAAGTTAACCGCTATGCTACTGTACCATCCCCATATTTCCCTGTGAGTCACTATACCTCATGATTTAGAAATATGTGAAAATTCCTTCATCTTTACTGGATTTAAACCCTGCTCAGAAGAGGGCTTCTAGTAGTTGTCTGTCCACTTCTTTAAGGTCACTGAATGCTAAGCTTACCAACAATACTAACATCCACTGTCTGAATAAGAAAAATATCACATCCCATGTCCTGTCATTGGTTAACACAAGCTGATCTCTTTTATAACCTAGGTTGTTTTCTTTGGTCCCTGTCGGCAATCTGGGCAGAGACTGTGCTTGATATTGCATTAATTCTCCTGATTGAATCTCTGCCCCAGTTGCCTTCTTAAACTCATTTGGCAGATCACATGGGAAAAAAACCTTCCGCAATCCACCAATATATCAGAATATATTTGTTTATGTACCTTCTATATCCCATGACACACTCAGAGAGGTCAGAGTAATAGAGCATAATAGTACAGAAGCAGGCCCTTTGTCTCATCTAGTCTGTGCCGAGCTGTTATTCCGTCTAGTCCCATTCACCTGCACCTTGTCCATAGCCCTCCATACCACTCCCATCCATGTAATTACCCAAATTTCCCTTAAATGTTGAAATTGAATCCAAATCCATCACTTCTGCTAGCACCTCGTTCCACACTTGCATCACCCCTTCATGTTCCCCTTAAATATTTCACCTTTCACCCTTCACCAATGACCTCTAGTTTAATCTCACCCAACCTTAGTGGGAAAAGCCTGCTTGCATTAACCTTATATATACAGTATACATAATCTTGTATATCTCCATCGAAATTCTCCTCATTTTCCTACACTCCAGGGAATGAATTCCTAACTTATTCAGCTTTTCCCTATCACTCCGGTCCTCAAGTCCTGGCAACATCCTTGTAAGTTTTCTCTGCTTTCTTTCAATCTTATTGATATCTTTTATTTAACAATTTAGCCAAACTGGTATCTGATTTATCTGAAGGTTGATCATTAAAAGAAAGTTAGCAATATTTTAATGATGAAGATTAGGTCTATTATATTAAAAACGAAACCTGGCTTTAACCCCAGCACCTGAGTGTGTACAGGAGCCTAGAGAACACCCTCTGCTTGGGGAGTCTGCTTTTGCGCACCTAAATCACACTCGAATTTCAGAGCAAATTTATTACTGAAGTACATATATGTTACCATATGCAACCTTGCGATTCGTTTTCCTGTGGGCACACTTTGAAAATCTATAGAATAGTAACTATAATAGGATCAATGAAAGATCAACCAGAGTGCAGAAGACAACAAACTGTGCAAATGCAAATATAAATAGATGGAAATAAATAACGAGAACATGAGATAATGAGATAGAGAATCCTTGAGGTGAGTGCATTGGTTATGGGATCATTTCAGTGATGGGGCAAGTGAGTGTAGTTATCCCCTTTTATTCAATAAACTTCTATAGTTGCGTGGTTGAGAATGTATTGACCAGCTGTATCACAGCCTAGTATGAAAACACCAAAGCTTTTGAAGGGAAAATCATACAAAAGGTAGTGGATTTGGCCCAGTACATCACGGGTAAATCCCTCTCAACTATTGTACACATCAACACATAAAACACTGCTATAGGAAAGCAGCATCCATCATCAACTGTCCCCACCACCCAGATCATGCTCTCTTCTCACTGTCTCGTTTGATGGTATACATGTATGTAGTTATATAACAATAAACTTGACTTGACCATGTCTCTTCTATCTTTCTGTCCAGGTGGAGGGCCTCACTAAATGCCCATTTGCCTCCACAGATACTGCCTGACCCATCGTGCTTGTTTGTGGCTCCAGACTCTAGTAGCTGCAGTCTCTTGTGACTCCGGTAACTTGGAGAAGGGTAACTCCTAAAGAGTACACTGACATTGGTAAGCTTCTCTTGCAAATGATCTGGAGGATATTTCTGGAGGCCATGTTTTTGGTATTCCTTCTCTTTAAGCATACCTCTAGCCCTGCCAATCAGCAGTCAATAGTCAGGAGACTGACAGAAAATAAATTAAAGGAATCCTGTTGTTAAAATATATATTGATTAGCTGCATCAGAGCCTGGTATGGAAACGCCAATGACCCTGAACTGAAATATCCTACGAAAAGTAATGAATACGGCCCAGTCCGTCACAGGTAAAGCCCTCCCTACCAGTGAGCACATCTACATGAAACGCCGTCGCAGGGAAGCAGCATCAATCATCATGGACCCCCACCACCCAGGGCATGCTCTCTCTCGCTGCTGTCATCAGGAAGAAGGTACAGGAGCCTCAGGACTTCAGAAACAGTTATTACCCTTCAGCCATCAGGGTGTTGAACCAAAGGAGATAACAACACTCAACTTTCCTTACAGTACCCCATCATTGAAATGTTCCCACAAGCTATGGACTCACTTTCAAGGACTCTTCATCCATGTTCCCGATGCTTATTGCTTCTTTATTTATGATTATTATTTCTTTCATTTTATATTTGCACAGTTTTTTGTCTTCTGCAGACTGGTTGAATGCCCAAGTTGGTATGGCCTTTCATTGATTCTGTTATAGTTATTATTCTAGGACTTTATTGAGTATGCCCACAAGACAATGAATCTCAGGGTTGTATATGGCGACAGATACAATATGTACTTTGCTAATACATTTACTTCGAACTTTGAAACTAAAAACTCAAAGTGGAGTTTATTGTCATATGCACAAGTACATGTGTGCACAGGTGAAATGAAGAACACCTGCAGCCGCATCACAGACACAGAATATCACAAACCATTCACAAGAAAACATGGAGTGAAGATAAATTATGCACAATTTTTGCTAGAAAGAACACAATTAGAACAAAATAACACAAAGTCCATCGTAGTGCAAAGTGGTCACAGTGTTGCTATACTGAGGTTGTGGTTAGGCTCGTGCCGGTTGGTTCAAAAACAAAATGGTTGAAGGGAAGCTGCTGTCCTTCAACCCACTGCTGTGGGACTTCAGGCTTCTGTACCTCTGCTTCACTGGTAGCTGTGAGAAAACAATGTGGCCTGGATGGTATAGAACATAAGACTTAGGAGCAGAACTACGCCATTTGGCCCATCGGGTCTGCTTTGCCATTCCATCATGCCTGATTTGTTATCCCTCTTAACCCCATTCCCTTGCCTTCTCCTTATAACCTTTGATGTCCTCGCTGATCAAGAACCTATCCTGAGATATCACGTGAAAAGAAGCAGTCCCAACACTGGCCCCTGTGGAACACCACTGCTCACCGTCAGTCAGAGAGAAGTGGTGCAGATCTTTGATGATAGATGTTGCCATGCTGAGGCAGTGCCTCCTGTAGATACTACCCACGATTGGGATGGCTGTGTCTGTGATGTCTCGAGCTGAGTACGTTACCCTCTGCAGCTTCAGAGATTCAGATGGTCTCTCACACTATTATGATATAGAGAAAGCAACAGCTGTCTGGACATAGAACACAGCAACTGACATGTATGACTATTTAAACCGGAGAAGATGGATGTATTGGTTAGAAAGGCCCTGTCTGTATCTTAATCAAATATTGTACTTAGTTTTTCCTTCCTGACTGCTAATTTATCATGGTTACATACTTATTTCTGCTTGAGCCTGCTCATCAACTCAGCCCACCCAGGCACAACTTGCTGATAATTTGTTGCCGCAGGAGACGTTTCCTGCCTCCAGAACTAATGCTCCCTATTTCACATGGTTGGAAGCTTATGGAAGTAAAATTGATAGAGCTGCAATACCTCGTTTGTGCTGGGCTTACGGGAGATCGCCTTCAGTTTTGAGTTAGCATTCTTCTCCTTCTGACCACCTCCCTTCATTGGATGCAGAATTGATTGATGAAACATGGTATGGTCATGGAAAAGTACAGCCGAGAAACTGGCCCTTCAGCCCATCTGGTCCATGCCAAACCATTTAAGCTACCTAGCCCCATTGACTTGCACCTGGACCATAGCCCTCCATACCCCTGCCATTCATGTACCTATCAAAACTTCTCTCAAACTTTGAACATTAGAACATAGAACCAATTGCAGTCTCTATTGACTCTTTAATGATACCACTTATTTCAAAAACAATAACTGCAGTCTGACTCATTAAGGTTGTTATAGCCAAGGGGTGGTAACGGAAACAAGCTCCCACTAACTATCAAATGGTCCCGACAGAATGTACCTCAAATAGCCTCTGATAACCAAGTCCAGCTCCTGGCCTTCATGCCTGGCTTAGCTAC
The DNA here is from genome assembly GCF_030028105.1 of Mobula birostris. Lineage (NCBI taxonomy): Eukaryota > Metazoa > Chordata > Chondrichthyes > Myliobatiformes > Myliobatidae > Mobula > Mobula birostris. The sequence goes on along the minus strand of NC_092372.1, from coordinate 213,362,233 downwards.
TAAGCTCAGCAGAACCATTTCTTCAGATAGGAGAAGGGGCAAAGACAGGTTACTGGTGCCTTAAAACCAGTCACTTCAGGCAGATAGGGCTCATCAGCTGTGGTTGACAGTCCATCTAGGAGAAGGAAAACTCTGATCTCAAACCTCCACTGCCTTATGGCTACATCCCTCATGGGAAGGGCTTCAGGAGTAAACCGCAAGGGAAAAATCCAGAGCTGAAGTCCCTAAGGCAGTCCTACGTTGAGCTTAACGCTGACTGGAAACTCCTGCAATACTGCTGGTACCAAACCGTATTGGCCTCTGCAGTTCCCTTTGATTTATCAAATACGTGGAGAGAGGGAGCTTACGACATGGGCAACAGCTTGTTCAAAAACATGAGAACATAAGAAAAAGGAGCAGGAGTCGGCCATCTGGCCCATCGAGCCTGCCCCGCCATTCAATAAGATCATGGCTGATCTGTCCGTAAACTCAGCTCCATCTACCTGCCTTTTCCCCATAACTCTTAATTCTCTTACTATGTAAAACCTTATCTAACTTTATCTTAAATTATATTTAGTGAAGAAGCCTCAACAGCTTCCCTGGGCAGAGAATTCCACAGATTCACCACTCCCTGAGAAAAACAGCTTCTCCTCATCTCCGTCCTAAATCTTCTCCCCTGCATCTTGAGGCAATGTCCCCTAGTTCTAGTCTCACCTACCAATGGAAACATCTTTCCTACTTCTATCTTATCTATTCCTTTCAAAATTTTGTATGTTTCTATAAGATCCCCTCTCATCCTTCTGAATTCCAGAGAGTATAGTCCCAGGCAACTCAATCTCTCCTCATAGGTTAACCCCTTCATCCCTGGAATCAACCTGGTGAACCTCCTCTGCACTGCCTCCAAAGCTGGTATATCCTTCTTCAAGTATGGAGACCAGAACTGCACACAGTACTCCAGGTGCAGCCTCACCAGTATCCTGTATAGTTACAGCATGACCTCCCTGCTCTTGAATTCAATTCCTCTTGCAATGAAGGCCAACATTTGATTTTTTCTTAATAACCTGTTGTACCTGCAAGCTAACTTTTTGCGATTCATGAACAAGCACTCCCAAGTCCCTCTGCACAACAGCATGTTGCAATCTTTCACCATTTAAATAATAACCTGCTTTTCTATTATTCCTTCCAAAGTGGATGATCTCGCATTTGCCAACATTGTATTCCATCTGCCAGACCTTGGCCCACTCACTTAACCTATCTATATCCCTCTGCAGACTCTCCACATCCTCTGTACAATTTGCTTTTCCACTCAGTTTAGTGTCATCAGCAAATTTTGCTACGCTACACTCAGTCCCCTCTTCCAAATCATCAATGTAAATGGTAAACAGCTGCGGGCCCAGCACTGACCCCACTCACCACTGACTGCCAAGCGGAGAAACACCCACTTATACCAACTCTCTGCCTTCTATTGGTTAACCAATCCACTATCCATGCCAATACACTTACTCCAACTCCATGTATCTGTATGTTACTTATAAGTCTCTTGTGCGGCACCTTATTGAACACCTTCCGGAAATCCAAGTATACGACATCCACCTGTTCCTCTCTATCCACTGCACTCATTATGTCCTCAAAGAACTCCAGTAAGTTTGTCAAACAGGACCTGCCCTTTCTGAATCCATGCTGCATCTGTCTAATGGAACTACTCCTTTCCAAATGTTTCACTATTTCTTCCTTAATGAAAGTTTCAAGCTATTTCCCGACTACAGATGTTAAGCTAACTGGCCTATAGTTGCCCGTCTTTTGCCTACATCCTTTTTTAAAAAGTGGCGTGACATTTGTTGTCTTCCAATCCATCTGGACCTGCCCAGAGTCTAAAGAGTTTTGATAAATGATTACCAACTCGTCTACTATAACCTCCACCAATTCCTTCAGCACCCTAGGATGCATCCATATCATTCTTCCCTGGCTTGCATATCTAGAGAGCTAGGATGCAATATCCATGGTTGGCCCTCACTGACGGAGGCCTCACTCACTCAAATGCGGTCTCCTCCTCACTTTGATATTTGTCCATTTATCCAGCTGCCTCCTCTGCTTGTGCCTTTGTGAGAGCACTGAGGGTTTGCTAGCCAAGAGAAGCAGATATTTACTCATAGCCCTCCACTCTTGGGGACTGACATCAATAGGATTACAATACCAATTACAACAGATCATACATGGAGTGCTAATATCTGACTTTAGACAGCCCTGGTGAGAGGGAGTGGGCTTTCGGGAGCTTTAGTCTCAAGTAGCACCTTCGCAAGAACATCTAAAAGTTGGCCTTGCCAGTGATGTCCACACCTTGGCTATACGAGAATTTGTTTTCCAGGATGTCATTGCTGTTTGCGTGCCTCTCTTGCACCTTTGATATTGAATATAAATGTATAAGTTTCAAATATGTATATTTGATATATTTATAAACAGGATCAAATGTATATTAATTTGATAATGTACACAGAGGTAAGTGTATACACAGTCACCTGGATACTGTATTCACTTACTGTGACTTCTTGCTTGCACTTCACAACTTACAGGAAAAATTGAACACTGTTTCCCACTTTAATTAATACCTGCTATATTCACATATCTCCAGAATACTCCCTAACGGCAAGCATAAAAGGCATCGAGCTCATCAGGGAGTAAACCCCACTGACAAAGGTCTTAGACACCCTTGCCATGTATATGTGCCTCAAACTTTTTGCACATTGCTATATATACGGTATCATATGAATATACATGTTAATACAGTAGCACAAGAGGGCACAGGTTTAATATGAGATACTGTTCCTTTCTTATGTGCCATGTAATATGACATGGGCGCTCATGGTCTTTTCATGACCATGATTGCTCTTTGCAAATTTTTCTACAGTCATGTTTTGCCATTGCCTTCTTCTGGGCAGCATCTTTACAAGATGGGTGACCCCAGCCGTTATCAATACTCTTCAAGGATTGTCTGCCTGGTGCCAGTGGTCACATAACCAGAACTTGCGATATCGACCTGCTGCTCCCAGGGTTTCATGTGACCCTGATTGGGAGGGGGGTGTTGCTAAGCAGGTGCTACACCTTGCGCAAGGGTGACCTGTAGGCTAGCAGAGGGAAGGAGTGCCATACACCTCCTTTGGTAGAGATGTACCTCCGTTCTGCCACCCATAGATACTGTATATATTAATAATTGTAAAATTTTAATATATCTACACATATACTATATACATACACATATACACATACACACACATACACATAGAAAAATCACCTTAAACCCATGACCTTTAGCCCTCTAGTTCTAGATGTCTACCCTACAGAAATACTGGCTGCTATCCTCTCTCCAGCCCTCTACTTCCCTCTCTCTGGCTGTGGCTTCCTATCAGCTTCATATATACATTCCCTACCTCTCCGGGCTGGGACTGGGCCTGGATCTCAGTACAGGCCCTTTTCTCTAGGTCACAGAGCCAGATCTGGACTCTTTACCCAGATCTTGGGTTTACTCCTACTGTCTGCATGGAGTCCTATATAACATATAACCATATAATGATTACAACATGGAAACAGGCCATCTCGGCCCTTCTAGTCCGTGCCAAACTCTTACTCTCACCTAGTCCCACCGACCTGCACTCAGCCCATAACCCTCCATTCCCTTCCTGTCCACATTGCTATCCAATTTAACTTTAAACGACAACATCGAACCTGCCTCAACTACTTCTGCTAGAAGCTCATTCCACACAGCTACCACTCTCTGAGTAAAGAAGTTCCCCCTCATGTTACCCCTAAACTTTTGTCCTTTAACTCTCAACTCATGTCCTCTTGTTTGAACTTCCCCCATCCTCAATGGAAAAAGCCTATCCACGTCAACTTTATCAATCCCCCTAATAATTTTAAACACCTCCATTAAGTCCCCCCTCAACCTTCTACGCTCTAAAGAATAAAGACCTAACTTGTTCAACCTTTCTCTGTAACTTAGGAGATGAAACCCAGGCAACATTTTAGTAAACCTCCTCTGTACTCTCTCAATTTTATTGACATCTTTCCTGTAATTTGGTGACCAGAACTATACACAATACTCCAAATTTGGCCTTACCAATGCCTTATACAATTTCAACATCACATCCCAACTCCTATACTCAATGCTCTGAATTATAAAGGCCAGCATACCAAAAGCTTTCTTCACCACCCTATCCACATGAGATTCCACCTTCAGGGAACTATGCACCATTATTCCTAGATCCCTCTGTTCTACAGCATTCTTCAATGTCCTACCATTTACCATGCATGTCCTATTTTGATTAGTCCTACCCAAGTGTAGCACCTCACATTTTTCAGCATTAAACTCCATCTGCCATCTTTCAGCCCACTCTTCTAACTGGCTTAAATCTCTCTGTAAGCTTTGAAAACCTACTTCATTATCCACAACGCCACCAATCTTAGTATCATCTGCATATTTACTAATCCAATTTACCACTCCATCATCCAGATCATTAATATATATGACAAACAACATTGGACGCAGTACAGATCCCTGAGGCACACCGCTACACACCGTCCTCCAATCTGACACACAGTTATCCACCACTACTCTCTGGCGTCTCCCACCTAGCCATTGCTGGATCCATTTTACTACTTCGATATTAATGCCTAATGATTGAATCTTCCTAACTAACCTTCTGTGTGGAACCTTGTCAAAGGCCTTACTGAAGTCCACATAGAGAACATCAACTGCTTTACCCTCGTCAACTTTCTTAGTAACCTCATCAAAAAATTTAATAAGATTTGTCAAACATGATCTTCCACACACAAATCCATGTTGACTGTTCCTAATCAGCCCCTGTCTATCCATATAATTATATATACCATCTCTAAGAATACTTTCCATCAATTTACCCACCATTGACGTCAAACTCACAGATCGATAATTGCAAGGTTTACTCTTAGAACCCTTTTTAAACAATGCAACCACATGTGCAATATGCCAATCCTCTGGCACCATCCCCGTTTCTAATGACATTTGAAATATTTCTGTCAAAGCCCTTGCTATTTCCGCACTAACTTCCCTCAAGGTCCTAGGGAATATCTTGTCTGGACCCGGAGACTTATCCACTTTTATATTCCTTTTATATTCCAGTACAGATTTTTGTGGATCTCCTTTGAACCTTCTCCAGTTTCAGCACATCCTTTCTAAGATAAAGGGCCCAAATCTTCACACAATACTCCAAGTGAGGCCTCATCAGTGCTTTAAAATGTTCTAACATTACATCCTTGCATTACATGCTAGTCCTCTTCAAATGAATGCTAACATTGCATTTGCCTTCCTTACCACAGACTCAACCTGCAGACTAACCTTTAGGGAATCCTGCACAAGGACTCCCAAGTCTCTTTGCACCTTAGTTTTTTGTATTTTCTCTCCATTTAGAAAATAGTCAACCCTTTCATTTCCTCTGTCAAAGTGCATGACAATACAATTCCCAACACTATATTCCATCTGCCATTTCTTTGGTCATTCTTCTAATTTGTCTAAGCCCTTCTGTGGCCTCTCTACTTCCCAAAACTACCTGCCCCTCCATCTGCAAACTTTGCAACAAGCCATTAATTCCATCATCCATATCAATGACATGTAATGTGAAAAGAGATGGTCCCAACACAGACTCTTACAGAACACCACTAGTCACCGGCTGCCAGCCAGAAAAGGCTCCCTTTTTCACACTCTTTGCCTCCAGCAATCAGCCACTGCTTTATACATGCTAAAATCTTTCCTGCAATACCATGAACTCGTAGCTTGTTAAGCAGTCTCATGTGTCACATCTTGCAAAATGGCTTCTAAAGATCCAAGTACACAACATCAACCGATTCTTTTTTGTCTATCTTGCTTGTTAATTATTCAAAGAACTCCAACAGATTTGTAAGGAAAGGAAACCATGCTGATTACGGCCTATTTTATCATGTGCCTTCAAGTGCCCTGAAACCTTATCCTTAATAATCAACTCCAACATCTTCCCAATCACTGACGTTTGACTAACTAGCCTATAGTTTCCTTTCTTCTGCCTTTCTCCCATCTTGAAGAGTGGAGTGATATTTGCAATTTTCCAGTCTTCCAGAACCATTCAAGAATGAGATAATTCTTGAAAGATCATTACTAAATGCTTCACAATCTCTTCAGCCACCTCTTTCAGTACTATGGGGAGCACATCATCTGTCCAGGTAACATATCTACCTTCAGACCTTTCAGTTTTCCAAGAACCTTCTCTCTAGTTATGGTAACTACACAAACTTCATTATCCCTGTCACCTGGAACTTCCACTGTACTGCTAGTGTCTTCCACAGTGAAGACTGATGCAACATACTTATTCAATTCATCTGCCATTTTCTTATCCCCCATTATTACCTTCCCAGCACTGTCTTCCAGCAGTCCAATATCCACTCTTGCCTCTGGTTTTACACTTTTATGTATCTGAAGAAACTTTTGGTATGCTATTTACTTGCTAGCTTACTTTTGTATTCCATCTTAATGACATTTTTAGATGCCTCCTGTTGATTTTTGAAAGCTTCCGAAACCTCCAACTTCCCACTAATCTTTGCTCTGTTATATGCCCTCTCTTTGACTTTTATATTGGCTTTGACTTCTCTTGTTAGCCATGGTTGTGTCATCTTGCCTTTAGAATATTTCTTCCTCTTTAGGATGTATATATCCTGTGTCTTCCAAATTGTTTCCAGAGATTCCAGCTGCTCTGCTGTCAACCCTGCCGGTGTTCTTTTCGAATGAGTTCTGTCCAACTCTTCTCTCATGCCACATTAATTCTCTTTATTCCACTGCAAAACTCATACATCTGATTTTAAGTTCTCCTTCTCAATGTCCATGGTGAATTAAATCAGTTTATGATCACTTTCCCTCAAGAGTTCTTTTACCTTAAGCTCTCTAATCAGTTCTGGTTCATTGCACAACACCCAATCCAGAATAGCTGATCCTCTAGTGGGCTCAACCACAAGCTGCTCTAAAAAGCCACCTTGTAGGCATTCTAGAAATTCCCCCTTCTGGAATCCATCATGAACCTGACTTTCCCAATCTTCCAGCATATTGAAGTCCTCCATGATCATTGCCTTTTCCGCATGCAATTTCTGTCTCCCATTGTAATTTGTAGGCCACATCCTTACTACTGTTTGGGGGTCCATATACAATTCCTATTAGAGTCCTTTTAGCCTTGCAGTTCCTTACCTCTATCCACAATGATTCAACATCTTCCAACCCTATGTCACCTCTTTCTAATGATTTGATTTCATTTTTCACCAACAGAGGCACACCACCTCCTCTGCCTTCTTGCCTATCCTCACGATACAATGTGTATCCTTGGACATTAAGATCCCTGCTATAACCTTTCAGCCATGATTCAGTGATGCCTACAACATCATACCTGCCAATCTGCAACTGTGCGGCAAGTTCATCTACCTTATTCCGTATACTGCGCGCATTCAGATACAGCACCTTCAGTCCTGTATTTACCCTTTCTAATTTTGTCACACCATGCTCAACCTTTTGATTCCTAACTTTATCTGAGGTTTTACCAACATCTTCCTCCACAACCTCTCCACTAACTGTTCTGGCACTCTGGTTCCCATCCTCCCACAACTCTAGTTTAAACCCCACCGTGCAGCAGTAACAAACCTTCCCACTAGGATATTAGTCCCCCCTAAGTTCAGGTGCAAACCGTCCCTTCTGTACAGGTTCCACCTTCTCTGGAAGATCCAAAAATCTTATGCCTTCCCTCCTACACCAACTCCTTAGCCTTGTATTAAGCTGTATAATCTTCCTAGTTCTGGCCTTACTGGCAAATGGCATGGATAGCAGTCCTGAGATCACAACCCTGGAGGTCCTGCCCTTTAACTTATCACCTAACTCCCTGGATTCCCTATGCAGAACCTAGTCACCCAACCTACCCATGTCATTGGTGCCTACATGACCACGACTTCTGACTGTTCAACCTGCCACTTAAGAATGCAAAGGATTTGATCTGAAATATCCCACACTCTGGCACCTGGGAGGTGGTATACCATCTGGGAATTTTGTTCTCACCTACAGAACCCCATCTCCGTTCCCCTAACTAACGAATCCCCTATCATCCCAGCTTGTCTCTTCTTCCCCTTTCCCTTCTGAGTCAGAGAGGTAGACTCAATGCCAGAGACTCGACCACTGTGAATTTCCTCTGTTAGGTCATTCCGCCCCCCCCCCACCCCCGACAGTATTCAAAGTGATATTCCTGTTGTTGAGGGGGATGGCCACAGGGTACTCTGCACTGGTTCCTTAACCACTTTCCCCTTCCTGACTGTCACTCAGTTTCCTGTGTCCTGCACCTTGGTGTAACTACCTCTCTATATGTCCTGTCTATCACCCCCTCAGCCTCCCAAATGATCCGAGCTCATCCAGTTCCAGCTCCAACTCCTTAATGCGGATTGTTAAAGCTGCATCTGGATGCACTTCTTGTAGCTGTAGTCGTCAGGGACCCTGCATTCCCACATCCCACAAGAGGAGAATCCCACTATCCTGCCTGCCATCTCTACCTAGTTAAGCAGATAGAAAGAAGAGAAGATAAAAAGCTTCAGCTATGCCTAATGCCTTCCATTAATTTGTTTTTACTAATTTATCCCAAATGCTGATTGACTGCTGGTTGAAGCTGTATTTCACTGCCATGAACTGCTCCAGTTTTTCATCCTTGGGCAGTGGACCTGATTGAAGTCCCCTCCTCTCCAAACTTCTGATGTCGGACTGGCTGCCAGTCAAAGCTCTATTACTACAGCTGAACTCTCCTCCACCCTTCCCTTCGAACCACAGAGTTGGACTCAACGTCAGAGATCTGACACTGTGGCTTTCTTCTCCTAGGTCATTCCCCACAACAGCATCCAAAGTGGCATACCTGTTTTTGAGGGGAACGACCACAGGCGTACTCTGCACCGACAGCCTATCTGCTTTACCCTTCCTGCACCTAACTTGCCTGGTAACCTGTGGAATGCACCTTGGGTGTAACTATCTCCCTGTACGTCCTGTCCATCAACCACTCAGCCTCCTGAATGATCCAGAGTTTATCCAGCTCCAGCGCCAATTCGTTAACACGGTCTGAAAGAAGTTGCAGTTGGATGACTGCCAGGGACACTGGAGGTCTCTTTGCTTTCCCACATTTCGCAACGGGAGCATTCAAGTATCTTGCCTGGCATCCTCACTGCTCTAAATGTGCAATATTAATGACAGAATTAAACAACAAGAAATCAGCTACCTCCTCCACATCTCCTTGGTAAAACACTCTCACAGAGTGGCTGCTCCACTTAAACCAGAAATCTTCTTATTGAGTCTTACCAAGCACCTAATTCTGCACAATCCTATGTCACCTCGGGAACTGTGGTATGCAGGATGCCCTCATTACCTCCACTTGCTTCTTTTGAAATCTCTATCCTGCCACTCAAAATTCATGTAGTCAAGGGAATTGTGGCACTCAGAATGTGCTGACTGCCCCTGCTTGTGCTTTTGAAATCTCTCTCCCACTACTTCATGGCTGATTTCTCATCTTCATTCTCCTTTCTTCTCTATATAACATTTTTTAGATGAGATTAGATTATGAGGACACGCAGTCCTCTTTTATTGTCATTTAGTAATGCATGCATTAAGAAATGATACAATGTTCCTCCAGTATGATATCACAGAAACACAAGACAAACCAAGACTGAAAAACTGACAAAACCCACATAATTATAACATATAGTTACAACAGAGCAAAGCAGTATCATAATTTGATAAAGAACAGACCATGGGCATGGTAAAAAAAAAGCCTCAAAGTCTCTTGAAAGTCTCATCATCTCATGCAGATGGTAGAAGGAAGAAAAACTCTTCCTGCCATGAACCTCCAGCACCCCAAACTTGCCTATGCAGCACCCTGGAAGCACCCGACCATAACCGACTCTTGATTCCGTCCGAAAACTTCGAGCCTCCGACCAGCCCTCCGACACCGAGCGCAGAGCACCATCTCCGCTGAGCGCTTCGATCCCGGCCCCGGCCGCCAAGCAATAGGCAAAGTCGAGGATTTGGGGCCTTCCCCTCTGGAGATTCTCGATCGCACAACTTTACTAATCCAGAACCTTTCAACATCCACTCTTTAATCTCAGGATACTCTTTGTTGACAACAGCTTTGCATTCTATAGTGTCATCCCCTCAAAACTAATCAAGTTTTTTTTAGTTTTGAGAGGACCATGGTCTCAATTCCTCCTTGTGCAATTGGATCCTCGATTTCTTCACTTGCAGACGTCAGTCAGTTCAGATTGGCAGCAGCTCCTCCATGATCTCCATCAGCACAGGTGCTCCATAAGACTGTGTGCTTAATCCCCTGCTCTGCTCGCTTTACACTGCGTGGCCCAGCACAGCTCCAATGTCATATTCAAGTCTGCTCACAACATCAGTGCCATTGGCCAAATCAAAGGTGATGCATCAGCATATAGGAGGGGAGATTGAAAATATGGCTGAGTGATGCCGTGGCAATAACCTCTTACTGATTATTGACTTCAGGAGGAGTAAGCAGAGGTCTGTGAGCCAGTCTTCGTCAGAGGATGAGAGGTGGAGAGGGTCAGCATCTTAAAATTCTTCTGTGTTATTATTTTGGAAGACCTTTGCTGTGTCCAGCATGTAAGTGCACTTGAAAAGAAAGCACGGCAGTGCCTCAACTTAAGAGTTTACGAAGATTCAGCATGGCATCTAAAACTTTGACAAACTTCTGTAGATGTGTATTGGAGAGTATATTGACTGGCTGCATCACAGCCTGGTATGGAATCACCAATGCCCTTGGACAGAAAATCCTATAAAAAGTTGTGGATATTGCCCAGTCCATCACAGGTAAAGCCCTCCCCACCAATGAGTATACCGCATGAAGCGTTGCTGCAGGAAAGCAGCGTCCATCATCAGGGACTCCCATCACCCAGGCGAGCTCTCTTCTCACTGTTGCCATCAGGAAGAAGGTACAGGACTCGAGACTCAAACCATCAGATACAGGAACAGTTATTACCCCTCAGTCACCAGGTTCTTGAACCAAAGGGGATAACTTCACTTGCTTCATCACAACCTATAGACTCACTTTCAAGGCCTCTTTATCTCACGTTCTTGATATTTATTGTTTACTTTGAACTTTGAAATATACCCATTGACTTGCCTGTGGTAATGAATTTCACAGATTCACCACCCTCCAGCTACAGAAGTTCTTCCTCATCTCTGTTCCTAAAGGACTTCCTGCTGCTCTGAGGCTGAGACCTCTAGTCTTGGATTCCCCAACCATAGAAAACATCTGTCTATATCCACTCTATCTAGACCTTTCAATATTCGATAGGTTTCAATGAGTTCCCCCTTCATTCTTCTAAACTTCAGTGAAGATAGGGTGTACGGCGAGTTCAGAACTTCCTTCCACATCGCTACTTCTTTAGGAAGATGGCGCTAGAGTGTGGAGACAGTTGGCAAGCTGCTCTCCATACATCCTCTCATTATTTCTACTCTTTGAAATCTAAATTCTATCTCTCTAAGAATTACTAATACACTCTATCAACTTATTCTGCGTTCTGTTATTGCTTTACTCACCACAATGTTGTAATGAATTGATCTGTATGAGGAGTCTGTAAGACAAGTTTTTCCTTTGTACCTTGGCACATGTGGTAATAGCAAACCAATTTACCGATTACCAATTGTCAGTTTATAAGAGCGTATGAATAGAAAGGATTCAATTCCTCCCGTGTGCTCTGACGCACAATAAGATCATGGTTCTATGTGTATGGCCTGTCACAGGCTACAAACAAAGAAAATACAAAAAAAAATACTGAACCAACTATAATACAAATGACCAAACGTCCTCTGAATATTTACAGACCAACATAAACTCAGTTGCCACTTTATTAGGCACCTTATGAGCTGTCACCGAGTGCACATTTGTGGTCTTCTACTGCTATAGACCACCTACTTCATGGCTCATGATGCTGTGCTTCCAGAAATGCTCTTCTGCATGCCACCATTATAACATATGGTTATCTGAGTTACTGTCACCCTCCTGTCAACTTGAACCAGTCTGGCCATTCTCCTCCGGAATCTATCATTACAAGGCATTTTTTCCCACTGAACTACCACTCACTGGATTTTTTTTTGTTTTTTGTACACCATTCTTGGTAATCTTGAGAGACTGTTGTGCGTAAAAATCCCATGGGAGATCAGCAGTCTCTAAGATACTCAAACCACCCCATCTGGCACCAACAATCATTCCATGGTCAGGTAATTTAGATCATATTTCTTCCCCATTCTGTTGTTTGGTCTGAACCTCTTGACCATATCTACATGCTTTTATGCACTGAGTTGCCGCGTGATTGGCTGATTAGATATTTGCCACATGATTGGCTGATTAGACATTTGCATTAACAAGCAGGCGTACAGGTGTATCTCATAAAGTAGCCACTGAGTGTAGAAGCAAACATAAAGAAAGTTAAACTACAAGAAAAATGACAACTTAGACTCTAATCCACAGCTGAGGAGGCAGATGAGCTCATATCTTAATCGCATTTCTGGCCATAGAGTACTTTTTAAGAACTGGGGTGGAAGCCTCTGGAGTTGGACTTGAGCTTTCCTCTGAGACAAAGTTGAGCCCCCGTGGGACATAGGACCAATTTTGGAGCAGATGAATACTGAGTCATGTTCTCTTTCATTTGGGCTCAGAGACAGCTTCATAGAAACGGAATGGGGCACAAGGCCACCAGGTCAAGATTCAAGATTCCATAGCCCATAAGGCCATAAGACATAGGACCAGAATTAGGGCATTTGGCCCATTGAATCTGCTCCGCCATTCAATCATGGCTGATCCTTTTTTTCCACCTCCTCATCCCCAGTTCCCGGCCTTCTCCCCGTAACCTTTGATGCCACATCCAATCAAGAACCTATCAATCTCTGCCTTAATACACCCAATGCCCTGGCCTCCACAGCTGCATGTGGCAACAAATTCCACAAATTCACCACCCTTTGGCTAGAGAAATTTCTCTGCATCTCTGTTTTGAAAGGGTGCCCCTCTATCCTGAGGCTATGCCCTCTGGTCCTAGACTCTCCCACCATGAGAAACAACCTTCCCACATCTGCTCTGTCTAGGCCTTTCAACATTTGATCTGATTGAAATCCCCCCTCATCCTTCTGAATTCCAGCAAGTATTGACCCGAGCCATCAAACGTTCCTCATATGATAACCCTTTCATTCCCGGAATCATCTTTGTGAATCTCCCCTCCAATGCCAGCACATCTTTTCTTAGATGAGGAGCCCAAAACTGTTCACAGTACTCAAGCTGAGGCCTCACCAGTGTCTTATAAAGCCTCAGCATCACATCCCTGCTTTTATATTCAGGACCTCTTGAAATGAATGCTAACATTGCATTTGCCTTCCTCACCACTGACTCTACCTGCAGTTAATCTTTAGGGTGTTCTGCACAAGGACTCCCAAGTCTCTTTGCATCTCAGATTTTTGGATTTTCTCCCCATTTAGAAAATAGTCCGCACATTTTTTTCAACTACCAAAGTGCATGACCTTGCTTTTTCCAACATTATATTTCATTTGCCACTTTCTTGCCCATTCTCCTAATCTGTCTAAGTCCTTCTGCATCCTACCTGTTTCCTCAACACTACCTTCCCCTCTGCCAATCTTTGTATCATCTGCAAACTTGGCAACAAAGCCATCTATTTCATTATCTAAATCATTTATATACAGCATAAAAAGAAGTGGTCCCAACACTGACCCCTGCGGAACTCCACTCCACGCAACCAGAAAAGGGTCCTTTTATTCCCACTTGCTGCCTTCTTCCAATCAGCCAATGCTCTAACCATCTTAGTAATTTTCCTGTAATACCATGGGCTTTTAACTTGGTAAACAGCCTCATGTGTGGCACCTTGCACACATTCAGGGCTGTTTAATGTCATTTCCAGTAGGTATGTGCAAAGGAGAATTAAATAACTGTTACTTCAGATGCAGCACAAAAATAAATGCAACAAGATAAAGAACACAATAAATATAAATACATAACCAAGCAACACACATCAAAGTTGCTGGTGAACGCAGCAGGCCAGGCAGCATCTCTAGGAAGAGATACAGTCGATGTTTCAGGCTGAGACCCTTCGTCAGGACTAACTGAAGGAAGAGCGAGTAAGAGATTTGAAAGTGGGAGGGGGAGGGGGAGATCTGAAATGATAGGAGAAGACAGAAGGGGGAGGGATGGAGCCAAGAGCTGGACAGGTGATTGGCAAAAGGGATACGAGAGGATCATGGGATAAAACCAGATGAAGAGTCTCAACCTGAGACAGTGTTTGTCCATTTAGAATAGAATAGTGCAGCACAGTACAGGCCCTTCGGCCCACAATGTTGTGCTGACCCTCAAACCCTGCCTCCCATATAAGCCCCCACCTTAGATTCCTCCATATACCTGTCTAGTAGTCTCTTAAACTTCACGAGTGTATCTGCCTCCACCACTGACTCAGGCAGTGCATTCCACGCACCAACCACTCTCTGAGTAAAAAACCTTCCTCTAATATCCCCCTTGAACTTCCCAGCCCTTACCTTAAAGCCATGTCCTCTTGTATTGAGCAGTGGTGCCCTGGGGAAGAGGCACTGGCTGTCCATTCTATCTATTCCTCTTATTATCTTGTACACCTCTATCATGTCTCCTCTCATCCTCCTTCTCTCAAAGAGTAAAGCTCTAGCTCCCTTAATCTCTGATCATAATGCGTACTCTCTAAACCAGGCAGCATCCTGGTAAATCTCCTCTGTACCCTTTCCAATGCTTCCACATCCTTCCTATATTTTCCTTCACAAATGCTGACTGAGCCTCAGAGTTCCTAGAGCAGCTTGCCTTTTGCTCAAAATTTCAACGTCTTCGGTCTCTTACTCTCAGTGGCCACTTTATTAGATACCTCCTCTACCTAATGAAGGAGCCTCTGCGTGTGTTGTTGTGGTCTTCTGCTGCTGCAGCCCATCCACGTCAAGGTGTGACATGCTGTGCATTCAGAGATGCTCTTCTGCACACCACTGTTATAACCCATGGTTGTTTGAGTTGCTGTCACCGAGATCACACTTCCTCCCCATTCTGAGGTTTGCTCTGAACAACAACTTGAACTTCTTAATGCTTTTAAGCCTTGAGTCGCTGCCACATGTTTGGCTGATTAGATATTTGCATTAATGAGTAGCTGTAAAGGTGCCACTAATAAAGTAACCACTCAATGTATGTCTCTTTTTCACATGAAACATCAGAGTTCAAGGCCAATTTCATGAATATTAAATGCCTGCCTGTTTTTAATTAAATATCTTTGCCCTTTAAAACTCTTTCATCATTTCCATTGTCTCTTTTTGATCTTTTCACTTATTTTTTCTCTGCTTATTACTTCCTACTGTTAATCCAGTTTTAGCTCTGTCTCCCTCTTCTTTTGCCCTTGTTCTCAGCAGGATCTATTAACAGCTCCCTTGGGACAGGCAACCTGTCTCCTTTAATGTAATATTTAAAAACAAACCAAAAAGATTCATTACCAGTCACTCGAGAGTGAGAGGGATCAGAGATTATTAACTCCAACATAAATTTCTTTTGACTGCAGTCCTTTAATTATCTGCCAGTCAAGCCTAATTTTGTAAAATCCCTTATATTCTCAGTATTTTGAAGATTTCTTTATTTTGATACTAAAGCTTTACTGTAAAAAATTGCTCTAGACAGTATTTTTGTCTTAATTTGTTTGTATTATATTCATCTCTCAGAAAAATGTTTTGAAAGATTAGCTTTATTTTGACCTGACAACCTTCATCCTACCTCAGCAACAGAACAGTACAGACCACCTCTAGAACTAAGTACTATGTTCTTTTCAAAGCTTTGCTCATTTGTCACATACACATCGAAACATACAGTGGAATGTGCCATTTTGTGTCAAAGGCCAGCACAATCTGAGGGACAGCCTGCAAATGTCACTGTACTTCTGCCACCCACAGAGCATGCCCACAGCACACCAGGGCACAGCTTCAGAATAGAGGGGCATCCTTTAGAACAGAGATGAGGAGGAATTTCTTTAGCCAGAGAGTGGTGAGTCTGCGTTAACTCATTGCCACAGGCAGCTGTGGAGGCCAATTCTGTATCTATATTTAAGGCAGAGGTTGACAGATCCTTGATTGGTCAGGGCATGAAAGGATACAGGGAGAAGGCAGGAGATTGAGGCTGAGAGGAAAAATGGATCAGCCATGATGAAATGGCAGAGCAGACTCGATGGGCCAAATGGCTTAATTCTGCTTCTATGTCTTATGGACTGATTGGCAGTTAGGAGACGAGGAAGTAGTAAGAGGAGAGCCAGAATGGGGAATGTTAAGGGGGGGGAGGAGGAGAGAGAAATTACTGGAAGTTTTGAGAATCAATGTTTCTATTGTCAGGTTGGTGACTATCCAGATGGAATTTGAAATGTCGGTCCTCCAACTTTGAGAGTCCTTGTGCAGGATTCCCTAAAGGTTAATTTGCAGGTTGAGTCTGTGGTGAGGAAGGCAAATGCAATGTTAGTATTCATTTCAAGAGGACGAGCATATAAAAGCAAGGATATAAAGTTGAACTTTTTAAAGTACTGGTGAGGCCTCACTTGGAGTATTGTAAGCAATTTTGGGCCCCTTATCTTATAAAGGATGTACTGAAACTGGAGGGGGTTCAAAGGAGTATTACAAAAATGATTCCAAGATTGAATGGCTTGTTGTATGAAGATTGTTTGATGGCTTTGGACCTGAATTCACTGGAATTCAGAAGAATGAGGGGTGACCGAATTGGAACCTATCAAATGGTGAAAGGCCTTGATAGAGTGGATGTGGAGAGGATGTTTCCTATGGTGGGAGAACCCAAGACCAGAGGACATAGCCTCAGGATAGAGGGGCATCCTTTCAGAATGGTGATGAGGATGAATTTCTTTTGCCAGAGAGCGATGAATCTGTGGAATTCTTTGCCGCAGGCAGCTGTGGAGGTTATATCTTTATGTATATCTAAGACAGTGGTTAATAGATTCTTGATTGGTCAGGGCATGAAGGGATACAGGGAGAAGGCAGGAGACTGGGGCTGAGAGAAAAATGGATCAGCCATGATGAAATACAGAGCAGACTTGATGGGCCAAATGGCCTAATTCTGTTTCTATGCCTATGGTCTTATGGTCTTATGGTCTAAGCCTAACCATACGTTGTTGGATTGAGAGTCCTGGAGAAAATCCATGCAGTCATGAAAGGAACTTACAAAACACAGACAGAGGTAGGAATTGAATTGCAATTGGTGATCACCTGGCTATCTATTTGTGACCTATCTCAATGAGTGATCACAGTCTAAGCACCTCACCTTGATGTTTCCTGGCATGGCTAAAACTGAAAGCACCAATATCAAATTGCTAAGAGAAGTTCATACCATCGTGAGTAGCAAAGATAGAATGCGTAGAGTTCCCTTACTAGGGTTGAAATGTCAAAAAGTAGTGGGCTCTGCCTTATAGTGAAGGAGGATAGTTTAAAGAAGATCTGCAGGCTGATGTTTTACACAGTTGTGCAGGAATCTGGAAAATGCCACCAGGGCATTCGGGAGAATGAGGAGACTATAGATAGTAGCTACAGGGAGGTAGTTACACCAAAGGAGCAGAGCACAGGAAATTGGGTCACTTTCAGGTGAGGGAAGAGGAAAGGACAGGCAGAGCAGGGTTCCCCTGTGGCTATTCCCCTCAACAACAAGTTTACTGAGTTGGATACTGTTGGGGTGGGGGGCGGGGGGGATGACTTACCTGGGACAAGCTGCAGTAGCCGGATCTCTGGCACTGAGTCTGGCTCTGCAGTGCAGAAGGGAGGGTGGAAAAAGAGGAGAGCGGTAGTGATAGGTGATTCGATAGAGGTACAGACAGGAGGTTCAGTGGCCGTGACAGAGAATCCAGGATGGTTTGTTGCCTCCTGGGTGCCAGGGTCAAGGATGTCTCTGATCAATTGCATGACATTCTGAAGTGGGAGGGTGACCAGCCAGATGTCGTGGTGCACATCGGTACCAATGACATAGCAAGGAAGAGTGAGGAGGTCCTGGAGAGTGAGTACAGAGAGCTTGGTAGGAAGTTGAAAAGCAGGACCTCAAGGGTGGTAATCTCAGGATTGCTACCTGTGCTACATGCCAGTGAGGGTAAGGATAGGATGCTCTGGAGGATGAACAAGTGGCTGAGGAACTGGTGTAGGGGGCAGGGTTTCAGATTTCAGGATCATTGGGAACTCTTCTGGGGCAGGTGGGACCTGTACAAGAGAGACGGGTTACACTTGAACTACAAGGGGACCAATATCCTTTCAGATAGGTTTGTTAGTGCTATTGGAGAGGCTTTAAACTAGATTTGCAGGGGGATGGGAACCAGAGTGCCAGAGCTGACAGTGGGGCTGGGGTGAAAATAAATGGTGTTAAAAGTTCAAGCAAAGCCGCAAGTAGAAAGGTTGTGAGTGGTGGTAAAAATCTTCTGAGGTGTATGTATTTCAATGCTAGGAGTATTGCGGGGAAGGCAGATGAGTTGAGGGCATGGATTGACACGTGGAATTATGACGTTATAGCAATTAGTGAAACTTGGCTGCAGGAGGGGCAGGACTGGCAGCTTAATATTCCAGGCTTCCGATGTTTCAGATGTGATAGAGGCAGAGGAATGAAAGGTGGGGGAGTAGCATTGCTTGTCAGGGAAAATGTTACAGCAGTGCTCAGGCAGGACAGATTAGAGTCAACATGACTGTGCGTGGTAGGTCGTGTTTGACCAACCTATTGGAGTTTTTTTTAAAGGAGGTTACCAGGAAAGTGGATGAAGGGAAGGCAGTGGATATTATCTACATGGACTTCAGTAAGGCCTTTGACGAGGTCCCGCATGGGAGGTTAGTTAGGAAAATTCAGTCGCTAGGTATACATGGAGAGGTGGTAAATTGGATTAGACATTGGCTCAATGGAAGAAGCCAAAGAGTGGTTGTAGAGGATTGCTTCTCAGAGTGGAGGTCTGTGACTAGTGGTGTGCCACAGGGATCAATGCTGGGTCCATTGTTGTTTGTCATCTATATCAATGATCTGGATGATAATGTGGTAAACTGGATCAGCAAATTTGCTGATGATACAAAGATTGGAGGTGTAGTGGACAATGAGGAAGGTTTTCAAAGCTTGCAGAGGGATTTGGACCAGCTGGATAAATGGGCTGAAAAATGGCAGATGGAGTTTAACACAGACAAGTGTAAGGTATTGCACTTTGGAAGGACAAACCAAGGTAGAACATACAGGGTAAATGGTAAGGCACTGAGGAGTGCAGTAGAACAGAGGGATCTGGGAATACAGATACAAAATTCCCTAAAGTGGCGACACAGGTAGATAGGGTTGTAAAGAGAGCTTTTGGTACTTTGGCCTTTATTAATCAAGGGATTGAGTATAAGAGCTGGAATGTTATGATGAGGTTGTATAAGGCATTGGTGAGGCCGAATCTGGAGTATTGTGTTCAGTTTTAGTCACCAAATTACAGGAAGGATATTAATAAGGTTGAAAGAGTGCAGAGAAAGTTTTGCAAGGATGTTGCCGGGACTTGAGAAACTCAGTTACAGAGAAAGGTTGAATAGGTTAGGACTTAATTCCCTGGAGCGTAGAAGAATGAGGGGAGAGTTGATAGAGGTATATAAAATTATGATGGGTATAGATAGAATGAATGCAAGCAGGCTTTTTCCACTGAGGCAAGGGGAGAGAGAAAACCAGAGGACATGGGTTAAGGGTGAGGGGGGCAAGGTTTAAAGGGAACATTGTGGGGGGGGGCTTCTTCACACAGAGAGTGGTGGGAGTATGGAATGAGCTGCCAGACGAGGTGGTAAATGTGGGTTCTTTTTTAACATTTAAGAATAAATTGGACAGATACATGGATGGGAGGTGTATGGAGGGATATGGTCCGTGTGCAGGTCAGTGGGACTAGGCAGAAAATGGTTCGGCACAGCCAAGAAGGGCCAAAAGGCCTGTTTCTGTGCTGTAGTTTTTCTGTGCTTTCTATGGCTAGTAATGTAAGGAGATAAGATACTAAAATCTAAGCATTTTGACAGGCACATGAACATGAAGAGTATGGAGGGATATGGATTGTGTGGTGGCAAATGGATCAAGGGTCAATTGCATCATGGTCTGCACCGACATTGTTGGCTGTAGGGCCCGATTCTACCCTGTAATGTTCCCTCTTCTATCAGAATCATCTTTATAGAGTATATGTCATGAAATTTGTTCTTTTCTGGCAGCCATGCAGTGCAGAACACAAACATGACTACAGATTACAAAAAGAATATATACAAGTAGATCAATAGTGCAAAAAGAGAAGAAAATATTGGGGAAGTGCTCATGGACCGGTCAGAAATCTGATGGTGGCGAGGAAGAATCTGTTCCAGCAAGTGTTGGGTGTGGTGTCTGCAGGCTGTTTTGCCTCCTCCCTGGTGGAGGTGATGAGAAGGCGGCTTGTCCTGAATGGTGATGGTCCTTCATGATTGATGCTACCTTCTTGAGGCATCGCCTTTTGAAGAGGTTCTTGATGGTAGGAAGGCCACTGTCCACATTGGAGGTGGCAGAGTTTACAACTCTCCGCAGCTTTTTCCAATCCTGCATACCAATGGTGATACAACCAGTCAGAATGTTATACAAGCATGAAGATGTTTGCTGGAGTCTTTGGTGACACAACAAACATCCTCAAACTCTTAATGACATAGCGCCACCGGCGTGCCTTCTTCAGAATTAATATGTTGGGCTGTCAGGACGCTGGAGCAGGGATACAATAGCAGACGCAGTACTGTGCACAGTGATATTAATTAAGTAACAAATCCTGAGGTGCAAACAAAGTCAGCATCAAAGTTCAAGCAGGGATCAAAACATCCAGAGAAATCCAAAAACCAGAGTCGGAAAACAGGCAGAGTTGATATTCAGACGGACAGAGTACAGATAGAATGCTGGAAAGGCTCAGGAAAATTCACTGGCACAATCTGGTAACAAACAGGTGAAAACACAGGACTGAAATACTCTGAGCAATAAACAGAGAGGCAGGTGATAGGTGGAGCACAATGAGACACAGGTGGCAGCAATACAGGTAATAATGAGAAACAGGTGAGAGGCAGAGTACTCAGTAATACAGGGGCTGGAGTAGAGCAGGAGCGGGGACAGGAGCACATGGGACATGAAAACAAACAAGACCACATGGCAATACAAAACCACAGACTGACGGCTAGGGGGAAAACACACAAAAAGACAAAGTTCAACTGAAGTTACTGACAGTACCCACCCGCCCCTACGGACACCTCCTGGCATCACGGCAGGTAGAGCTGGGTGTTAGCGGTGAAAGTTCCTGAGGAGAGAGGAGTCCAGGATGTTACAGGCGGGGACCCAGCACCTCTCCTCAGGATTGTAGCCCTCCCAGTCTACAAGGTACTGGAGGCCACGGGCCCAGTGAGAAACGTCCAGCAGTTGATGGACCTTGAATGCCTCTGACCGATCGATGAGCTGTCGGGGGAGGGGGTGTTTGGGGACAGGACACAGGGAATGGCTCATTAAAGGCTTGATGCGGGACACATGGAAGGTGGGATGAATGCGGCGGAGAGCGGAGGGCAGCTTGATGCAGACGGCAGCAGGACTGATGAGATTAGCAATGGGAAAGGGGCCAATGAAGCTGGGGGGGGGGGGGCGAGCTTGTGGGAATTCACCTTGAGGGGCAGGTCTCGGGTTGAAAGCCACATACGCTGTCCCTGGCAGTAACATGGGGCCTTGGACCAATAGCGGTCAGCTTGACGCTTGATCCTAGCAGAGGCATAGCGAAGGGCATAGTGAGTGAGCTTCCACGTCCGCTGACAACGGCGGGTGAATGCCTCGGCAGATGGAACGCCAACCTCCTCCTCCTGGGCAGGAAACAGTGGAGGTTGGTAGCCAAGGCAGCACTAGAAGGGGGACAGACCGGTGGATGAGGACAGATGAGAGTTTATGGCGTATTCGGCCCAGGGTAGCTGCTGACTCCACGCGGAGGGGTTCTGGGAGACCAGACACCGCAATAGCTGTTGGTTGGCCCGCTCGGTCTGGCCATTGGTCTGTGGGTGGAATCCTGATGATAGACTCAGAGGCACCCAGAAGATTACAGAATGCCCTCCAGAAGCTGGATGTGAATTGACAGCCCCTGTCTGACACAACATCTACAGGTAAAATATGTAATTTTAAAACATGCAGTACTAGTAATTTGGCTGTTTCTTTGGCAGAAGGGAGTTTAGGTAAAGGAGTGAAGTGTACAGACTTGGAGAAATGATAGCTACTATGAGAATGATGGTGTTACCGTCTGATGGGGGAAGACCGGTGACAAAATCCAGGGCAATGTGGGAACAGGGTCTCTTGGGGATAGACAGGGGTTGTAATAGACCAGCAGGTGACCAGTTAGAGTTCTTGCCTTGAGCACAGACCGAGCAGGCTGAGATGAAGTTGTGGATGTCATCTCCCATGGAGGGCCACCAGAACCGCCAACTGATGAAGGCCTGAGTACACTTGGTTCCAGGGTGACAGGATAACCAGGAAGAATGACCCCACTGCAATACCTGTGAGTGGACAGAGCTGGGAACATAAACACAGTTAGTGGGGCATTGACTAGAAACATAGAAACATAGAAAATAGGTGCAGGAGTAGGCCATTCAGCCCTTCGAGCCTGCACCGCTACTTATTATGATCATGGCTGATCATCCAACTCAGAACCCTGCACCAGCCTTCCCTCCATACCCTCTGATCCCCATAGCCACAAGGGCCATATCTAACTCCCTCTTAAATATAGCCACTGAACTGGCCTCAACTGTTTCCTATGGCAGAGAATTCCACAGATTCACCACTCTCTGTGTGAAGAAGTTTTTCCTAATCTCAGTCCTAAAAGGCTTCCCCTTTATCTTCAAACTGTGACCCCTCATTCTGGACCTCCCCAACATCGGGAACAATCTTCCTGCATCTAGCCTGTCCAATCCCTTTAGGATTTTATACGTTTCAATCAGATCCCGCCTCAATCTTCTAAATTCCAATGAGTACAAGCCTAGTTCATCCAGTCTTTCTTCATATGAAAGTCTTGCCATCCCAGGAATCAATCTGGTGAACCTTCTTTGTACTCCCTCTATGGCAAGGATGTCTTTCCTCAGATTAGGGGACCAAAACTGCACACAATACTCCAGGTGTGGTCTCACCAAGGCCTTGTACAACTGCAGTAGTACCTCCCTGCTCCTGTACTCGAATCCTCTTGCTATAAATGCCAACATACCATTCGCCTTTTTCACCACCTGCTGTACCTGCATGCCCACTTTCAATGACTGGTGTATAATGACACCCAGGTCTCGTTGCACCTCCCCTTTTCCTAATCGGCCACCATTCAGATAATAATCTGTTTTCCTATTTTTGCCACCAAAGTGGATAACTTCACATTTATCCACATTAAATTGCATCTGCCATGAATTTGCCCACTCACCCAACCTATCCAAGTCACCCTGCATCCTCCTAGCATCCTCCTCACAGCTAACACTGCCGCCCAGCTTCGTGTCATCCGCAAACTTGGAGATGCTGCATTTAATTCCCTCATCCAAGTCATTAATATATATTGTAAACAACTGGGGTCCCAGCACTGAGCCTTGCGGTACCCCACTAGTCACTGCCTGCCATTCTGAAAAGGTCCCATTTATTCCCACTCTTTGCTTCCTGTCTGCTAATCAATTCTCTATCCACATCAATACCTTACCCCCAATACCGTGTGCTTTAAGTTTGCACACTAATCTCCTGTGTGGGACCTTGTCAAAAGCCTTCTGAAAATCCAAATATAGCACATCCACTGGTTCTCCCCTATCCACTCTACTAGTTACATCCTCAAAAAATTCTATGAGATTCGTCAGACATGATTTTCCTTTCACAAATCCATGCTGACTTTGTCCGATCACTTCACCGCTTTCCAAATGTGCTGTTATCACATCTTTGATAACTGACTCCAGCAGTTTCCCCACCACCGACGTTAGGCTAACCGGTCTATAATTCCCCGGTTTCTCTCTCCCTCCTTTTTTAAAAAGTGGGGTTACATTAGCCACCCTCCAATCCTCAGGAACTAGTCCAGAATCTAACGAGTTTTGAAAAATTATCACTAATGCATCCACTATTTCTTGGGCTACCTCCTTAAGCATTCTGGGATGCAGACCATCTGGCCCTGGGGATTTATCTGCCTTTAATCCCTTCAATTTACCTAACACCACTTCCCTACTAACAAGTATTTCGCTCAGTTCCTCCATCTCACTAGACCCTCTGTCCCCTACTATTTCCGGAAGATTATTTATGTCCTCCTTAGTGAAGACAGAACCAAAGTAATTATTCAATTGGTCTGCCATGTCCTTGCTCCCCATAATCAATTCACCTGTTTCTGTCTGTAGGGGACTTACATTTGTCTTTACCAGTCTTTTCCTTTTTACATATCTATAAAAGCTTTTACAGTCAGTTTTTATGTTCCCTGCCAGTTTTCTCTCATAATCATAGACTAGGGGCTGCCTCGCTCTGTTGGACAGCTTGCACAATGGATTCAATGTCCTATTGCGCTGTACCCACGAGATAGTGAGCAGGGAAGATGACACTGGGGACCTCAGGGGTCTCAGAGGAGGGAAATCTTCATGAGGGGATGTCAGGTTTTCCATTCTTAGAACCGGGGCAGAAGAACAAAATAAAATTGAATCTTGAGAAAAACGGACCAAGGAGCTTGACGGGAGTTGAGACGCTTGGCAGCACTGATATATTCCAGATTCTTGTGATCAGTCCAGACTAAGAATGGCACCTTTGCTCCCTGCAGCCAATGCCTCCACTCCTCCAGAGCTAGCTTCACAGCCAGCAGCTCCTGGTTTCCAACATCGTAATTCCGCTCCGTTGGAGTGCGGCGGTGAGAGAAGGTGGCGCAGGGGTGTACTTTCTCATCCTTGGCCGAGCACTGAGAGAGAACAGCCCTTACACTAACGTCAGACGCATCAACGTCCACAATGAACTGCCAGTCAGTGTCAGGTTGCATCAGCATGGGGGCAGAGGTGAAGTGTTCCTTCACATCAGAGAATGCTTTTCCAGCAGCAGGGGACCAGGAAAATCTGACAGCAGATGAGGCAAGAGCAGTGAGTGGTGCAGCCAGTGTACTGCAATTTCTGATGAAGTAGCAATAGAAGTTAGCAAAGCCCAAGAAGCGTTGCAACTCCTGACAAGTCAAAGGTTGGGGGCACTTGATCACTGCTTTGGGCTTCTGTTGATCCATCTGAATGGAACCACCTGAAATTAAATACCCCAGGAAGGAGACACTATTGTGATGAAACTCACATTTCTCAGCCTTCACAAAGAGCTGGTTCTCCAGAAGGCGCTGGAGAATTCTGCAGACATGACCTGTGTGTTCATCGAGGGACTTAGAAAAAAAAAATCAAAATATCGTTGAGATACACAAAAACAAATTGGTTCAGTAGGTCCCTGAGAACTTCATTTACCAGGGCTGGGAAGACGGTGGGAGCATTGGTGAGACCAAATGGCTTCACCAGGTACTCGTAATGGCCTGAGTCGGTGTTGAAGGCCGTCTTCCACTCGTCCCCTTCACGGATGTGGGGAAGGTGGTAGGCATTACGGAGATCAAGCTAGGTGAAAACTGAGGCTCTTTGCAGTAGTTCAGATGCTGAAGTTATGAGCAGAAGAAGGTAACGGTTCTTAACAGTGGCTTCATTTCGTCCCCTGTAATCAATGCATGGACGCAAGGACAATGCATGGACAAAGAAAAATACCGGCACCAGCAAGGGAGGAAGACAGCCAGATGATGCCTGCAGCCAGAGACTCTTCAATGTACTTACTCATGGCTTCTGTTTCAGGTACGGACAGGAATACAGGCGGCCCCTTGGGGGAGATGTGCCAGGCAAGAGATCAATGGTGCAATCATATGGACGATGAGGCAGTAGGGAAGTGGCCCGGGACTTGCTAAACACAGCCTTGAGGTCCATGTGTTCAAGAGGAATGGTACTAAGGTCTGGAAATTTCTCAGGGGGATCTGGGCTTGGAGACAAGGGGCTCTGAGTATGGCAGAAACAGTGGGAGTGATGGAATGGGCTCCAGCTTACAATTTTGCGACTGAGCCAGTCAGTGTGGGGGTTGTGTTTAACTAACCAGGGATGGCCCAGGACAATGGGAGCTTGAGGAGAGTCAATAACACAAAGGGTTAACTGTTCATGATGGTTGCCGGATAAACTGAGACTCACCAGGGCCATGAAATGGGTGATGTTAGCCAGTCTCTGACCGTTCAAGGGGTTGGCCACCAGTGGTGACCAGAGAGCAGCCATGGGTAATTCCCACCGGGCAGCCAAGCTGGAATCGATAGAACACCCCTCTGCACCAGAATCGACCAAGACAGAGACTGCTCGCCATTGGACGCCCCACTCCAGAGAAATAGGTATGAGAGTGAGTGGCGTTGAGAAGGGCCAGACAGGGGTCACGCTCACCAGTACTCCCTACTCTACTGGTGAGCACTTGGCTTTTACTGCACAGGTAGAGATGAAGTGGTCTAGTTGGCCACAGTACAGACAGGAACGGGTGCTGATTCTCCTTTGTCTTTCAGTCAGCGTCACGCGGGTACAGTCAACCTTCATAGCTTTGGGCTCTGAAACAGGAATTGTAGATGGGGGCAAACAGCAGGGCATTGAAGACTGATGAGGAGCTTGGAACTCACCTGGTGCCCCCTCCCTCTGTGGCACTGCTGAAGGTGAACATCAATATGGATGGCCAAATCCACTAGGGCTTCAAAGGTGGCAGGAAGGTCCTGGGTGACCAGCTCATCTTTGATGTCTTTGGAGAGGCCATTCAGGAAGGTGTCGTACTGTGCCTCCTAGTTCCAGTCTTTAGAGGTGGCTAGGGTCCGGAACTCTATGACGCAATCTGACACAGATCTGCACCCCTGGTGCATGTGCAGAATTTCACGGGCAGCCTCTCTCCCATGTTTGGAGCGATCAAACACTTTTCTCATCTCCTCAGAAAATAACTGAAAGCTGATGCAGAAAGGGGAGCCTGCCTCCCAGACAGCTGTTCCCCATTCTCTCACCCAATCAGACAGTTGGGTGATGACGTAGGCCAACTTGGCTCAATCAGTCAGAAAGATTGTTGGTTGTAATTCAAAAATGAGGGTACACTGAGAAAGAGGAGCTGTAGGTACTGGGCTCAACTGAGTACTTTTCTGGAGGAGACAGACAGGGCTCTTGGATGGGAAGAGCATGTGAGGACACAGAGGGCAGGGCAGAAGATGCAGTTGCAGAATGTTGATGGGTACTCTGGAACAGCTGGAATGACTGAGTCTGGGCCACAAGATCGGCTACGTTGGCAGAAAGCAATCCCACTGCCCTGAACACGGAGTCTAGCTGATTGGTATCTCCCCAGTATCACTCCCTGTTGTTCCAGGGCAGCTCTCAGACAATCAGGGTCTGCTGGATCCATTCTGGCCAGATTGTACTGTCAGGACACTGGAGTAGGGATCCATTCACAGATCTAGTACTGTGCACAGTGACATTAATTGAGTAACAAATCCCAAGGTGCAAACAAAGTCAGCATCAAAGTTCAGGCAGGGTTCATAACATCCAGAGAAATCCAAAAACCAGAATCAGGAAACAGGCAGAGTTGATATTCAGACAGATAGAGTACAGATACAAATGCTAGAAAGGCTCAATAAAACTCACTGGCACAATCTGGCAACAAACAGGTGAAAACACAGGTCTAAAATACACCAAGCAATAAACAGAGAGGCAGATGATAGATGGAGCACAATGAGACAGAAGTGGCAGCAAAACAGGTAATAATGAGAAACAGGTGAGAGGCGGAGTACTCAGTAATACAGGGGCCAGAGTAGAGCAGGAGCAGGGACAGGAGCACATGACGATACAAAACCACAGACTGATGACTGGGGGAAAATACACAAAAAGACAAAGTTCAACTGGAGGTACTGTCATGGGCCCAGGATAGATCATCAGAGATGTTAACACCCAGGAACTTGAAGCTACTCACACTTTCAACTGCTGACTCCTCAATGAGGATTGGCGTGTGTTTCCTTAACTTTCCCTTCCTGAAGTCCACAATCACTGACATTGAGTCCAAGGAAGTTATTGTAACACCACTCAGCCAGCCAATCCTGTACACCTCCTTGTCACCGTCTAATATTCTGCCAGCAACAGATGTTTGTCATTGGCAAATTTATAGATGGTGTTTGAGCTGTGCCTAGGCCCACAGTCATGAGTGTGGAGTGAATAGAGCAGTGGGCTAAGCACACATCCTTGAGGTGCGCCTGTGTGATCGTTAGCTCGGAGGAGATGTTATTTCCAATCCAAACTGACTGCGGTCTCCCCATGAGGAAAACAAGATTCCACTTGCAGAGTGTGGTCCAGAGGCCCAGGTTTTGAAGCTGTGTTCTACACTTGGGATTATCAAGAAACACAAATTTATTTGAATGAGTCACATGCCCAGAGAAGCTGTAATGGCAGGTGAGAGTTTTGGTAATCTGTGGTAAGGGAAAGAAGTCAGTGATATTTTTTCCTTGCTGTGAAGTTAAATTAATCCCATTTTATTCTTTCTACATTCCCTTCAACTTCCCTCCACATTCTACACACTGCAGACAATTTACAATAAGCTATGGTTCCCATTCTCTCCCCCTTTACTTGTCAGAGTGCAGTACAGGTTACCCTTTGTGTTCCTGCTTATCTCCCTTCAGTAGCAGTCTCCCATCTTCACACTCCCCTCCCACCAGCTGCCTCTCATCTATTTCCCTCTCTTTGTCTGCTTCCATCTCTCCCACTCCGGTCTCTCAACTCCCCGGCCCTCCCCTCCTTTAGCAGGTACATCTTGCTCGTCCATCTTTCATCCCTCCTCATATCCCAGATCTGTGGGAGGAAAGGAACTGTTGACGTTTTGGGTTGAAACGTTGCATTAGGAATGAGAATTCCCTGGAGTTTGTTGTCAAGTCTTGGCATTTCCTCTGGTCTCTCATTATTACACTGTGCTTTTTTTTAATTAAACTCCCTCTGCATACATCGTACTCCACTGTTACTCTGTCAATCGAGTTTACCGATGTGCAAACTCTGCTACACTTTTGCTTTAAAATGGCGCAACCCTGCAAAAAATTCATCCATGACGAATCCATTGGGAAAGACACGGGATATATGTAATAAGACACATTATTAAGCCAATAATTCTTCCAAGTAAGCAGGTCAACTGTCAGGGAAAGCACTAACATTCACATTGGCTTCTGAAAATTCATGCACTAAACTGTGTTTGCAGCTTATTCAGCTGAGAAAGAAATATCTTGGGAGCAATTTCACGAGAACATAGTCTGTATCTGTTTTTTTATGATTTACAGAGCGTGTATTCAGTAATAAATTGCCCTTACATCAAAGTATGAATTCTACTGCCCTGAAAATCAATTTCTAATGAAAGATTTCACGTATATTATGAAGAAACTGTCAGGATAGTTAAATGAATGCAGTTTGCATTTGAATATCAGTCATAGGATCAAAATTAATAGGACTTAAAAAATGTATTGCTGGAAGTAACTGTGGGATTCCACCAGAGTTTATTTCCTTGTTCCCTTGTGGCATGCCGTCTCACATGGAATAATGGGAACCTTTCTCAGAGTGCGACAAATCCCACAGTGGAATGTGTTTTAAATGTGTTGCTTTGATGTCTGTTCACTAATCCGTAAATGTAAGAATTCTCAGTGAGCGTGTATTATCGGGGGATATTCCCAGGATAAGCATTACAAGGATATGGATAAACCTCAGAGTTTGGTGGGTAAATCCCACAGTGTGAACGTAGTCAGTGTGAGGATTCCCAGTGTGTGTACAGTCACTGAGATGTTTGTTTTCAGAATGCGGGTAATTCCTAGCGTGGGGAACGCTCCCAGAGTCTGGGCAATTACAGTATGCAAAGCTTGACTGTTTTCCCATGGACGGTATAGTTTCCTAATCACTCTACCCACTGGAAGCTGCTACCTCAAACTTTCCCTGGAGGAACAGAGACACAGATGCTGGAATCCGAATCAAATAGCGGACTGCAGGGATTCAGGCTGTATCTGTGGAGGTAAATGATTGGTAGATGTTTCGGTTCGAAACCCTGCATCAGGAGAGAATTTAACTTCACTTCTGTTAACAACCAACACACCTGAGGATGTGCTGGGGGCAGCCCGCAAGTGTTGCTACTCATTCTAGTGCCAACACAGAATGTCCACTATGTCCCAAATGCAATGGATGAATTTTGAGGAGGTGGACGTGAATCTCTGCCTTGCCTGTGTAGGCCCCAGGGTGATGGTGAAGTTGAGGAGGAGGTGCAGGGACCAGTGTTGCTTCTCCTGCCGTTGCATGGGGAAAGTACAAGGGGAGAGTGGATGAACATTAGCGGGTGAAAGAGTGGACCAGAGAGTCATGGAGAAAGTGGTCCTTGCAGAAAGAAGGAATGGGTTGGGGGAGGGAGAGGGCCTGTGGTAGTTGAAGAGGAGAAGAGGAAAATATAACTAAGAGCCCTGATGCAGTGTCTCAAGCCTTTGCCTCCACAGATGCTGCTTTACCTGCTGAGTTCCTCCAACTGTCTGCTTCTTTCTCCCTGCACCAATGTGAATTTCCAGGCCTAACTGAATGTGCTGGACTTTATATCCAGAGCCACTGATTCGTAGTCAGAAAGTAAGAAACCTGCAAGAACCCAATTAAAGAAAAGAAGAATAAGAATAAAAATAAAGGACCTTCATTCGATGTGCAGGAGAAAGGGGAAAAAAAACACAAATCATGCAAACAACAGAAGCGAACAACAGCACTCCGAACCAAAACTGAGGCTTCAGGTGCAAATCCTGGAGTAGGCCCAAAGCTTCACTTATCAGTTCATCATATTAGTGGGCACAGAGCACAGCAGCCAGGGTGGTCTTCATACTGACATGGTGAGGACTATTGCAGAGAATGACCCCTGTCCCGATCGATACCCTATCTGGACCGGCGTTTAAATTGACCCGACGATGGAACAGTGAAAGGTTCCGTGCCCTGGAGAGAGGAGTAAAGTTCATGGTGAGTGAGTGAAATCAGCTTCCACCTCTGATCTGAGCTGGCATTTAATTTGTCTAAACAATGCACCTTGCACTAGGACTCAGGCACCGCTGCTGTGAAGGGCCCTGGGCAACCAGCTCTGGGCCTAGATTTTACCACCCAGCCCAAAGTCGTTCTCAAGCTTTTCGAATCAGCTCAGTGCTCAGAGCGATCCAACTTCCCACCCAGGTCAGTTGTACGAGCATTGAAATCGAATCTTCTTCGCCCGGGCACCAACTTCTCCTTATGGTATCCAGAATGAACCAGCTTTGTTCCCGGGTCAGCTGTATGGGCGTCAGAACTCCATCTGCAATGATTCATCCCCCGAACTCAGCTGGTCATTGCTCGCCCCTTCACTGTTTGTTGATAATTTAACACAATTTACCTCAGAAAAGGTATTTTTTTGTGATGTTTTTAGTTGGATTTTTTCTTAGCCTTTTGACTACCAGGAAACTGTTATACGCATTCGGTAGCGCCATCTAAACCAGAAGCAGCTCATTGTGCACTGGTACATAAGATCATAAGGAACATGAGCAGGAGCAGGCCATCCGGCCCACTGAGTCTGCCCCGCCACTCAATAAGATCATGGCTGTAAACTGAGCTCAAT
Organism: Mobula birostris; assembly: GCF_030028105.1. Taxonomy (NCBI): domain Eukaryota; kingdom Metazoa; phylum Chordata; class Chondrichthyes; order Myliobatiformes; family Myliobatidae; genus Mobula; species Mobula birostris. Next base: position 213,330,494 of record NC_092372.1, on the reverse strand, counting down.
CTACCTGCCTTTTCCCCATAACACTTGATTCCCTTACTATGTAAAAATCTATCTAACTGTATCTTAAATATATTTAGTGAAGAAGCGTCAGCTGCTTCCCTGGGCAGAGAATTCCACAGATTCGCCCCTCCCTGAGAAAAACAGTTTCTCCTCATCTCCATCCTAAATCTTCTCCCCTGAATCTTGAGACAATGTCCCCTAGTTCTAGTCTCACCTACCAATTGAAACAACTTTCCTACTTCTATCTTATCTATCCCTTTCAAAATTTTGTATGTTTCTATAAGCTCTCCTCTCATTCTTCAGAATTCCAGAGAGTATAGTCCCAGGTGACTCAATCTCTCCTCATAGGTTAACCCCTTCATCCCTGGAATCAACCTGGAGAACTTCCTCTGCACTGCCTCCAAAGCCAGTATATCCTTCCTCAAGTATGGAGACCAGAACTGCACACAGTACTCCAGGTGCGGCCTCACCAGTATCCTGTATATTTGCAGCATGTCCTCCCTGCTCTTGAATTCAATCCCTCTAGCAATGAAGGCCAACATTCCATTTGCCTTCTTAATAACCTGTTGTACCTGCAAGCTAACTTTTTGCAATTCATGAACAAGCACTCCCAAGTCCCTCTGCACAACAGCATGTTGCAATCTTTCAACATTTAAATAATAATCTGTTCTTCTATTATTCCTTCCAAAGTGGATGATCTCGCATTTACCAATGTTGTATTCCATCTGCCAGACCTTGGCTCACTTATATAACCTACCTATTTCCCCCTGCAGACTCTCCACATCCTCTGTACAATTTGCCTTTCCACTCAGTTTAGTGTCATCAGCAAATTTTGCTACGCTACACTCAGTCCCCTCTTCCAAATCATCAATGTAAATGATAAACAGTTGCAGGCCCAGCACCGACCCCTGCGGCACCTCACTCATCATCACATCATGACTGCCAACCGGAGAAACACCCTTTACACCAACTCTCTGCCTTCTGTTGGTTAACCAATCCACTCTCCATGCCAATACACTTCCTCCGACTCCATGCATCCATATCTTATTTATAAGTCTCTTGTGTGGCACCTTATCGAAAGCCAGCTGGAAATCCAAGATCCACCTTTCCCCCTCCATCCACTGCACTCATTATGTCCTCAAAGAACTCCAGTAAGTTTGTCAAACAGGACCTGCCCTTTCTGAATCCATGCTGCATCTGTCTAATGGAACTACTCCTTTCTAAATATTTCACTATTTCTTCCTTAATGACAGCTTCGAGCATTTTCCCGACTACAGATATTAAGCTAACTGGCCTATAGTTGCCCGTCTTTTGCCTACCTCTTTTTTTAAAAAGTGGCGTGACATTTGCTGTCTTCCAATCCGCTGGGACCTGTCCAGAGTCTAGGGAGTTTTGGTAAATGATTACCAACTTGTTTCCTCTAACCTTCGCCAATTCCCTCAGCACCCTGAGATGCATCCCATCAGGACCGGTGACTTATCTACCTTCAGGCCCTCTAATTTTCTCATCACTATCTCTTTAGTGACAGTGATTTCATCGAGGTCCTCACCTCCCATTTCGTCCATAACATTATTGTTTGGCATATTAGACGTGTCCTCCACCGTGAAAACCGACACAAAATAGTCGTTCAATGCCTCAGCCATTTCGTCATCACCGAATATCAATTTCCCCTTCTCGTCTTCCAAGGGACCTATGTTGACTTTAGCCACCCTCTTCTGCTTTATATATCTTGCCAATGTCAAAACTCTCAGTCACCTCTTCAGAAAACTCAGTGAAATTTGTGAGACAGATTTCGTAAGCACAAGGGCATGCAGACTAAACCATTGCCTTTTGAAATGCAGGTAGATCCTAACTCTCAGAATCCCTTCTAGTAACTTTCCCACCTATTGAAGTTAAGATCACTGGCCTGTAACTCCTTGGATTGTACCTCTAAAGCAGGGGTTGGCAACCTGGGAACCATGGACACCTTGCTTAATGGCTTTGGTCTATGGCATAAAAAAAGTTGGGAACTCCTGTTCTAAAGAGTATCATGGATCCTTTTATATGCAACAACAGTCATGTTTCAAAACCAGAGACATTGATAATGGAGAAATCACTCAGTATTTCAGTGGAGCATCAGCCTAGACGTTTGAACATGATATTTCGATTGTCCTGTTGGCTGAGTCAGAGATAACAAAGGGACATCCAAATGAAGCCTTCTATGTGCTTCACGCCTCGTGAAGATTTGTGAGGGTAAATACAGAGCATTGTAAATATGTACTGCACCATTCAGGAATTAAATCCACAAGGCACTTTGCGAAACAAGGGCTCTACGAAATCTGGAATTCGAGTCATACCACAAGGGATGAGGCCATTCAGCCCACCACATCTACCACACATTCGTGCTCAAGTGAAAAACGGACTGCTGGAGGAACTCAGTATCTGTGGAGAGGAGTGGTCAGTAGATACCTTTCATCTGAATTGGACATCTGCATTCATTTACACTTATCAGGCACTAATGCTGTTTTATTTTCCTTGACATTCTCAGCAATTGCCCCCAGGTTCTATCAGTCCACGCATATTAAGGGCAATTTACAGTGGTCACTTAACCCAGTGAAACTCAGACTCCTGGAAGAAACCTTACTGTGTCACGCAGGTGAGAAACTGCTAGAAAGTTCAGCAAACAAGAGGAATTCTGCAGATGCTGGAAATTCAAGCAATACACTTTATCAAAGTTGCTGGTGAACGCAGCAGGCGAAGGGTAACAAAGGGTCTCGGCCTGAAACATCGACCGTACCTCTTGCTAGAGATGCTGCCTGGCCTGCTGCGTTCACCAGCAACTTTGATAAGAAAGTTCAGCAGTCTAATGAACAAGGAGGCAATTAAAAGAGAGAGAGAGAGTACGGCGCGATCTGTGACACGAGCTGGGAAGTCACCATGGTAACAGCTCAGAGCGGTTGAGCTAACGGACGCTGGAATTTTGGATGGGTTATAAAAAGTTGATCCTTCGGTCTGATAACGGCAGAGGAGACACGACACGAGGGAACTGCAGAAGCTACCCGAGAAACCACTGGTGGAGTTTAAGACCACCACGAGGGTAGAGATGACGGACCTATTAATTTCGACCCGTGATTACCAGTGTGGGTAAGAGCTTGCCTGTGGGGTCTGTTGTTGGTGAACCCGTGCCGTGTGTTAGTAGACCGTTCCCTAGAGGGGGCTCTGTCCATCTGTGTCTGTGTGGGGGTCACACGAAGTGACTCTGAAGACTTTGGAAGCAAGGACAACCAAAGCTGCCAACTTGAACATCAACTCAATTAACCCTCTCTCTCTCTCTCTCTCTCCACCAATTCAACTCGACGCAACACAAAGTGAACTGAACTGCTTAAACTTACCTGACACCGTAAGGCTGATATCTACCTCCTGGACTATTATTTTTGTATCCACACAAACATTTACGGATATATAGTTTATAACCTGTATTGTATTATTCGGTTTAAAGATAGTAATTCGTAGTAGTAATAAATGTAGTCTTAATTTATAGTAAAGTTGTGTTCCATTTCTGCTGGTCCTTTTCAACCCGTCCCGGGGTTTGTGACAACAGGGAGAATGTGCAGACTCCACATAGTTTGAACGGGAGGTCAGGACTGGACCCAGGGCCTCTGGCACTTCGACTCTGTGCCTGTACTGACTCTCTCCTTCTAAAGGTTGTTGATCACTTGGAGCTTTCAAAGGACAAGACAGATGTTTTTTATTCAGTAAAATGTTAAGGGACCCAGAGCAAATAAGACACAGTAACGATGAAACACAGAGCAAGCCCGTTCTAGCTAAGTGACGGAGCATACTCAAAAGGCCAAATAATTTGTTCTAACATTCTCATATTCCTAAAGGTGTCATTTGGGATGATTATTTGAGTGATTTTTTTAAACAATTTATCACTCAATAATGTATTGTGCACCAAAGAGCTGAGTATGATTAAAGCCAATTGTGGAATACCCAGAGTCTTTTTTTCCAACAATAGGACTCAAAGAAAATATCAGGAATTTGCCTTTGCAAAAGTCTCCAATTAAGAATGAACATACACTCAGTGTTGTGTACACCTGCTCGTTAATGCAAATATCTAGTCAGCCAATCATGTGGCAGCAGCTCAATGCATAAAAGCATGCAGGCATGGTCAAGAGGTTCAATTAAACATCAAAATGGGGAAGAGATTGTGATGTTAGTCATGGAATGTTTGTTGGTGCCAGACAGGGTGGTTTGAGTATATCAGAAACTGGAGATCTCCTGGGGTTTTCATGCAAAGCAGTCTCCAGAGTAGTGGTTACCAACCTTTTTAAGCCCAAGGTCCCCTACCTCGACCTTAGTGAAAGGCAAGATCTACTTGCTAAATCGTTTAGAGAAAAAACAGCTCAGATCGTACTGCCAATTTGAGGCCTTTTATTGGGCTAATTGTAGTTGAATTACGTAAAATACTTTTGTCAAACTTTCAAATTAATTCAAACAAGAAAACACTGTAACTAACATATCTTTCTTTACAATACTTCACATCTTTATTTCTAAGTTTCATTATTTAATTTTATTTCAACACGAAAAATAAATGAATAAAAATTGATTGTTGCAATCAGTGTGATGACTAGGGCTGAATGCTTATTGCTAGTTCCCTGAAATTTGGCTCTTAACTACAGACAGCCAGTCTGAGACAGTCTGTGAGGTGCCTATCAGTAAGACTGCTCCTGTACTTAGATTTATTAATTTTTCATCTGTGAAAGTGCAATTTCACATAGATAAGTTGACCCAAAGTAGGCACTGACTTTTAGTGCTATAAAACCAATGCATACATTGCGCATTGCTGGGGCCCCATCAGTAGTAATTGCCACCAGGTTATGAATGCGGTTGTCATTTTCACAGACATATTTTTCAAACTCATTGTAAATATCCTTACCTCTTGTTCTCTCTTTTAATTGCAAAAGAGTGAGGAAGTCCTCCTTTGTTGTAAAATCCTGGAAAGCCATTCTGACAAATACAACAAGCTGAGCTGTTTGCATTACATCCAGGGATTCATTGAACTGTAGTGAAAAATATCCACGTCCTCTGACAGTGACTCTACCCTCCTCGTCACTGTTGCAGGGCCAAGCGGTATATTATGTATTGCGGTTGTGATGTCGTTCTTGTTTTTAAAGTCATTAAAAACAGTCTCTGAGGTAATGGCCATTGCTTCCTTGAATAAATCACCATCTGTAAAAGGCTTCTTGTGTTTAGCCAAAAGGTGACTTACACGAAATGATGCTTCAATAGCAGCCTTATTTTGAGCAGCATTTTTGTGAAAAACGATTGCTGGGCCTTCAACCCTGATTTCAGCTCCTCAACTTTCCTGGCACGAATTGCGCTCTTTGGTGGGGGGGGGGTGGTAGGTGTCTTTAAATTTCTGGTGGTTGGTGTTGTGGTGCCGCTCCAGATTCCCTCTTTTAGTCAGTGCTTGTGTTTGGTGGCACAACATACATACACACTTGTCTTTCACCAAGGTAAATAGAAATTCCACTTCCCATTCTGGATGGAATTTGTACGTTTTCACTTTCTTTCGTGGAGCCTCCGCCATGCTATCAGGATATCACGAGTGAGTGCCGTATATTGATGTTTGCGACAGTCTGTACTCTTATCCAGTGGTCCCCAACCTCCGGGCTGTGAAGAATGCAGTGGTACAGTGGTGGCCGGAACACACCCAGCACATCTTTAAGAGAAAAAGCCAAAATAAACAAGCTAGTTAATTAGGTGCCACCCAGCATGTAATTAATCAGCTTGTTTATTTCGGCTTTTTTTCTTGAAGATGTGCTGGGTGTGTTCCGACTACCGCTGTACCGCTGCATTCTTCGCGTCCCGGTGGTTGGGGACCACTGCATATCTAATTTAATTGGTCACTTTGATGCAGCACAAGCTACGCTGAAAACGCAGTTCATGGCGGGGGTGCTACACACGTGCGCTGGGCAGGAAGAACGAAACTAAAGCCCCACAACCCGGAAACAATCTCTCTTTACAAAGAGCTTTGTAGCAAAAGTATTGCTATATTACCATTATCCTAATTAGCATTGCTTATTTTTATAATGCTCACATTACAACAGTATTTGTGTATTTATTTTTGATTTTTTTTGGGATCTACTGGGAAAGTCTCAAAGATGGACCGGTCGATTGTGATTGACGGGTTGGCGACCCCTACTCTGGAGTTTACAGAGAATGGGGCACAAAACAAAAGAAAAACATCCATTGAGTTACAAACAAGAAAAAGACTGCAGATGCTGGAAATCCAAAGCAACACACACAAAGTGCTGGAGGAACTCAGCTGGCCAGGCAGCAAACATGGAAAAAAGCATAGTCGGTGTTTCGGGCCGAAACCCTTCAGAAGGACATCCAGTGAGTAGCAGTTCTGTGGGTGAAAACGCCTTGTTAATAAGAAAGCTCAGAGTTCCAGTTCACAGGACAGTGGCAGTAGCTCAAGTAACCATGCATTACAACAGCGATGTGCAGAACAGCGTCTCTGAACACACAACACGCCGGACCTTGAAGTGGATGGGCCACAGCAGCAGAAGACCATGAGCATACACTCAGCAGCCTCTGAGTTGTATTAGGAGCAAGAGGCACCTAACAAAATGGCCTCTCAGTGCAGTTCAAAGGGCAAAAGGGTGGAGTAATAATCAGTGAGAATAACGATGTGTGGTTGTGCGCTGTTTTGAAGACTCTCCAAAATGGATTAAGCTATTATTTTACTGTGCTCATGCTTGCATTAAAACGTTAATTGAAATGGGCTTCAGCTTAATAAGGCAGTGGATGAAATTGCCATTTTATAGCTTATTGGCATGGTGCTGGAGCATGCAATTGTTTGCAAAGGCAAAGAGCGACTGTGATAGGTTTATGGGCCTTAGGCTGTTAAGTCAAGGGTAATAGTGAGAGTCTTCATTAATGGTTAGGCAGGCCTGATACTGTAAACCCCTTGACCTGTTCGTCAGATTCAGATTTATTTGTCACATGTACATGGAAACATACAGTGAAATGTGTGGTTTGTGTTAACAACCAACACAATCAAGGATGTTCCCGGGTCTGGAGGACCTGAGTTATAAAGAAAGATGGAATAGGTTAGGACTTTATGCCTTGGAACGTAGAGGATTGAGAGGAGATTAGATAGAAGTATACAAAATTATGAAGGTATAGGTAGGATAAATACAAGGAGGCTTTTTCACTGAGGTTAGTGAGAGTAGAACTAGAGCTTATGGGTTAAAGGTGAAAGGTCAGAAGTTTAAGGGGAACTTCTTCACTCAGAAGGTTATGAGATTGTGGAATCAGCTGCCAGCACAAGTGGTGCATGTGAGCTCGATTTCAACGTTTAGGAGAAGTTTGGATAGGTACTTGGGTGGTAGGGGTATGGAGGGCTATGATCCCAGTGCATGTTGATGGGAGTAGGCAGTTTAAATGGTTCAGTATGGACTAGATGGACCAAAGGGCCCGTTTCTATGCTGTAATTTTCTATGACTATGACTCGAAGTGTCGCCATACATTCTGGCAGCAACACAGCATGTCCCACAATGCTCAGCAGAACTACACAGGACACTGCAAAACAGGAAGACAACGACAGCTATTCAAGCCCCTTTCCTTACTCCCACCCACCCACACACCTAGACAGTCCTCCAAATCCCGGGCAGGCCCCTGGATCTCCAGTCTCCAGTCACTGGGCTTTAACTTGCAAACTTCTGGTCAACCTTCAGGCTCTGATCTTCAGTATCAACCCTGGGTCTTGCTGTTGACAGGTCCCCAAACTCCAGTGCTGAACTCTGGCCTCACCGACTGACCTCCTTTTTCTCCTCCTGCTTGCACAGGCTTCCAAACCCAGGACTCACTGACCTGGGACAGCCAGACATCCACGGATGCCCTTCACCATCCGTCCACATCGCTAGGCCTCGAAAGATGAGTGGAGGCCTAGTCTGTGGATGTCCTTCGTCACCTGTCCGCCTCACTGGAGTTCGAGGGCATTTGAGTTGGAAGCAGGAATTGGCTAACTTGTCTACTCTGTCATTCATGAAGCTCTTGGCTGACGTTTGATCTCAGAGTGCATTTTCCTTCACCGGTCCTGTAAACCTGGTTTCCTTTATATCAATAGAAATCCATTGATCTTTGTTGAGAATGAACTCAGTGAATGACCCCCTAAGATGGAGAGTTCCAAAGAAAATGTCAAACCTTTCAATGAACAAAGGAAGTCCTGGGATTGATTTCTTGAAGCAATGGATTTAGAGATAACACTAATCTCTATATTGTCAGAGCTGCACAGCAGCTTAGCTGTTGGAGTAATACCATTACAACACCAGGAACCTGTGTTAAATTCCATTGCTGTCTGTAAGGAGTTTGCACTTTCCTCCTCCCTCGCTTCATAAATAATGGCCTATATTTTCCAGTCTCTTTATTGTTGTAATCCTTATAAATATATCATCCCTGTAAACCTTCTCAGCTCCGTCTTCAGTGCTTCTGTATCCTTTCTGTAGTAAAACGAATCAAAATTGTACCCGTAAATGATTTTCTTAGACGTGCAGCACGGTAAAAGGCTATCTCGGCCCAACAAACCCCGAGTGCACAGTTATACCATGTAACCAATAAACCCAGTAACCCGTGCGTCACTGGACTGTGAAAAGAAACCAGAGCACTTGGTGGAAACCCACACAGTCACCGGGGGAGAACATAAAAGTCCTTACAGATAGTGGTGGGAATTGTACCCCCATCGGTGATCGCTGGCACGGTCAATTGATGTGCCAACTGCTTCACCATCATGCACCAAAGGCGATGCGTAGTTAAACCAGAATGTTTAACTGAATCATTCAGATATTGCCAGGAATACATGACTGAAGATGTCTACATCCTGAGCCATCCTGTTAGACTCCCAAATGTTTGTCCACATGTATGGCTCTATATAGCCTGGGGAGGACCTGCGTAAGACCAGAGTACCATAGACTATAAGTGATTGGAGTGGAATTAGGCCATTCGGCCCATCAAGCCTGCTCCACTATTGCATCATGGATCACACACAAAACGCTGGTGAACGCAGCAGGCCAGGCAGCATCTATAGGGAGAAGCACAGTCGACATTTCAGGTCAAGACCCTTCATCAAGACTAATGGGAAGAAGAGATAGTACGAGATTTGAAAATGGGAGGGGGAGGGGGAGATCTGAAATGATAGGAGAAGACAGGAGGGGGAGTGGTGAAGCTAAGAACTGGGAAGTTGATTGGCAAAAGGGATAGAAGGCTGGAGAAGGGGGAGTATCATGGGACAGAAGGCCTTGGAAGAAAGGAAGGGGGAGGGGAGCATCAGAGGAAGATGGAGAACAGGCAAGGAGTTATTGTGAGACGGAAAGAGAGAAGAAGAAAAATAAATAAATAAATAGGAGGGATGGGGTACGAGGGGGAGGTGGGGCATTTACAGAAGTGAGAGAAATCAATGTTCATGCCATCAGGTTGGAGGCTATCGAGGTGGAATATAAGGTGTTGTTCCTCCAACCTGAGTGGCTTCATGTCGACAGTAGAGGAAGCCATGGATTGACATATCGGAATGGGAATGGGACGTGGAATTAAAATGTGTGGCCACTGGGAGATCCTGCTTCCTCTGGCGGACGGAGCGTAGGTGTTCAGCGAAATGGTCTCCCAGTCTGCGTCGGGTATCACCAATATATAAAAGGCTGCATCGGGAGCACCGGACGCAGTATATCACATAGTATTGCATCATGGATGCTTTATTTTCTCTCTCAACCCCATTCTCCTGCTTTCTCTCTGTAACCTTTGATGCCCTTACTGGTCGAGAACCTATCAATGTCTGCTTTAAAGATTCCCAATGACTTGGCCTCCACAGCTGTCAGTGGCAACCACTTCCATCAATTCATCATCCTCTGGCTAAAGAAATTCCTCCTCATCTCTGTTCTAAAGGAATGTCCTCTTCTTGTGAGACTGAGCCCTCTGATCCTAGACTCTTCCACGAATGGGAAAGTCCTCTTCACAGTCACTCTATCCAGGACTTTCAATATTCGGTAGGGTTCAATGAGATTCCCTTCTCCTTCTTCTAAGCTCCAGTGAGTACAGGCCCAGAGCCATCAGACACTCCTCATACGTATATGGATCTTGATAAAGTACTTACAAAGGAGATTGCTATATAAACAAGCTTAGGTGACACAGATCTGGGTGTAATATGCTAGCATTGATTGTATTTTAGAGCATTGAAAGAAGATGACCGTTTCAGGTTGGCCAGCTGGAGGAATTATGATTGGTCCCCACCTATTCACAATGCACATCAGCAATTTGATTCAGGAGACCAAGTATCATACTTCCAAGATACAGTGATAGGTGGAGTTGTCAGCAGAAAGGAGGGTACAGTGAAATGTAGAGAAGCCAAGAGAATGGCTAAAAGTAATGTAAATGCAATATATTTATGGAAAATGTGGAATTGTGCACTATGGTGCACAGAGCGGAAAAGCTGAGTTCAATTCTGCCACTGTGAGGTGTTTGTATCTTCTCCCCATGATCGAATGAATGTCAGTCCACGATGCTGTGTGCTTAGCTCCCTGTTCTATTCGCTTTATTCTCATGACTGAGAGGCTAAGCACAGCTCCAATGCCATATTTGCGTTCCAACGATGACGGAGAATCAGCAAGTGGGAAGAGGTTTGAAAATCTGGCTGAGTGTTGCCACAACAACAATCTCTCACTCAATGAGGCAAGACCAAGGCAATGATTATTGAATTCTGGAGGAGTGAACTAGAGGACCATTAGCCAGTCCTCATCGGGGGATCGGAGGTGCAGGGTGTCAGCTGTTTTAAATTCCTCGGTGTTATCATTTCAGAGGATCTTTCCTGGGCCCAGCACGTAAGTGCCTTTACAAAGAAAGCATGGTAGTGCCTCTATTTCCTTAGGAGTTTGTGGAGATTTGGCATGACATCTAAAACTTTGATGAACTTCTATAGATGTGTTGTGGAGAGTATAGTGAATGTTTCCATCGTGGTCTGGTATGGAAGCACCAGTGCACTTGTATGGAAAAGCCTACAAAAGTGGTGAATTTTGTCCGGTCCATCAGGGTGAAGCCTTCCTCACGATTGAGCACATCTACGTGGAATGCTGTCGCAGGAAAATAGCATTCATCAGCAAGGACCCACACCATCCAGGCCAAGTCCTTTTCTCACTGCTGCCATCAGGAAGAAGGGACAAGAGCCTTAGGATCCATACCACCAGGTTCAGGAACAGTTACTACATCTCAACCATCAGGCTCTTAGAACTAGAGGAGATAACTTCACTCGCCCCATAAATGAACTGCTCGTACAACCAAAGGACTCACTTTCAAGGACTCTTCATCTCATGTTCTCAATGGTTATTGCTTATTTATTTATTATTATTATTATTTCTTTTTCTTTTTGTATTTCTACAGTTGTTGAGGGTTTTTTTGCACATTGGTTGTAGTCCGTTCTATTGGGTATGTTAGTTCATTGATTCTATTGCGTTTCTTTGTATCTACCATGTTTGACCACAAGAAAATTAATCTCAGGTTTGTGTGTGGTGACATATATGTACTTTGATAATAAATTTACTTTGAACTTTGAACCTTTTAAATGGTTAAGCATTAGGTAATTTTGATGTCCAAATGGATTTCAGTGTCCTTGTACACAAATCACTGAAAACCTACTTCCAGGTGCAGAAAACAATTAATAATGCATGCAATGTGATCGTTTTAATACGGGAGGATTTGAGTACAAGGATGCAGATGTCTTACAACAATTATAACGGTCCCTGGTGAGAATGGTGCCTGAAGTATGGTGCAAAGCGTTAATCTCCTCACCTCAAAAAGAATGTGACCGTCATAGAAGGAATGTGGGAATGAATCACTAAATTAGTTTCAGGGGTGGCCTGTATTCTGCATAAGAAGAGGTTGAGTATGTTAATTTTCGGAATCAAAATCAGATTCATTACCACTGCTGTTGTTGCTGTTGTTCCTTTTCACGTCTTGTGGCGCGTCAGGTGGAATTTTTTGCCATCTCTTTAGCCTTTGCCTGTTTTCACGAGGCTGAGTTGCTAGGCCAATGCTCAAGCCAGCTCGGACGGAAAGCATGCAAGGGGCCGGCCAGATTTGAACCGGGGACCATTTGCTTCGAAGTCCGGTGCTGATGCCCCTACACCACCGGCTGCCATCGTCACTGTATATGACGTGAAATTTGTTATTTTGTGGCAGCAATGCCACGTAAAGTCATAAAATTACTATATATACTTTATGAATAAGTTATTGCGAAATGAATAAATTTCTACTCACCAATAGTTCATTGTTTAGTTGTCAAGTTGTCATTGTCAAGTTTCTAGACCCGTATCCTCAGGGGCATACCAGAATTAGAGAAGATCACATTGACACGCACCAGCAACCCACATTGAACTCCTGCCATTGTCTGTGAAGAGTTTGTATGTTCTACCCATGATTGCAAGTGTTTTCTCTGAGTGCTCTGGTTTCTTCCCACAGCCCAAAGATGAGCAGGTTAGTTGGTTAATTGGTCACATGGGTATAAATGGGCAACACAGGCTCATTGGATATGAAGGGCCTGTTACTGTATCGTATCTCTAAGCAGAGGAAATGAAATGTACAAATTTCCTAAGGGTTTGATAGGATAGATGCAGGGAGGATAGGTCTCCTGCCAAAGAGTCTAAAACCAGCTGTTCTGTCTCAAAATAAGGCACAGGCCGTTTAGGATGGACGGGGTGAGAATTTGAAAGGGAAGTGAACCTGTAGAATTCTCAGCCCTAGAGATCTGAGTAAGCTCGGTCTTCAAATTCATTGCAAACAGAGAAGGATAGGTTTCCAGAGATTAAGGAATTATGGCACTACCATCAGGCAGGAGGTACTGTAGTGTTAGGACAAGGACTGTTAGGAAGGGAAACAACTTCTTCACCCAGGCCATGAGGCTACTGAACTCTCTGCCACCACCCGGATGTCATCATCACGCTGGAAGCACCAGTTGTGTTATATCGTTTACTTTTTAACTTGTGTCATAAATGCACTTTATTATTTGTTAATTTGCTGGTGGTGATATTATCTTTGTTTCGTGTGTGTTGTGTTGTGCATCTTGGTTCAGAGAAACGTTTCGTTTGGTGGTATTCATGTCTATGGTTGAATTTGTACTTGAATCCTGGAAGAATGCTGGAAAATGGCATTAGAATCAAAGATCAACCATAGTCCTCAGGATGATAGAAGAGGGTTAACGAGCTAAAAGTACCACTGCTGCTCCTAATTCTTATGTTAATATTCATATGAGGGATGAAAGGATGGTGGAAGTTTAGGAATATTGTGTTCATTTCTGGTCACCTCATTGTCAGAAGGATGTGGAGTTTTAGAGAGGGTGCAGGATTCAGCCTGGATTGGAAAGCAGGTTTTAGAGGAGAGGTTGAACAAGTCAGCACTTCTCTCTTTGGAGAAATACAAAATGATGAGGCAGAGTGAGAGCGGACAGCCAGTGTCCTTATCACAGGGTGCCAATGGTTAACATCAGAGGTAATACTTCTAAGCGATTAAAGGAAATTATAGGTGGGGGGATGTCAGAGGGAAGTGGTTACGCAGAGATTGGTAAATGTATGGGTCACGTTAGAGGTTCGTCTATTAGGACACTTAAGGGACTCTTGCACGTGGATGAAAGAGAAATGGGGGGGACTATGTGGGAGGGAAAGGGTTAGATTGATAGTGGAGTAGGTTAAAAGATCAGCACAACATCATGGGCCAAAGGACCTGTACTGTACTGTTCTATGTTATGTCTACAAAAAATGGTGGATACAGCCCAATCCATCACCGGCCCTTTCCAACATTGAGCACGTTTACAAGGAGCACTGCCACAAGAAAGCTTCAACCATCATGAAGGGCTCCCATCATCTAGGCCGTGCTCTGTTCTCACTGCTGTCATTGGGAAGGAGGTACAGGAGCCTTAGGTCCCACATCTCCAGGTTCAGGAACAGTTATTACGCTACAATCATCGGGTTCCTGAACCAGTGTGGATAACTTCACTCATCTCAACGCTGAAATAATCCCACACCCCATGGAATCATTTCTACAACTCATGTTCTCAGTATTATTTATTTACTGTTTTATTCATTATTGGCTTGATTTGGTCTCTTTTGCATATTTGTATGTTTGTCAGCCTTTGGCATGTATAGTTTTTCAAATTCAAGTTTCAAACTCCTAGGAATGCACACCTCGTACAACCTCTCATGGTCCCAAAACACATCCTACACAATCGGGAAAACTTACCAACGTCTCTACTTTCTGAGGAGGCTGAAGACAGCTGAACTTTTTGCCTCAATACTCACATCTCTACAGTAGAGAGCATCATAGCATGCTGCATCGCCGCACGGTACAGAAACTGCACAGCAGCAAACAGGAAGACTCTACAACTGTGGTCGGGACTGCCAAACGCATCATCAGCATCAGCCGACCTGCCATCAAGTACACAGAAAAGGGCCAGTAACATCATGAAAGACCCCAACCACGTGGTCATGGACTGTTTGTCCCACTCCCAACAGGGAAGAAGTTACGTATCTTCCACACTAGGACCACCAGAATCAAACACGGTTACTCTCCCCAAGCAGTAAGGCTGACCAACACTTGCACCCACTAACCCGCCCCACCACACACCCACACCACCACTAATTTATTATTTCTTGTCAGAGTTACCTTGTACTTGGACATTCCTGTGCCTAGTGTCACTTCATGGATATACAATCAAACTATGTATATAAGCTATCTTATGTATTTATATTTATTGTGTTTTTTTGGTGCTGAAGTAACAATTATTTCATTCTCCTTTACACTTGAGTACTGGAAATGACATTAAACAATCTTGAATCTTAATCTTACGCGTCTGTATTTTCCTGTGAATGCCAGCAAGAAAGTGAATCTCAGGGTAGCATGTGGTGACGTATACTCTGCATATTTTGATAATAAGTTGACTTAGACTTTTTTATATTCTATGTACACTGACAGCTATAGAAGTGGAAAGAGAGAAGCAGGCTTCTGAGAAACAAAACCAGAAAATGCAGGAAGCTCTGGTGAAGCCAGAATGGAAAGAGAAACAGAGTTAAAGTTTCAGGGTGAAAACTGTCCTTCAGATGTGATGGTACCTCACCTGCTGAGTGCTCCAGGAGTTTCAGTTTTCATTTCATATCGCCAGCATCTGCTGTTGTATTTTTCTCATGTGTTTATCAGACACCATGAGCTGCTGGGTTGAATGGCCTCTTCCTCTGCCGTACATCCTATGTAAAGCTGAACCTGGAACAGCCTCTCCACTTTATGCAAAACACCAGACGTGCAGCATGCTGGCTGTGTGAAAGGCAACCTGCCAGGTGTACATCTTGGAGACATATTGTGCCATTCCGCACTCCCAAAATATAAATTACTGAGAATTTATTTGTGCTCTTTTTTGGCTTGTAACAAATATTGATGCAACATTCTGGACTAAAGCCCTGCCAATGCTAAATTTTTGTGCCAACAGATTTATCGTTTTGCAGTGTTCTCTGTGCCTTACACTGCAAATTCAAGCCACTTAGCAATCATCAGGATGCAGGGTGAATATTCTACCTCAGAACAGTGAGCAAATCAAAATGGTGCACTGAATACTGGTGCACTATTAGTAAGGCTGTATGTCTCTCATGTCTCTTAACAAGCAAACACTATGGTTTAATTAAAGAAAAATTATGAATTTTGCTGGAGAAAGAAATACTTAGTGGTTAAATATTACATAAAGTAAAATTAGACACATAAATATTGACTGTGAGTTCTTTTTTAGAAAAAAGGGTCAACATTATGTGGATAATTTGTAAGGCAAAAGCTCTACTGTGCTGCTAAAAGGCAGTTGAAGAACAATTAGGTTGACAAGTTTGTCTCTGTCTATCAAACTTCTTAACCTCAGACTATTTTCCTCTCTTGAGGCATCCCAAATGAGTGAGAGAGAGAGAGAGAGAGAGAGAGAGAGAGAGAGAGAGAGACACACAGAGAATGAATTTGCATTTAGCAAATAGTACAGCATTTATTGTTTGACCCTAGCTGCCCTCGAAAAGGTGGGGGTGAGCCACCCCTTGAACTGCTGAGGTCCCTTGCGTACTGGCATTGCTGCAGGATTTATAAGCAGTGACAGTGAAGGGGCAGCTTCCCAGGTCAGGAGAATGAGTGACTCTGATGTACATTCCGAGCAGTTTCTACTTCCGTTTGTCATTTAACCTCCTTGACTTCTACTCCACCATTGTTGTTCCTTTCACCACTTTCTGTCCTTTTCCTCTTTCTGAACTTGCTTTCAAGCCTGAGGTACAAGAGATTCTGCAGGTGCTGGAAGTTTTTCAGAATCAGAATCAGGTTTAATATCACTGGCATATGTCATGAAATTTGATAACTTAGCAGCAGCAGTACAATGTAATACATAATAAATATAGAAAACAAGTAAATGAATTACTGTAAGTATATACTGTATATGTGTGTGTCAGGATCTTTACTGGTAATGCTCTAGGCATTTCATTTCGCAGTTCTGTAAGAGCAGTCTGTCCTGCTTTCTGCCTGTTGGGATTATTGTTGAAGACAAGGGATGATGTGGAACGTGTGCCTCCAATTAGGATGCTGGAACTGGTGTGAGGGTTTTTTGGTGAGGGACAGTGAGGTTGGTCTTGGAGCTTTTGTTTTGCGGGCGCTGAAGAGGAAAGACGCTGGGGAGAACCGGTGATAGGATATGACCCGGTGGGAGAGACGTTTCTTTGAGATCAAGGTGGTGTGAGCTTTCATGTTGACCGAGGGCCCAGCGCGTGAGTGACTGAGAAGTTCAAGATGAGCTCCAACTTGTGCACATTTGACTGTTTAATTAAAATGCAGCCTATTCTTTTTTAAGTTAAGATCCATAAATATAATTCTTTTAATCGTATGCAGTTATTTCGTGGCACTAATTTGTAACAAGGCAGCAAATTACACAGCGTCCACACAAACCGGGGTTTGGGATGGGAGAGCCATCCCAATCTCATGAGCTTGGCAGGATCAGAGAACATCTTCCCTTGACTTACGCAGCCAAGGGAACTAGGAGGTTTCATATGTTAAATAGTTAAATAAAAAATAGTGTAAAAACAGAAATAATTAAAAAACTGAGGTAGTGTTCATGGGTTCAATGTCCATTTAGAAATCAGATGGCAGAGGAGAAGAGGCTGTTCCTGAATTGCTGACTGCGCCTTTGGGCTTCTGTACCTCCTTCCTGCTGGTAACAATGAGAAGAGGGTAACGTCCTGGGTGATGGGGGTCCTTAATAATGGATGCCAGCTTTCTGAGGCATCACTCCTTGAATATACTATGGAGGCTAGTACCCATGATGGAGCTGATTAATCTTACAACTTTCTGCAGCTTCTTTTGATCCTGTGTGGTAAACCTACCCTCATACCAGATGGTGATGGAACAATGCACACAAAACAATGAAGGGTCTTGGCCTGAAACGTCAATTGTTTCATTTCCCTCCATAGATACGGCTGAGTTCCTCCAGCATTTAGTGTGCCTGTGTCGCATTCTGTGTGCGTGTGTCGCATTCTGTGTGCCTGTGTCGCATTCTGTGTGCGTGTGTCGCATTCTGTGTGCCTGTGTCGCATTCTGTGTGTGTGTGTCGCATTCTGTGTGCCTGTGTCGCATTCTGTGTGTGTGTGTGTGTGTGTGTCGCATTCTGTGTGCCTGTGTCACATTCTGTGTGTGTGTGTCGCATTCTGTGTGTGTGTGTCGCATTCTGTGTGTGTGGCGCATTCAAAGTTGTTGCATCTTATCAGTTTTTCAGTATGGCTGACAGGTCTTCAGCTTTGGAAGATTACTTCCCACAGGGCTTGCCTAAACTGGTGATTACTTCCAGCATTTTACTTCAGAAAATAAGAAAAGTCAGTGTACTGATCACAACAGCTGCTTTTAAAGAGTGATTTGGGGTTAACATTATCTTGTTGTCTGAAGTCTGGATAAGAAGATTTGACCAGAAACAACCTCCTCCAATTAATCGGAAGCCTGCTGCCTTGTATAGTCAGCTTTTGTGCAAATAATAGATTGGCACTTTTGACTGCTTTTTTTCCAGCCTGGTAACACTGAGTGACAAGTTAATACTCCTAAAGTGCACATGGCCGTCTGTTTATTAGGAGCAGACTGCCATGCTTTTAGTCTGGTGTCACTCACTTGCTTTCTCTTCTAATTACACCTCTTCAGTCCTTTCCATGCCAAAGGTGTAGTCGAAATGCAAACTTGTCATTTTGCTTCTTCGCACCTGTCACACACCTCCCACCACTCTCTATATTTACATACTTGTGAACTTTGAAATTATTCCTACTTCATTCACTGGGTGAGAGAAGTGGAGAGGAGGTCGCTGGTTCTAAAAGCATTGTGAATGCATTAGTGAGGATTTTCTTAAACAGCTAAACACCTTCTTTGCCAAATAAATGAGGTATGTTGAACAGAGGGGTTTTGCCTTCACAATGTCCACCTGGGGAAAACTCACAGATTACAGAACGGTTTTAGAGAGTAGATTCACTAGGATACTTTCTACGGTTAGTATCATGGGGTGAGGACGAATTTAACAATGAAGCCTCATTTCATTGGAGCAGCTCAGGACTGAAGGATATAATGAGGGGGGATGAGAGGGACAAAGAGAGACAGGACAGAGAGGGGGAGAGAGAGAAAGAGAGAGAGAGGGAGAAGGAGAGTGAGCGAAGAGAGAAAATTTCGGAGAGAAAGATTGAGAGAGAGAGGGATTGAGAGAAGGAGAGGTTGAGAGAGTGATAGAGTGAAAGAGAGCAATTGAGAGAGAAGGAGATTGAGGGGAGAGAGGAAAAATTCAAAGAAAGAGAGAGTGGGATTGAGAGAAAGAGTGAAAGGAGAGTGAGAGAGGGAAAGGGAGAGTGAAAGAGAGAGAAAGGCAGAGCATTGAAAGAGAGCGTAGAGGAAGATGAGCCAAGGATGACATTAGAACTGAGACTATGAATTTAACTGCAAGGATCCAGTCTCTCCTCAAACTCCACCCCAGACACCTCACTGGGATGCATCTCTGCAGTGCAGTTCGACAGTGTGCGGATCAAAAATGTACTCAGCTTGCCAGCTGTGGCCCAATCAATGTTTGTAAAAATGTGTTAAAGCCTCTTTGCTCCTGTATTCTATGGCTAGCTAATAAATGCAAGCATCCACATACTATCTTCACCACCTTAATTAACTGCAGATGATCCCCCTGACTCTTAGTATACCCTGGGATTCCTCCATTCATGCTACGTGTCCTATCCATAAGTGACTCCTCTCGTCACCCTCTCTACCAAATCACCTCACACTCGTCAGGACATTACTTCCCAAAATGAAGAGCACCTTTTCTATACTCATGTGACAACTCAGGCTATTGCCCAGTATTCACACCGTGGCCACTTTATCAGGTACACCTGTGCCCTTGATGAAAACATCTAACCAGCCAAACATATGGCAGTAATTCAATGCATAAAAGCATGCCAACATGGTCAAGAGGTTCAGGTGTTGATCAGACCAAGCATCAGAATGGAGGAGAAATGCAATCTAAGTGACTTTGACCATGGAGTGATTTTTGGTGCCAAACTGGGTGGTTTGAGTTTCTCAAAAACTGCTGACCTCTTGGGAAACTCTCGAGTTTACAGGGCATGGAGCAAAAGAACAGTAAACATTCAGCGAGCGGCAGTTCTGTGGGCAAAAACACCTTGTTAATGAGATCAGTCTGAGGTGAATGGCCAGACTGGTTCAAGCTGACAGGGAGGCAACAGTAACTCAAGTAATCATATATTACAACAGTGGTGTACAGAGGAGCATCCTGAATACACAGCGCATCGAACCTTGAAGAGGATGGGCTACAGCAACAGAAGGCCACGGACTTACTGAAACACAATCAGTGGCCACTTTATTAGGTGCTTCCTGTACCTAACAAAGTGGTCACTGAGTATTTTTGTTAACTACAGATGTTTGTTCACTATAAAGGGTGGCACTGTAGTATAACACTTTATGGTGCCAATGGTAAGGTCAAAAATCAATTCCCGCCGCTGTCTGCAAGGAGTTTGTACATTCTTCCTATGACTGCATGAGTTCCTCAGGGTGCCCTGGTTTCCTCCCATAATCTAAAGACGTATGGGCTAGGGTAAGTAAGATATGGGCATGCTATTAGAGACGGAAGCATGGCGATACTTACAGGCTTCCTCCAGCGCATCCTCGATGCAAGTGACGCATTTCACTGTAAGGTTTGATGTACATGTGACGAATAAAGCCAATCTTTTATCTCAAGAGCTGTATCTTTACCACACCCACCACTCCATCACCTACTCTGCAAGCCTTTTACAGGTGAGACCAAACTGCGATGAAGATTTCCTCCTGCAGGCATTTCTATGCTTGGGACAACAAGTACCAACCCTTCTCCTGATATTTATCAGATATCTGACTGTTGATGTTCAGAAGACACTGCAGAGATGCAGCTAATAGATCTCCAGTTTCACAAGTTCAGTTTGAATTCTCAGTTCTACCTGAGTGACTAATAAACTCAAGAGATTCTGCAGATGCTGGAAATCCAGAGCTACATACACAAAATGCAAGAGGAACTCAGCAGGTCAGGCAGCATCCATGGAGTTGACCTGCAGAGTTCCTCCAGCATTTTGTGTGTTACCTAAGTGACTATGTGGGTTTCCTCCAGTTGCTGGTAGCTGCACGATCGCTTTACAGTGCCTGCTATATATGATTGGGGTTCAATTCCCACCACTGTCTGAAAAGAGTGTGTACATTCTCTCCCTGAATGCATGGGTTTCCTCTGACTACCCCGGTGTCCTCCCACATTGCAAAGAGCTACAGGTTAGGGTTAATAAGTTGCGGGCTAATGATATTGGTGACGGAAGCATTTCAATACTTGCAGGCGGCCCCCATCACATCTCGAACTGCATTGGTCGTTGACACAAAATGAGGCATTTCACTGTATGTCTCGGTGGTTCTGTGTAAATGAGACAAATGAAGTTAACCTTTTCTTGACACCTTCTGTCTTCTTTCCGCTGCAGACAACAGATACTGCAGTGAGTGGAATTTGGAGCAAAACAAAAACGTAACTGGTGGAGGAACTCAGCAGGTTAGACGACAAACTGCGGTGGGAAATGGACAGTCCAGGTTTTGAGTCAAAGCCCTGCATCTGGTCAGAGTAGAAGCTGGAAGGAGGGAGACAGAGAAGGGGGAATGTTGTTCATGCAACCATCAAAAGACAAAACAACCAACATAATTAAGGATCCTCTTACCCTGGCCGTTCCTTTTTCTCCCCTCTCCTGCTGGGCAGAAGGTACAAAAGCCTGAGATTACGTACCACCAAGCTCATGGACGGCTTCTACTCCTGCTGTCAGCAGACTCTTGAATGGACCTCTCGTCTGCTGAAAAGATGAACTTTTGACTCCCCAGCTACCTTGTCATTGAACGTGGAACACCACAGTGGTGGGCAGGCTATTAGGCTCACAACATTGTGCTGATCCTTGATGCCAATTTATACGGAATGTCCTCCTCCTCTGTATCATTCATATCCCCCCAGTTCCTTCATATTTATGTGCCTATCTAAACAGCCTGCTTTCTTTATTTCTCTCTCTACTCTCTACTGCCCATTATGTTGCTGGTGTTTAGGGCAGCAATGAAGGTTTTCCATCTCTGGCGGTGTTCATGACTTCCTTCATCATGTCAGTAGGTTGGTTTCCACCACTGTCAGTCATGCACGTTCCGGGCGAAGACTCAGGAACTGTCGCACTCAGATGTAGAAGGATTCTTCACTGTTGTTTCTGTAACAATTTTGTCTTACCAGTCAGGGTTGTTAGCCCTGAGCTGAACCCCCAGACCTGGAGGACTGTCTTCTACCCTTTGACCTGTTTGGCATGAGTAACCCTACCAAGAGCCAATGCATAAAGCCCTGACTTCAGTCAACATAGTTCTCTGGTTCATTGAGGCTTGCAAGCCTCCAAACTCTATGACAAGTTTGTGGTCCTCTTGGAGGTTCCTTTAATACCCTGGTAACCTATTTCAGGTTCCTACCACTCTGCAGAAAAATAACTTGCTCCCTGTATCCTTAAATACATGTTCTCTGATAACACAAAATATTCTGCAGATGCTGGGCTCAAAGCAACACTCACAACACGCTGGAGGAACTCAGCAGGTCGGGCAGCATCTGTGGAAACGATGAGTCGATGTTTCGGGCCGGAACTCTTCGTCAGGACTGTAGAGGGACGGGGCGGAGGCCCTATAAAGGAGGTGGGGGGAGGGTGGGAAGGAGAAGGCTGGTAGGTTTCATGTGAAAAACCAGTAAGGGGAAAGATAAAGGGGTCAGGGAGGCGAAGCAGGGAGGTGATAGGCAGGAAAGGTGAAGAAAGAATAGGGGAAAACACAATGGGCAGTAGAAGGAGGTGGAACCATAAGGGAGGTGGTAGGCAGCTGGGGGAGGGGGCTTCCCAAAACCAATCAAGTACAGTCTCTCCTCTTCCTTCAGTTAGTCCTGACGAAGGGTCTCGGCCTGAAACGTCGACTGCACCTCTTCCTACAGATGCTGCCTGGCCTGCTGCGTTTACCAGCAACTTTGATGTGTGTTGCCAGTCTCTCCTCTTGTAGGCTTATCTACATTTTGTGTCAAGAAACCTTCTTGAACACACCTAACAAACTTCACCCCATCTAAACCCCTCGCTCTAAGGATATGCCAATTGATATTTGGGAAATTAAAATCTCCCACCACGACAACCCTGTTATTATTACCCCCTTCCAGAATCTGTCTCCCGATCTTCTCCTCGATGTCCTTGTTGTGTGGTCTATAAAAAACACCCAGTAGAGTTATTGAACTCTTCCTGTTCCTAATCTCCACCCACAGAGATTCCGTAGACAATCCCTCCATGATGTCCTCCTTTTCTGCAGTCGTGACGCTATCTCTGATAAACAGTGCCATGCCCCCACCTCTTTTGCCTCCCTTCCTGTCCTTCCTGAAACATCTAAAGCCTGGCACTCTAAGTAGCCATTCCTGCCCCAGAGTCATCCAAGTCTCTGTAACGGCCACCACATCATAGCTCCAAGTATTGATCCACGCTCTAAGCTCATCTGCTTTGTTCACAATACTCCTTGTGTTAAAATAGACACATCTCAAACCATCGGTCTGAGCGCGTCCCTTCTCTATCGCCTACCTATCCTCCTTCTCGCACTGTCTCCAAGCTTTCTCTATTTGTGAGCCAACCGCCTCTTCCTTCAGTTTGGTTCCCACCCCCCAGCAATCTTGGTTTAAACTCTCCCCAGTAGCCTTAGCAAACCTCTCCGCCAGAATATTGGTCCTCCAGGATTCACATGCAGCTTGTCCTTTTTGTACAGGTCCCTCCTGACCCGAAAGAGGTCCCAATGATCCAGAACTCTGAATCCCTGTCCCCTGCTCCAATTCCTCAGCTACGCATTTATCCTCCACCTCACTCTATTCCTATACTCACTGTCGCATGGCACAGGCAGTAATCCCGAGATGACTACCTTTGAGGTCCTGCTTCTCAACTTCCTTCTTAACTCCCTGTTGTCTACTTTCAGGACCTCCTCCCTTTTCCTGCCTATGTCATTGGTACCAATATGTACCACAACCTCTGGCTATTCACCTTCCCACTTCAGGATATCATGGATGCAATCTGAAACATCCCGGACCCTGGCACCTGGGAGGCAAACTACCATCTACTTTTCTTTCCTGCATCCACTGAATCGCCTGTCTGACCCCATAACTATAGATTCCCCTATCACTGCTGCCATCATCTTCCTTTCCCTACCCTTCTGAGCCACAGGGCCAGACTCTGTGTCAGAGGCATGACCACTGTTGCTTCCCCCAGGTAGGCTGTCCACCCCAACTGTACTCAAGCAGAAGTACTTATTGTCAAGCGGTACAGCCACAGCGGTGCTCTCTTGCCTCTGACTCATGCCCTTCCCTCTCCTGACTGTTACCCACATATCTGTCTCCCCAGTCCCCAGTGTGACTACCTACCTATAGCTCCTCTCTATCACCTCCTCACTCTCCTGATCACACGAAGGTCATCGAGCTGCATCTCCGGTTCCCTAACACGGTTCCTAAGGAGCTGCAGCTTGATGCACCTGGCGCAGATGTGGCCATCCGGGAGGCTGGGAGTCTCCCGGACTTCCCAAATCTGATACCGAGCGCAGAACATTGGCCTCACATGCATTCTTCCTTTCTGTATGCTACAGAGATAACCTAACGCGCCTCGATCCCTTATTGCCAAAGCCCCGTTGAGCCAAAGCCTTCCTACTCTGTCTCCCTCTATTCTGATATCCACTCTATAAAGCTGTCTCCTTTTAAACTCTTCTTGCTGTTCTCACTGGCTGACATCCATGTGCTTGCGCAGTCATGTCCTGATCAAACCACTGAAGACTTAACTGTCTCCTTTGAAACTCTTCTCACTTTTCAATTCTCCTCACTGTTCTCACTGGCTGACGTCCATGTGCTTGCGTAGTTGTGCCCTGATCAAGCCACTGAAGAAATAACCTTCAGAGTGTTTCAATGAGATCCCCCCCTCATTCCCCTGAACTCCAGGGAATACAGCCCAAGAGCTGTCAGATGTTTCTCTTACGGTAACCCTTCTATTCCTGGATTCATTTTTGTGAACCTTCTCTGAATCCTCTCCAATGTCAGTATATCCTTTCTAAAATAAGGAGCTCAAAACTGCACACAATACTCCAAGTGTGGTCTCACAAGTGCTTTACAGAGTCTCAAAATCACATCCCTGCTCTTATGTTCTATACCTTTAGAAATGAATAGCCAACATTGCATTCACCTTCTTCACAACCAACTCAACCTGGAAGTTAATCTTTAGGGTATCTTGCACAAGGACTCCCAAGTCCCTTTGCATCTCTCCATTTTGAATTCTCTCCCCATCTTAATAATAACAGTCTGCCCATTTACTTCTTCCACCAACATGCATGACCATACACTTTCCAACATTGTATTTCATTTGCCACTTCTTTGCCCATTCCCCTAAACTATCTAAGTCTCTCTGCAGGCTCTCCGTTTCCTCAACACTACCCACTCCTTCACCTATCTTTGTATCATCAGCAAATTTAGCCACAAATCCATTAATACCATAGTCCAAATCATTGACATACATCATAAAAAGCACTGGTCCCAACACCGACCCTGTGGAACTCCACTAGTAACCGGCAGCCAGCCAGAATAGGATCACTTTATTCCCACTCTCTGTTTTCTGCCGACCAGCCAACGCTCTATCCACGTATGTAACTTTCCCATAATTCCACGGGCTCTTATCTTTCTAAGCAGCCTCATGTGCGGCACTTTGTCAAAGGCCTTCTGAAAATCCAAGTACACCATGTTGACTGCATCTCCTTTGTCTACCCTGCTTGTAATTTCCTCAAAAAATTACAGTAGGTTTGTCAGGCAGGATTTTCTTTTCCGGAAACCATGTTGGCTTTGGCCCATCTTGTCATGTGCCACCAGGTGTTCTGTAATCTCATCCCTAACACTCGATTCCAACAACTTCCCAACCACTGATGTCAGGCTAACAGGTCTATAATTTCTTTTCTGCTGCCTCCCACGCTTCTTAAATAGTGGAATCTTTAGACACTACCTCACTTTTTTTTTAATATACAGTGTTTGTTTTTGCACATTTTTAAAATCTATTCAATATACATGACTGATTTACTTGTTTATTTATCATTATCATTTTTTTTTAAAGTTATTTATTATTATTAATTTTTTTCTGCTAGATTATGTGTTGCATTGAACTGCTGCTGCTAAGTTAACAGATTTCATGTCACATGCTGGTGATAATAAACTTGATTCTGATTCTGAGTAAGGAGATTGATGGAGGGGAAAGAGCACCAGCTGGTGGGTGAGAGGTGACACCTGGAGAGGGGGAAGGTGGGTGGGTGGGTGGGGGAGAGGAGATGAAGTGAAAAGCTGGCAGGCGATAGGTGAAAAAGGTCAAGGGCTGAAGAAGGAATCTGAAAGGAGAGAAGTGTGGAATATAGGAGAAAGGAAAGGGCGAAAGGCACCAGAGGGCAGCAATAGGCAAGTGAAGAGAAGAGAAAGGAGCCAGAATGGGGAATGAAAAAATAAAGGGGGGGGAATGGTTGGAGAAATGACCAGAAGATAGAGAAATTGATGTTCACGTCAACAGGTTGGAGGCTAATTATGTGGAATATGAGGTGATGCTCCTCCAACCTGAGAGTGACCTCATCAAGCCAGAGGAGGACGTGCGGGAATGTGAATGGGAAATAGAATCAATAGACAATAGACATTAGGTGCAGAAGTAGGTCATTCAGCCCTTCAAGCCAGCACCGCCATTCACTGTGATCATGGCTGATCATCCACCATCAGTACCCTTTTCCTGCCTTCTCCCCATATCCCTTGACTCCGCTATCATTAAGAGCTCTATCTAACTCTTTCTTGAAAGCATCCAGAGAATTGGCCTCCACTGCCTTCTGAGGCAGAGCGTTCCACAGATCCACAACTCTCTGGGTGATAAAGTTTCTTCTCAACTCCGTCTAAATGGCCTACCCCATATTCTTAAACTGTGGCCTCTGGTTCTGGACTCCCCCAACATCAGGAACATGCTTCCTGCCTCTAATCCTGAATCAAAATAGCTGGCGACTGGGAAATCCTGCCTGTTGTGGTGGATGGAGCAAAGGTTCTAAATCGAGGGTCCCCAACCTACTCTGGGTCTCAGTGATGTAGAGGAGGTTGCATGTGGACTGTTTTCCAGGATCTGGATGTTGATAACACAATCTCCATTTATTACCCAACCCTCATTGCCTGGCAGGTGTGATGGAGAATGACCCTAATGAACGTCGGCTGTCCTCCTGGTGTAGGTTCTCCCACTGTGCAGTTGGATGGGAATTCAGGGTGTGAACTAAGCAGCATTGAAGGCCTGGTTCTTCTTCTTCTTCTTCTTCTTCAGGATGGTGTTCAATATGACGGATTGTGACTTTACTAAACCTTTGCTGCCTTTGTGATTCTTGATTGAGGAGGTCATGGATTTGTGAGATTCTATGTCATGGTGAGCACTGGCAATGACTGAACAGAGGAACGACTGACTCCCATATAAAGTTGGAAACAAGAGTCTATATATAGGAATTCCAACAAAGCATCAGTGGTACAACTGAACAACACCTCAAGATGAATCACTCTCAACACAAGGGCCCTGCTAGTCAAAATAAATTTGACAAGATTAAACAGAAAGCATAAGGGCTTATCGAGTCCAGTTAAGACAACAATTAAATAAAACAGGTGCTCAAGAAACCTAGGAGCCCAATGTCCAACAGTTCGCCATAAAGACCTGCAGGGTTCCAGACATTCGAAGTGCTCCGAGGTGAGTGACTATCCTGCGTTTTGTATGCAGTACACACTGGAGTCACTGTGTGCTGAGGGTGGAGGGAATGAACAATTAGGATGGTGGATGGGATGCCAATCAAGTGGGCAGCTTTGTCCGGGATGATGCTGAGGTTCTTGAAAGTTGCAGGAGTTTAGGCAAGTCTTGTACCCTGGAGTCTTCAAGGTTACTCAGTGACAAGTTACTGTGTGAACTTTCATCAGGTTATTGTGATTTCCAGTATAACTTGGCCATGGTCTAATAGAACAAAAATATGCCGTTCAGCTAAACATGTTCATTTTAGCAATCAAGTCAGGATCAGGAGAAGATGGCGGTGCGACGGCAGCGCGCGCAGCCACTTCGGTGATGATGTCTGTAATCTGTCAAGTAGGGGACCGTGCACAATTCTGATTTGATGGAGATAGACGTGAGAGCACGGAGGAACATCTGGAAAATTTCTGAAATGCCCGCTTTGCTGCCGCTGCTACTGTATGGTAACCGGAATGTCCGGAGCAGAAGGCCCGAATCCTCGGCTTTGCTTGTTTCAACGGCCAGGGTGAGGTCGAAGGCGCTCGGCAGAGGATGGCGCTCGGGAGGCTGTATCGGAGGGGCTGGTCGGAGGCTCGAACTTTTCGGATGGACGGACTCAGTTTTGGCTGTGGTCGGCTGCTTCCAAGGCATCAGTAAGTTGACGGTGCCATGGAGGTTTATGGCAGGGAGTTTCTCCCTTTTGCTGCCGCTATCAGGGACTCGGGAGTCGATCGACTCGGGGACTTTTGAGACTTTTTTTACCGTGCCCATGGTTTGTTCTTCATCAAATTATGGTATTGCTTTGCACTGCTGTAACTATATGTTATAATTATGTGGTTCTGTCAGTGTTAGTCTTTGAACACTGAATGGTTCAGTGTTCCTCCAACACTCTAGTACCTCCCCTGTTGCCAAGTTTGTTTTAAATATCTCTGCTTGGGCCCCGGCAATTTCTGCACTTGTCTCCCGTAGAGTCTGAGGGTAGACCTTGTCAGAACCTGGGGATTTATCCACCCTGATTTGCCTTAGGGTAGCAACACCTCCTGCTCTGTAATCTGTTGAGAGTCCATGAAGTTGATGCCACTTTACCTCACTTCTATAGACTCTGTGCTCATCTCCTGAGTAAATACAGAAACAAAGAATCCATTTAAGATCTTCCCCATCTGTTTTGGCTCCACACATGCATTCCCATCTAATTTTGTCTCTAGCAATTCTTTTGCTCTTAACACACCTGTAAAATCCCTTAGGATTCTCCTTCACCTTGTCTACTAGAGCAACTTCAGGCCTTCTTTCAGCCTTCCTGATTTCTTAAGTGTCTTCTTACATTTTCTGTACTCCATAAGCACTCTATTTGTTCCTACTTGCCTATATCTGCTGTGCACCTCTTTTTCTTCTCTTAACTAGATACCATCAAAATTGGCCTTTCTGCAATTTAGAATCTTAACCCCTGGACCAGTTTGAATATTTACTCTGAAAGTAGAACTTCAAACTGCTCACTCTTTCCACTGCTGATCACTCGATGAGGACTAGTGTGTTCCCTTGCCTTCTCCTTCCTGAAGTCCACAATCAATTCCTTGGCCTTACTGATGTTGAGTGTAAGGTTGCTCAACTATCCTGCTCCTGAATCCTTCCTCATCAGTGTCGGAAATTCTGTCAGCAATCGTTGTGTCCTCGGCAAATTTATACTTTATACATTATTGTCGCCGAACAATTGGTACCAGAACGTACAATCATCACAGCGATACTTGTTTCTGCGCTTCACACTCCCTGGATTACAAATATTAAATATTAAAAATAGTTAAAATTAGTAAATATTAAAAATTTAAATTATAAATCATAAATAGAAAATAGAAAAATGGGAAGTAAGGTAGTGCAAAAAAACCGAGAGGCAGGTCTGGATATTTGGAAGGTATGGCCCAGATCCAGGCCAGGATCCGTTCAGCAGTCTTATCACAGTTGGAAAAAAGCTGTTCCCAAATCTGGCTATATGAGCCTTCAAGCTCCTAAGCCTTCTCCCGCAGGGAAGAGGGACGAAAAGTGTGTTGGCTGGGTGGGTCGTGTCCTTGATTATCCTGGCAGCACTGCTCCGACAGCGTGCGGTGTAAAGTGAGTCCACGGACAGAAGATTGGTTTGTGTGATGTGCTGTGCTGTGTTCACGATCTTCTGCAGCTTCATTTGGTCTTGGACAGGACAACTTCCATACCAGGTTGTGATGCACCCTAGAAGAATGCTTTCTACGGTGCATCTATAAAAATTAGTGAGGGTTTTAGGGGACAGGCCAAATTTCTTTAGTTTTCTCAGGAAGTAAAGGCGCTGTTTGGCCTTCTTGGCAGAGAACTCTGCTTGGTTGGACCAAGTCAGGTCATTTGTGATATTGACCCCAAGGATCTTAAAGCTTTTGAGCTGTTCCACTTGCGCACCGCCGATGTAAATTGGGTCGTGCGGTCCGCTACTCCTTCTGAAGTCAACACCCAATTCCTTCGTCTTGCTGACGTTGAGGGATAGGTTATTGTCTTCGCACCATGCCACCTGTTTCTTAATTCCCTCTCTGTACTCAAACTCATCATTACCCGAGATATGGCCTACAATTGTTGCGTCATCAGCAAACTTATATATTGAGTTTGATGGAAACTTGGCTACACAATCTTGAGTGTACAGTGAGTACAGCAGGGGGCTGAGTACACAGCCTTGTGGGGCACTGGTGCTCAGAGTGATTGTAGAGGAGAGCTTGTCCCCTATTTTTACAGCCTGGGTCCTGTCTGTGAGGAAGTTGAAGATCCAGCTGCAGATCTGAGTGCTAAGGCCCAGGTTCTGGAGCTTAGGGATCAGCTTATTTGGAATGATGATATTAAAAGCAGAGCTGTAGTCAATGAAAAGGATCTATACGTATGCGTCTTTATTCTCCAGCTGTTCTAAGGAGGAATGTAGGGCCAGAGAGATGGCATCTGCCATTGACCTCTTGCTCCAGTAGGCGAATTGCAAAGCGTTGAGGTTGACCGGTAGGCTATGGTTGATGTGTGCCATAGCCAATCTCTCGAAGCACTTCATAGCAATTGATGTCAGAGCCACAGGTTGATAGTCATTCAGGCATGCCACCTTGCTCTTCTTCGGCACTGGGATTATCATTACCTTCTTAAAACATGAGGGGATCTTAGACTGAAGCAAGGAGCAGTTGAAGATGTCAGCAAACACTCCAGCTAGCTCGCTTGCATGGGCCCGGAGAACCCATCCCGGTACACCATCTGGGCCCGTCGCCCTCCTTGGATTTATCTTCAGGAAGGCCCTTCTAACGTCCTCCTCGGTGACGATGAATCTCGATGCCACCAGGTCCGGTTCATCCGGAGGGAGCGGGACGCTCCTTTTCTGTTCGAATCTTGCATAGAATACGTTAAGTTCGTCAGGAAGAGAAGCGCCACAGTTATTGATATTCCCAGCCTTTTCTTTGCTCCCAGTGATCTCATTTAGACCCTGCCATAGTCTACTGGCATCTCTTTGGTTAGCCCAGGCTTCCAACTTGGCTCGATATTGCCTCTTGGCGCCCTTAATGGCTTTTCGGAGTTCACGCCTGGATTCCGTGTAGCGACTGGTATCCTCGGACCTAAAAGCCGCAGCTCTAGCCTTTAAGAGGGACTTGACCTCATAATTCATCCAAGGTTTCCGGTTAGGGAATACCTGGATCGTCTTGCGAGACACACAGTCCTCCATGCATTTCTAGATAAAGTCCGTGACAGCTGAGGCATACTCATCGAGGTTAGCTGCCGAGTCCTTGAATACTAACCAGTCCACCGACTCAAAGCAGTCACGGAGGACCTCATCCGTTTCCTCCGTCCAACGTGACACTACTTTTGACACCGTAGCCTCCCGCTTCAGTTTCTGTTTGTAAACCGGGAGGAGGAGTACGGCCTGATGGTCCGATTTTCCGAAGTGAGGTTGTGGGACGGAACAGTAGGGATCCTTGACTGCTGTGTAGCAGTGGTCAAGTATATTTGGGCCTCTAGTGGGGCAGGAGACATGTTGGTATAACTTTGGCAGCACCTTTCTGAGGTTGGCCTGGTTAAAGTCCCCGGCTGTAATGAGCAAAGCCTCCGGATACCTGGTCTCAAGTTCACTGATGTTGGCATACAGTATGTTCAGAGCACACTCCATGTTCGCCTGGGGAGGAATGTAGACCGCTGTCAATATGACTGAGATGAATTCCCGTGGCAGATAGTAGGGACGACACTTCACCGACGGGTGTTCCAGGTCCGGGCTGCAGGAGCTTATCAGTGCCACTGTGTCCCAGCACCACGCAGTGTTGATCAGTAGGCAGACACCACCTCCCCTCGTCTTGCCCGATGACACCATGCGGTCCATCCGATGGATCGAAAATCCCTCTGGTCGGATGGCACAGTTGGGGCGACAGGAGAGAGCCAGGTCTCGGTGAAACAGAATACGTGGCAGTTCTGCATCTCCCTGCAGTAGGTGAGTCTCTCTTTAAGATCATCCACCTCGTTCTCTATGGCTTGCACATTAGCTAGTAGGATGGTGGGCATAGGGACCCTGAAGCCCCTTAGCTTCAATCTGACCAGCAGCCCAGCTCTTTTCCCACGCTTCCTCGGCAAATAATGCATCTTTCCAGGTCTCCATTGATGCAGTGTATTGTTGTCAGCTCTTTGAGGCAGGTGGACGCGTCCCGTGGGAATCGATCGGCGGGTCGCATTGTTGTGCGCTCCGGGTCGGGCCGAGTAAGGGGGGAGGCTCCACTGCCACTTCCAGCTGCCAGGGACTCGGGCTGTCGATTGGGTCGGGCCCCGAAGCCAACACTTAATCCCAGATGGCCGTGTTCCTGGCTGAAACAAGTCCTTAAGCCGAGTCACGGTTGCGAAGGCCTCCGCTCCAGTCGAGCCTTGGGCTTGATTTTCGAGGTTGGCGGTGGAGGCTTCACTTCTGGCAGCTGTGGATGGCCACCAACGGGGCTTTACGGTGGTCGCTCCAGGGAAGCGTCTGGGGCACCTTGAGGTCTCTGCTGTCACTTCTGTGTGGTCGTCTGCTCCGGAGAGGTGCTGTTCGGATTTATAGGTGGCAGTTGAGCTGTGCCTAGCCACACAGTCATGGGTGTATAAAACATGTATTCTCAAGGCGCGCTGGTGTTGGGGAAGAGATGTTAACTGTGATCTGAACTGACTGTTGTCTCTTGGTGAGGAAGTCAATGAAATACCAATTTAACTTCAATTACTAGCATTAAGATCTGCTAGGTTAGTGGTTTATTTGTTTTGAATTGGTTCACATGTACCAAGTTTCTGTGAAAAACTAAGTTTTGCATGCCCTCCAGTCAGATCTTTTGAAAGCATAAGCACATTGAGACAGTACAAGGGAATAGCATTAACAGAATGAAGAATATGGTGTTACGGATCCAGGGGAAGTTCAGTGCAGATTGTCAATAAGGTAGAAGGACAATGATAAGGTAGATTGTAAGGTAAAGAGTTCATATTTAACGTGTAAGAGCTCTGCTGTGTAATATGACTTAATGTCAGCACTGGTTAATGAACCCATACAAACTGCAAACAGATAAATGGGTGCCAGCTTCTGAGGAAATGGTTTGAAAAATAGAGAAACACATACAAAATGCTGGCCAGGCAGAATCTCTGGAGAGGAATAAACAGTCGCCGTTTCGGGTCAAGGCCTTTCATTAGGACTGGAAAGGAAAGGGGAAGAAGCCAGAATAAGAATGTGGAGGCAGGGAAAGAGTACAAATTGTCAGGTGATAGGTGAGACCTGGTGAGGGGGAAAGTGGGTGGGTGAGGGAGGAGGGGATTGAAGTGAGAAGCTGGGATGTCGTAGATGGAAAAGGTAAAGAGGTGAAGAAGAAGGAATCTGATAGAAGAGGAGGGTCGACCATGGGAGAAAGAGAAGGAAGAGGGGAACAAACTGTAAGTGTGAGGCAGTTGAGAAGAAGAGAAGGGGTACAAGGAGAGCTGGAATGGGGTAAAGTAGAGAAGTTCAGAACTTCTGTCAGACTTCTGCGGCGCACTGTGAAACATTCTGTTGGAAAGATGTAGTAGCACCAGAGAGAATACATAAAAATTCACACTGCCTGTTATTGCTGAGGTGTATTATTAGCACTTTAATAGGAGTGCTTGTTCAATCAGCACTTCTGCCAAGTTTCTAACAGATAGACTCTGGAAGAACTGACAAACTCCTGAAACTCCGTAGCCATTTCTATTGAGTGAGCGTGAACGAATGCCCAGCTTAAATTGCAAGCTTTTAAATGGAGAGAGAGAGAGAGCAAATTAAACTTGGTCTGTATTAGTTCACTCAGCTGGCTCAGAGACAGTCACATGTAGAGTACAATTGGCAATACGAGTAGATTAGACCATATAAAGCCAAAAGCTTTTAAAGCTAGAAGCTTTGGATACAAACATAGGTAGCAGAATAATATTCCGATTGAGAATCATTTATCTTATGTACGTGGAAACACACACTCAGTGGCTGTACACCTGCTCATTAATGCAAGTATCTAAGCAGCCAATCATGTGGCAGCATCTCAATATATAAAAGCATGCAGACATGGTCAAGAAGTTCTGTTCAGACCAAACATCGGAATGGGGAAAAAGTATGATCTAAGTGACTTTGATTGTGGAATGATTGTTGGTGCCAGATGGGGTGGTCTGAGTAGCTCAGAAACTGCTGATCTCTTGGGATTCTCATGCACAACAGACACTATAGTTTACAGAGAATGGTGTGAAAAACAAAGATATCCAGTGAGTGAAAATGCCCTGTTAATGAGAGAGGTCAAAGGAGAATGGCCAGAATGGTTTAAACTGACAGAAAGGTGCCAGGAACTCAAATAACCGCACGTTACAGTAGCGGTGTGCAGAAGTGTCAGGGCGCTGAAGCAGGGACCCAATCGCAGACCAAGTACTGTGCACACTGTGATATTTATTGAGTAACAAATCTAGAGGGGCAGCAAAGTTCAAAGCAGGAGATCAAAATATTAGAATCAGGAAACAGGCAGAGTTGATACTCGGAAGGACAGAGTTTAGATATGAATGCTGGAAAGGCTCAGGAAAACTCACTGGCACAATCTGGTAAAACACAGGACTAAAATAGACTAAGCAGTAAACAGAGAGGCAGATGATAGGTGGAGCACAATGAGACACAGGTGGCAGCAGTACAGGTAATAATGGGAGGCCGGTGACGGACGGAGTAATCAGCGATACAGGGGCCGGAGTAGAGCAGGGGCGGGGACAGGAGCACATGGGGTATGAAAACAAACAGGAGAACATGGCAATACAAAAACACAGAATGACAGCTGGGGGAAACACACAAAGGCACTTCACGACCTTCATCAGTTATCACACAAGCTTCTCGGCTGTGGGAACTGCACTGGCTGAAGAGCAGGCTCTGATGAATGGGCGTTAACTCTCACACACTTGGTTTGGACACTTCTCCCTCATACCTGCACCCTGAATTCATCCTGAATCTGACCGAGTGTGGAAAACCAGTCAAGACTCACGAAGCAGCACAAACCAGCTCACCTGGTTATCAAACCATCTGACCAAATGACATAAATATATGAATACAAACTCTGTCAATAATATATCATAACAGTTTCCATCAAATTGGACCTCTGTGTTATATATTGATATATTGAGTATGTCTTAAATTCCATAATTGAAACTCCTGCATCTTTTTTTCTCTTTTTCTCTCTCTCTCTCTCTCAGCCTTCCCCCCCCCCTTTGCTCTCTCTCAATCTTTCTCTCTTAATTCTCCCTCTCATTCTTGATCTCTCTCCCTCCCCTTGCCTCCCTTATAGGGCCTACAGGAGGAAAATTCTGTTGTCTGTAAAATTCAAACTGCAGATATTTATTCATTAACGGTAGGTGGTCACAGATATCTCGCACCAGGCTGACTACTCATCACTGTCCTCAGTCCACTGTCTCAGTGCTCTGCCTGCTGACATCTGCTGGTGTTCACTGGCCTGTTTACTGCTGGCTTTCTGACTGCAGTAACCCTGTAGCCGAGATGTTCCACTTCCATTGTGAAATCCCACTGCAGTTTTTTCCTTGGTGTAATACCGACCTTGTACACCCCTTCCTTCTTGGCTTGATCAAACAGAGCTTTGGCTTTTTTCACTCCCCTTCTGATCTCCGTCGTAACTACAAATCTAATGTTAGAAAGTCACTATTTCTCAAGAGCCTTCCAGTGATTACTGTAAATACTGTTCAATATCCGTCATTATGAGAGATTCCAGATGATGGAATCTGGAGCAATACACAATCTGTTGGAGGAGCTCAGCGGTTTGAGGGGGGAAAAGGATTTGTCGACATTGTGGGTCAAAACCCTGCATCAGGATTCAAGCTAAACCCATGCTACAGTACTGTGCAAAACTCTGTATATATAATGAACTGAGCCCTCTCCAAAACCTCCACATGATTTCTGGAAAGGGTGACCAGAAATAATTGCAATACTCTAGATTCAGTCAAGTGCAACATCCCCACTATTTCCTGAGAGCACGAGCCATCAGGAGAGGTTGGACAAACTAGGAATTTTTCCCTGGAGTGGCCAAGGCTGAGGAGAGATCTGATAGAGATTTATAAAATTATAGGCAGCTGGTATCATTTCCCCAGTGTTGAAATGTCTAATACTAGAGGGCATGTATTGGAGATGAGATGGTGAAACTTCAAAGGAGATGTGCAGGACAAGTTGCAGGTGCTTGGAATGTGCTGTAAAGAGTGGTGGTAGAGGCAGATACAATAGGGGCATTTAAGAGATTCTTAGATGGACAGCTGAATGTGCAGAGAATGGAGGGTTGTGGACCTTGTGCAGCCAGAAGGGAATTGGTGCCATTAGATCAATTAATTCAGCACACCATCATGGGACAAAGGGCCATTTACTGTTCTACATCTTACCCACATTTTCAATGTTTCCCTCAGTTTCTACCACTCACTATACATGAAGTAATTTAGAAACACAAATCAGCTGACAAACATTCATGTTTTGGGGGCTGTGGGGAGAAACCCATGTGGTTACGAAGTTTCAGAACACTCGGACATGGCCCCCATGCAGAGAGAGAGAGACACTGAAGTGTATCGACAGCTCACAGATTTTAATGCGAACCTTGCAGAATTTTTAAGGGGAAGGAAAACAATAAACGCTCGGCCAACTTGGCCGTTAACTAAAACTCTCAGACTGAAAGTGAAATGCCAACACTGCGGCTGAAAGCAATATCTAAACACTAAAACAAATACCACTCGTATCCTGCATCAGTCGAGACAGTAGTCCTCTTTCTCTGACAAGGACGGGGGTAAGCAGGGAGCATAACTTTGCTGAGCCTTTGCTCAAGTATCGACAAAGCTACAACAAAAAGGAGAGAATTAAATACTGCCTAATGAAACAGTAATTAGCTGGAGCATGCATATTCATGAGTGCAATTGTTGAGTGTGTTGCGCAGCCCGCCTGTGGAGATGTATAGTCCCTGCAGCAGATTCCATGGTTGTGACACGGGGAGAATGTACAAACTTCATACAGACAGTACCTGAGGTCAGGATCAAACCCTGCACCCTAGTATCTTGAGGCAGTGGCTCCACTATCTGATCGGCTGTACTTACCGTTACGTACCACGTAACCGGGCTGCCAAACCAGCAGAAATGGATCACTCAGTTGGAGTCTGGATTACTAGAACTAAGAAAGTTTTATTAAAGAAACAAGTAACACAGTACTCTAATCAAAAGGATAATGAATGCAACAGTTCAGCAATGATAAACATACATGCACACAGAATTAAGATAACAGGATCAATCAAGCTCTATCGTTGTCTAGGGGTAAATGACCAGTTTCAAAGTGACGCAAAGTTCAGTTCAATTTAGTTCAGTTCAGTTCGCAGTAATCGCTGCCGTGGCGATGGACAGTGGGGGGAAGGAGAGAGAGAGCAAAACGAATGAATATTCAAGACTTCCACACAGATCTTCGCGGTCAGCTTTCGGGCGAGTCCTTTGTGATGTCATCTGAGGTCACCGACCGTGACCCCTCCGTTGCCAG
This sequence comes from Mobula birostris, assembly GCF_030028105.1. Classification (NCBI taxonomy): domain Eukaryota; kingdom Metazoa; phylum Chordata; class Chondrichthyes; order Myliobatiformes; family Myliobatidae; genus Mobula; species Mobula birostris. Next base: position 213,293,078 of record NC_092372.1, on the reverse strand, counting down.
ATGCGATCGTTTCCCTGCGGTGAACCCGGCACCCAGGCAAGGGTGGACACACACCAGGTTCCTGCCTTTCCACCCTGTGCGTCTATGGCCCGGTACTTCCCACCGACTTGTGAGAGACGCACCGCTTCCAGGGTCTCGTTACCTCGGGTGTCGTGTGTGTCCTGCCTTAGCGAACCTGTCCCTTTTTATCCCCCGGCTGGGGTATCGCTTGTCCATCACTTCAAACAGTTCAGGGTTCAAAGGGGGAGCCGATCTTGACAGCTCTCCTTCCCCTTCATTAACATCTCCAAATGCTGCTGCATTGTTTTCCTTATCTCGCTCTCTCCTGAAGACAGGTGGCAGACCAACTGCTGATTCCACTGGTGCCAGCACAGGACAGCTACATCGTAATCTATGTGTATTCTTGTCACACTTCCCCCCTTTAAGGATTTTTACCGGGGGTAGAAATTACAAACATGAATGCATTATTTGATACCCACAAATATACATCTTTATCAGCTATTTGGCTAATACAGCGAATTTGAAGTTGTCAACACCTTGACAGACAGTCAGCAATCACATTTTCTGTTCCTTTTATATGTGTTATTAATAATCCCTTAGACCAGGCTCCAATTTAGCAAACTTCATAGTGGCCAAAAACACTGATGAATTGCGATCAATGTAACCTCTCATTGGGTTTTGTCCCGGACCACAATAACAAGGTTCGTCCCATTCCGACTTAGTTTTCTCTTGCAAGGGCTTAGTAGGAGGGGGAGGGGTAGTAACCGCAGAGTTATTGCAAAACTTCCTACAGTACCCCACCATCTCCAAGAGCCTTCTGGGGGCCCTCTTGTCTGTCGGGGTTGGGATGTCAGCGATAGCCTGCACTGTAGCTTGCATCGCTGCCAGCTGCCCCTGGGTCACCACAATTCGCAGGTAAGTGACCTTCGTGTGGCCGAACTCATTTTTTTCAAGGTTCACTATCAAGCTGGCTTCGGACAGCCGTATTACATCGCCAATACACACCTCTGTGTTCGTCAGCCCTTTAGTCACTGTGTTGCTCGCTAGGCTAACCTAGTGTAACAGACACCACCCAACGTCCCAGTTCTTTGCATCGCCTCAGGACAATCAAACACACGTGTGCGGGTCGTTTAATTACTTCTCCTAAAGAGTCGCTTTGTTCGGGGATTAAGGGAGAGACCTTATCAGCAGAGCCGGCCAAAACAATAGCCTCCTCCCATCTGTTCGATACCATACTCATCTTTTCAAAATGGTTTTTTTCTCTTATCAGGGGGACCCTAGTTTCATTGATTTCCACGCTAACACCGACTAGGTTTGTTAGCATATCAAAAGCCTGTGACCGTCTCAGTTCGCGTCAGCCATAGTCAATAACATCCTCCCTCCTGGGCAGCTGGTAAACCTCTTTCATGATTCCACCAACTGTTTCCTCCAGCACCGCAAAATGTCCACCGGGGGGTACCTTGTGGGCCAGGTTAAAAACCTCATCCCCATAACTCTTTTGCACCACCCCCCATTCCTCATCTGCGGGCACGGTACTTGGTCTCCCTTTCTTCCTTAGCACTTCCTCCTCCACCAAAACCATCAGCCCCTCGTCTCGTTCCTGCGCCTGGCTTCCTTCCTGGCTAATGCTAAGTCTGTCTCAGCTCCCTCACTACCTCTTGTTTCACTACACTCCTTCTTTTCACTTTCTACCTCCTTCTCGTACAAGGCTGGCAGGAATGTCTCAGCTAAATTTACTACCGCGGTCCTGTGATGAACCTGTGAGTCCATGGGCGGGGCCTCAATGCTGGCAGGCTGACCTGTCAATCTCACTGCTTCGAACACGATTCCCCCGGCGAGGTCATTACTGAGCAAGACTTCCACGCCTTTCATCGGTAATTCGGACCTCACTCCGATCGTGACTAGTCCAGAGACCAGGTTGCTTTGTAAGTGTATCTGGTGCAAAGGGACTGACTGTCTCTTCCCCAACACCTTTGACCTTTACCTCCCCAGTCTGGGTCTCTGAGCTAAACTCTAATACACTCTTCAGTATTAGTGACTGACACGCTCCCGTGTCTCTCCAGATCCACACTGGAACTGCTTTTAACCCCTCCTTCACTGACACCAATCCAGCCAAGATAAACCTCTCGCGCCCTTCCTAAACTTTGGCAGACCTGTCCTTCCCTAGCGGTTCATTTATCAGCTCGATACAGCCAGTCAAAATCGCCGTTTTTCCTTTTCCCGTCTCCTTCTTTGGGGCAAAGCACCTGGATGCAAAGTGTCTGACTTTCCCGCAATTATAACAGACGACCCCAGGAGACTTCCTACCAGACTGCTCCCGGTCTACCTTATCCTTCTCACTAGTCCCCGGCTTACTTTCTGACTTTTCCGGCGGACTCTCCCCGCCGTCCTGACTACCCTTCTGGTAGCCTTTACTCGGGGCAAACTTCATTTTATGCGTCAACGCATACTCATCCGCTAACTTAGCAGTTGCGGCTAACGTGGCTGCCTCTTTCTCATCTAGGTAGGGTCTCATACCCTCAGGGACACAACCTTTAAACTGATCAATCAGGATCAGCTGTAGCAGTCTGTCATAATCCCCCTCTACCCCCTTCGAGGAGCACCAACGCTCACAATACGTCTGCATCTCACGGGCAAACTCTAAATACGTGCGGTCCCACTGCTTCCTCGCATTCCGGAACCTCTGCCGGTATGCCTCCGGGACCAACTCATAAATCCTGAGGATGGCCTCTTTCACCACCTCATACCTCTGGGCACCTTCCGCGGACAAAGCTGAGTGAGCTTGTTGGGCTTTCCCTTTCAGTACACTCTGAAGCAAAACAGCCCACTTATCCTTAGGCCAGTCCTGACTTGTAGCAACTTTCTCGAAATGGAGAAAGTACCGATCCACGTCGGTATCGTCAAATGGGGGAACCAGCCTAACCTCCTGGGTCGCCCGGCACCCTCCACCTTGGTTCGGCACAGGCCCCTGCTCTGCCCTTTTCCTTAACTTCTCCAGCTCGAATTCCCTTTCCCTCTGTTTCTCCTCTCACTCCAGCTGTCTCTCTCTCTCTGTCTCCTGCCTTTCTAACTCTCTCTCCTGCCTTTCTAACTGTTTCTCTTTCTCCTGCCTTTCTAACTCTCTCTCTTTCTCCCGCCTTTCTAACTGCTTCTCTTCATGTTCTAACTGCCGTACCTGGAACTCGTGCTCAAGTCTCAGTTTTTCAAGCTGCACCTGTACCGTATCTCCGGCAGGTTTTTCAATAGACACCACCTCCAGCTCACCTTGGGGAAACACACCTTTAGATACATAGTGCTCTATGATAGCTCTGTGTATCTCCTCTCTCCTCATTGTCGACTTCCCCTTAGCAAGATTCAACCGTTTGGCCACAGCTACCAATTCCGATTTCCTGGCATCCCCTAATGCCTCCAAGGTCGGCGCCTTTATGATTTCCTCAGCCTCCATTTCTGCTGTTTGTCTTTTCTTTCTTTCGGGAATTTTGACCCAATCAATTTACTCCGTCCCAAATTTAGCGTTCAAAATCCCGGACGAGCCCCCACTTATGTTACGTACCCTGTAACTGGGTTGCCAAACCAGCAGAAATGGATCACTCAGTTGGAGTCTGGATTACTAGAACTAAGAAAGTTTTATTAAAGAAACAAGCAACACAGTACTCTAATCAAAAGGATAATGAATGCAACAGTTCAGCAATGATAAACACCCATGTGCACAGAATTAAGATAACAGGATCAATCAAGCTCTATCGTTGTCTCGGGGTAAATGACCAAAGTGACGCAAAGTTCAGTTCAATTTAGTTCAGTTCAGTTCACAGTAATCGCTGCCGTGGCGATGGACAGTGGGGGGAAGGAGAGAGAGAGCAAAACGAATGAATATTCAAGACTTCCACACAGACCTTCACAGTCAGCTTTCAGGCGAGTCCTTTGTGATGTCATCTGAGGTCACCGACCGTGACCCCTCCGTTTCCAGATGCGATCGTTTCCCTGCAGTGAACCCGGCACCCAGGCAAGGGTGGACACACACCAGGTTCCCGCCGATCGTGCCTTTCCACCCTGTGTGTCTATGGCTTGTCCCACGACTAGCCGTCCAAAACTTCCCACTGACTTGTGAGAGGCGCACCGCTTCCAGGGTCTCGTTACCTCGGGGTGTCGTGTGTGTCCTGCCTTAGCGAACCTGTCCCTTTTTATCCCCCGGCTGGGGTATCGCCTGTCCATCACTTCAAACAGTTCAGGGTTCAAAGGGGGAGCCGATCTTGACAGCTCTCCTTCCCCTTCATTAACATGTCCAAGTGCTGCTCCATTGTTTTCCTTATCTCTCTCTCTCTTGAAGACAGGTGGCAGACCAACTGCTGATTCCACTGGTGCCAGCACAGGACAGCTACATCGTAATCTATGTGTGTTCTTGTCATATTACATACTCACTGCCCATTACTACACTGGCATTTAGGGCAGCGATGAAGGTCCTCCATCTCTGGAGGTGTTCAGGGCTTCCTTCATCATGCCAGCAGCCACCTCACGGTTCTTGCAACTGTCAGTCATGCAAGTCCATAAGATATAGGAGCAGAATTAGGTCATTTGGCCCAACAAGTTTGCTCTGCCATTTCATCTTGGCTGATCCAATTTTCCTCTCAGTCCCAATCTCCTGCCTTCTCCCCATATCCCTTCATGTCCTAAGCAATCAAGAACCTATCAACCTCTGCCTTAAATATACTGTACATAAAAACTTGGCCTCCACAGCTGCATGTGGCAAGGAATTCCACAGATTCACCACTTTCTGGCTAAAGAAATTCCTCCTCATTTCTGTCCTAAAAGGACACCCCTCTATTTTGACACTGTGTCCTCTGGTCATAGACTCTCCCACCACAGAATATATCCTTTCCACATCTACTCTACTCTATCAAAGCCTTTCACTATTCGATAGGTTTTAATCAGATCACCAATCATTCTTCTGAGTTCTATTGAATACAGGCCCAGAGCCATCAGAAACTCTTCATAGGACAAGCCATTCAATTCTGGAATCACTTTTGTGAACTTCCTTTGAACCCTCTCTAGTTTCAGCACATCCTTTCTAAGATCAGGGGTCCAAAACTGCTCACAATATCCCAGCTGAGGCCTCACCAGTGCTTTATAAAGTTCCAACATTACATCCTTGCTTTTATATTCAAGCCTTCTTGAAATGATTGCTAACATTGCATTTGCCTTCCTCACCACAGACTCAACCTGCAAATTAACTTCGGGGAATCATGCACGAGGACTCCCAAGTCCCTTTACATCTCATTTTTTTTGTATTTTCTCTCCATTTAGAAAATAATTAACTCTTTCATTTCTTTTACCAAAGTGCATGACTATACATTTCCCGATACTATATTCCATCTGCCGTTTCTTTGCCCTTTCTCCTAATCTGTTTGAGTCCTTCTGTAGCATCTCTGCTTCCTCAAAACTACCTGCTCCTCCACCTATCTTCATATCGTCTTCAACCTTTGCAACAAAGCCATCAATTCCATTATCCAAGTCATTGACATATAACATTAAAAAAATCGGTCCCAACACAGACCCCAGTGGAACACCACTGATCACCAGCAGCCAGCCAGGAAAGCATTCCTTTAATCCCACTCTTTGCCTCTTGCCAAACAACCACTGCTTTATCCATGCTAGAATATTTCCTGTAACGCCATGAGCCTGTAGCTTGTTAAGCAGCCTCATGTGTCAAAATCCAAGTGCACAACATCAACCAATTCTCCTCTGTCTATCCTGCTTGTTATTTCTTCAAAGAATTTCATCAGATTTGTCAGGCAAGATTTTACCTTGAGGAAACCATGCTGATTATGGCCAATTTTATCATGTGCCTACAAGTACCCTGAGATCTCATCCTTAATAACCAACTTCAAAATCTTCCCAACCACTGAGGTCAGACTAACTGGCCTATAGTTTCCTTTCTTCTCCCTCTCTCCCTTCTTGAAGAGTGGAGTGACTTTTGCAATTTTCCAGTTTTTCCAGGATCATTCCAGAATCTAGTGATTCTTGAAAGATCATTACCAATGCCTCTGCAATCTCTTCAGCCTCGTCTTTCGAACTCTGGGGTGTACACCATCTGGTCCAGTTGACTTATCTACCTTCAGACCTTTCAGTTTCCCAAGAACCTTCTCTCTAGTTATGGTAACTTCACACACTTCATGCCACCATACTGCTAATGTCTTCCACAGTGAAGATAGATGAAAAATACTTGTTCAGTTCATTCGCCATTTCCTTGTCATCCATTACTATCTTTCCAGCATTATTTTCCAGCATCCGATAACCTCTCTCGCCTCTCTTTTAACTTCATGTATCTGAAGAAGTTTTTGGTATCCTCTTTAACATTATTGGCTAGCTTACTTGCATATTCCATCCTTACCTTCTTAATGACTTTTTTAGTTGCTTTTTTTTAGTTTTTAAAACCTTCCCAATCCTCTAATTTCCCACTATTTTTGCTGTATTATATGTTGTCATGTTGGCTTTTATGTTGGCTTTGACTTGTCTTGTTAGCCACAGTTGTATCATCTTTCCTTTGAAATACTTCTTCCTCTTTGTGATGTATATACCCTGTGACTTCCAAATTGCTTCCAGAAATTCTAGCCATTGCTGCTCTGGCATTATCCCTGCCAGTATTATTTTCCAATCAGCTCTGGCCATCTCCTCTCTCATGCTTCTGTAATTCCCTTTGCTCCACTATAATACTGACACATCTGACTTTAGCTTCTCCTTCTCTAATTTCAGGGTGAATTCAATTATATTATGATCACTCTCTCCTAAGGGTTCTTTTACCTTAAGCTCTCTAATCAGTCCCAGGAATACTGTTGCACTCTGTGTAGAAGATGTAGAAGGATTCTTCATTGCTGTTTCTGTAAGAGTTTTGTTTTGCCATTCAGAGTTAGCCCTGGGCTGAACCCCCAAACCTGGACCTGTTTGACCTGTTTGGCATCGTTGACCCGACCAGGAGCCAAAGCATAAAGCCCAGCCAACATAATTCTGCAGATTATTGAGGCATACAAGTCCCCAAATCATAACAAGGTTGTGGTCCTCTTCGAGGAGACTTGCTATTATGTCATTCGTTTTAGGACTAAAATTATAAACTATGTCCTGGAGCAAGTCTTAATTGGACAACTTTATTTCTAATTAATACCTTAAAGAAGCAAATAAAAAGACTTTATTTTCAGTTAATACATTCAAGGAAGACTTGCATAATGCCAGAATGTGTATGTGCTCAGATATCCCAGGGAACACGACGGCACTGACTTCTGAAGTGTTGTCAATTCCCCACAGCAACTTTATTCTCCCTCTTGGCATGAAACATGATGTGTTTATTCTTCTCCACAGATACTGTCTGACCTGCTGAGTTCCTCCAGCATTTTCTGTGTGTTGCTCTGGATTTCCTGCGTCTTCAGACTTTTTTGTATTTATAATTTTATTATTGCTTTTTGTTAATATTGGCTTGATATTGTCACATGAACTGAGATACAATGAACAGAATGTTTTGTGTGCCATCCAAGCAAATCATGCCATACGTAAGTACAGTAAACCACCAATCATTAAACCAGCAATAGTCTTAAGTGGACTTGGAAGGCATCTGACCACAAAACCCTACAAAAGATTGAGAGCATGACTGTGAGGATCATTAGGATCTCTCTTCCACCCAGCCAATATATTTATCAGGAGCGTTGCATATGTAGGCCTCTTAGCATTGTGAAGGATCACCCCCACCTGCCCCACAATCTCTTTGAACTTCCACCATCAGGCAGGAGGTTCTGTAGCATTAGGACAAGGACAGTTACGATGGGAAACAGCTTCTTCCTCCCCCAGGCCATGAGGCGACTGAACTACCTGACACCATCCAGATCTCATCACTTATAAAGAGCCAGTGGCGTTATACTGTTTACCTTTTGACTTGTGTCATAAATGTACCTTATGCTAAATGTCAATCTACTGGAATATATTTTATTATTTGTTAATTTATTTGTGCTCTTCTATGTTCTATGATTCCAAACAATCGATTTATTGATCATTACAGAATGCCTCGCTGGTGCTTCCTGCTCCCTCCCCTCTCCCTTCCCCTTTTCCTAACCGTGATTCTCCTCTCCCTGCCTCCTTCCCACTCTCCATCCATAATAGAGACCCATATCAGAATCAGGTTTATCATCACTCATGTATGTCATGAAATTTGTTTTATTTTTGGGCAGTACAGTGCAATACATAAATTACTAGAGTACTGTGCAGAAGTCTTAGGCGCTCTCGCTCTACGCATGTGCGTAAGACTTTTGCACAGTACTGTCGGTGGTGAGTAAAATTGTTCCTTGATCATTCAAAATAAAAGCAGGATTATATCTTCTTGCTGGACAATGTGACTGAAGCATCAGAGAATGGGAGTGTTCTGCACCGCATCTCTGAACAAACAAACGAATATTTAGAGTACAGTGCAAACGTCTTAGACATACGAATATATAACTAGGGTGCCAACACTTTTGCACAGTACTCTAGTAATATTATAGATTTCTGCTGCCACAAAAAAACACAAATTTCATGACATACGTGAGTGATGATAAACCTGATTCTGATATGGGTCTCTGTTATGGACAGAGAGTGGGAAGGGAGCAGGGAGAGGGGAATCATGGTTGGGAAAAGGGGAAGGGAGAGGGGAGGGAGTAGGAAGCACCAGAGAGACATTCTGTAATTAGATGTCATTGCCTGGTGTCTTACAGTTGGGTGTGTCAGCACCCGTGCCAACCACCCCACCCACCGTCCCTGGCACTCCTTCTCCGCCACCTGTCCCACACCCCTCCCATGTCGCTTCACCCTCGCCATTCCCAACATCCTTTGGTCACGCCAGATTTACAAGCTCGCTCTCCGCTCCACGTTGGCAGATAGAGTACTGTGAAACACCTTAGGCACCCTCGCCATACATATGTGACTAAGACCTTGGCACAGTACTGTCAGTAAAAACATAAATTCATAAAAAAGATAGAACAAACAATAGCAAGCAGCTGAGGCAAAGATGAATCTTTCAGTCTGAAGGAGGAAGGGAGGACAGAATATCAAAAAGAGATTAACGGAACTCAGATCCTGTTAAAGAATGGAGGAGGTGGGCTGAATTTTCGTTCAGTTCATTCTCAGGATGTGGGAGTCACCGCAGGCATGCAATTTATCAAGCAAAAAGTAATAAGTTGAATTTGTAGCTTGGGACTCATAACAGGGATGATCTTGGAGGGACAAATATCATTTGGAAATTAAACAGACAACACAGAATGGGAAAGGGAAGCTGGGAATGAAAAAAGAAATCACCTATCTGTCTATAAGTTCTCACATCTGCAAGGAGGAGATAGCTTTGTGTGGCTCTGTCTTCGTAATCTGTCCAGAGAGACAAAGGGAGCTTTTACCCTCAACATAACATTATGCCCCTCGCTCTCCTGATCAATTATACTTCACCACACAATAACAGCGGTTGCAATAAATGGTTGCGGACAATGCAAATTAATAGAATGGATTTGGTTTACTTGACAGTGCTTGGCAAATTAGATAACTTTCCTAGTGTGCTCGTAAATCTGCTTCTTGGGGATTTTGAATCTTTTCTGTAGTTATTGTTATTGAGGATTTATGTGACGGTTCTGTGGAATGGTGGGTGACTGGGTGAGCCTGCAGCTGAAAGCACGCTGTCATAATGCTTCATTACTCTGTTGGCAGTAATGGAAAATAATATTTACAATCTTTTGCATCAGACTCCAGCAGACATGCAAGAGATATTAGATCTTCTAATTTGGCCAGCAGCTTGAAAGAGCCTTTTAACTACTTGCATCATGGAAACTTAAAGGGAGAGGTTCACAAACCTAATGAAATCTGTTTTTGCATTCCAGAGATTCAAAAGAGTTTTCTCTTAATTTTATTTTACAGCCAAGTTTTGGGAAAAAATCTATGATTGTAGAGTAAATCAAAATCAACAAGGTACTTCCACCTTGAGCCAAGTATTGTCTAAGAATTCAGGAAGACCTACACCTTCAGGGATGCAGGGAAACCAACCTGTACTGTCAGGGATCTGGGAGAAATTTGACCTGTACTGTCAGGAATCCATGGAAAACCAAACTTTTACTGTCAGGGACTAGAGGGAAATCAGACTTGTACCATCTGGGATACAGGGAAAACCAGGCTTGTACTATTAGGGATCCAGGGGAAATCAGATACTGATGGCTCTGAGTGGAGGGTGGCTTGACTGGTCGCATCATGGCTTACGATGGAAACACCAATGCTGAAGAATGGAAAATCCTACAAAACGTAATGGATACAGTCTTGTCCATCACAGGCAAAGCCCTCCCCATCATTGAACACATCTACAAGGAGTGTTATCACAACAAAGCAGCATCCATCATCAAACACTCTACCACCCAGGCCATGCTCTCTTCATGTTGCTGCCATCAGGAAGGAGGTACAGGAGTCTTAGGTCCCACACCACCAGGTTCAGGAACAGTAATTAGGGTCCTAAACCAGTGTGGACAACTTCACTCACCTCACTAATGAACTGATTTCACAACCTACAGACTCACTTTCAAGGACTTCATAACTCAACTTTACAAGGTCATGTCAGGGGTAAGTTTTTTACGCAGAGAGTGGTGAGTGCGTGGAATGGCTGCCGGCGGTGGTGGTGGAGGCGGAAACGATAGGGTCTTTTAAGAGACTCCTGGATAGGTACATGGAGCTCAGAAAAATAGAGGATTATGGGTAAGCCTAGGTATTTCTAAGATAAGGACGTGTTCGGCATGGCTTTGTGGGCCGAAGGGCCTGTATTGTGCTGTAGGGTTTCTATGTTTCACATTTCAGCATCTATCTATCTATTGTGACGACAAACCAAGTTATCAGAAGATTGATGCTGATGAGAGAGATAAGAGAGACAAATGGAGAAATGTTCAAAATGTTAATGAGAGGGGAGAGAGAGATAACGAAAAGAGACACCAGTCCGAGTATTGACAGACCGGTTGCTTTGAACCTGAACTATTTGAAGTTTGATGGACAGGCGATACCCCAGCAGGGGGATAAAAAGAACAGCTTCGCTAAGGCAAGACACACACCACGAGATCATGAGATAACGAGACCCTGGAAGAGTGGTGTGCCCCCACAAGTTGGCGGGGTTTGGAGGTCTGATCGCGGGACCGACCATAGACGCACAGGGTGAGAAGGTACGATCGGCGGGAACCTGGTGTGTGTCCGCCCTTGCCTGGGTGCTGGGTTCACCGTGGAAGAACGGTCGTATCCGGAACGGAGGGGTCACAGTCGGTGACCACAGAAGACATTAAAAGGGTTCGCCCGAAAGCTAACTGTGAAGAACAAAGGTCTGTCTGAATCAGATTTGCATATTATCTCTCTCTCCAACGGCACAACAGCGATTACTGCGAACTGTACTAAGCTGAACTGAACTCTGCATCACTTGAGACTGATCATTTTACCCCTAGACTGCGATAGAGCTTGTTTGATTCCTATTATCCGAGTTCTGTGTACATGTGTGTTTTATCATTGCTAACCTGTTGCATTTATATCCTTACGATTAGAGTACTATATTACTTATTTCTTTAATAAAACTTTCTTAGTTCCAGTAATCCAGACTCCAACTAAGTGGTCCATTTCTGCTGGTTTGGCAACCCAGTTACGGGGTACGTAACACTATTTATTTATTTATTTATTTATTAATTATTTGTGTTTTGTTTTGTATTTGCAGAGTTTATCTTCTTTTTCACATTGGTTGTCAGCGTTTTGTGATTGTGTGTAGTTTTTCATTGACTCTATTGTATTCCTTTGTAAAACGGTGAATGCCTGCAAGAAAATTAATCTGAGGGCTGTATGAGAAACAGAATCAGAATCAGGTTTTATGTCATGAAATTTGTTGTCTTTGCTGTAGCAGTGAAATGAAATATATAATAATAGAAAAAAAAACATGAATGACAGTAAGTATATATTTGTGTATTAAGTCGTGCATTTAAAGGCATCCGTTAGTCTTGTGAGACCATGGATCTACACCTAGAAGGTTTTCACTCTCCAGGGCACAGGCCTGGGCAAGTGTGTATGGAAGACCAGCAGTTGCCCATGCTGCAAGTCTCCCCTCTCCACGACACCAATTTTGTCCAAGGGAAGAACACAACACGCTGCCTCCGCTGGGGCTCGAACTCACGACCTTCAGGTCGCTAGTCCAATGCCTTAACCACTTGGCCATGTGCCCACTGAAGAAATGCAAAGATAGAAATAAAAAAGTAGTGAGATAGTGTTCACAGGTTCAATGTCCATTCAGAAAATAGATGGCAGAGGGGAAGAAGCTGTTCCTGCTTTGTTGAGTGTGTGCCTTCAGTCTTCTGTACCTCCCTCCTGATGGTAGCAATGAGAACAAGACATGACTTGGGTGATGACAGTCCTTAAGGATGGACGCCACTTTTTTGAGGCATCGCTCCTTGAAGATGTCCTGGATACTACAGATTCTCGTGCCCGTGATGGAGCTGACTAAGTTTACAACTCCCTGCAGCTTCTTTCGACCCTGTGCAGTAGCCCCTCCCCTCACATGTAGCAGACAGTGATGCAGCCAGTTAGAATGCTCTCCACACTACATCTGTAGAAATTTGTGAGTGCCTTTGGTGGCATACCAAATCTGTTCAAAGTCCTAACAAAATGTGTTCAAGTTCCTAATGGAGGCACTGTTCTGTCTTCTTTTTAGCTGCATGTTGGGTCCAAGACAGGTCCTTAGAGATCTTAACACCCAGGAACATGAAATTGCTCACGCTTTCCACTTCTGATCCCTCTGTGAGGACTCGTGTGTGTTCCCTTGTCTTACTCTTTCTGAAGTCCACACTCAGTTCTTAGGTCTTCCTGATGTTGACATGTAAATACTATGATAATAAACTACTTAGAACTTTGAACCTTCAACACCGAACATGATCACATCATTTATAATCAAAGCAAATTCTGGGTATGGGGAAGAAGATTCAGGGAGAGTGTATGTGAGGAGTGGGGGTGGCCTACAGAAGGAGATTCGGGGGTCTTTACTTCTCAGAACTCCTCCATGTTCAGTCTGAGGTTGAAGAACTTGATGTTCTCTTTGATTGCTTCCCACCAGTGGATCATGGAATCAAAAGATAAGTCCTATGATTCTTCGACTTACATAATATACAAGTGGCAGATACAGTCGGGGTACTTATGAGGCTCTTTAGACAGATGTATAAACAGCCATTGAATATAGAGAGAGGAAGACTGTTTGGAGTCAAGTGACTTTGCCTGGTGTCTCAGGGCTGGGTGTGTCTGCACCCGTGCCATCTCCCGCTCCTTCTTTGCCACCTGAACAACACCCCTCCCACGGCACTCCACCTTCACCATTTTTGCTCCCAGTGGATTTATAAATACCATATACAGGGATAAAGTCCATGCATGCCACAGCATTCCACAGGTTCCCAGCCTGGGGTCCATGGACCCCTTGCTTAATGGCATTAGTCCATGGCATCAAAGAGGTTGGGAACCCCTGCTCTCAGCCCTTCTCCTCCACATACCTCTAACTGCAATGATACCTGCCTCAACCACATCTTCTGGCCGCACATTCCAGGTATTCACCTCCCTCTGTATAAGGAAGTTACCTCTCAGGTCCCTTTTAGATCTCTCCCATCTTGCACCTATGCCCTCTAATTTTGGTCTCCAGGGAAAAGACTGTCCATCCACCTTATCCATAAACTTCCATGAGGTCACCCCTCATTCTTCTGCACTCCAGGGAGAAAAGATCCATTGTGGCCAATGTCTGTCTGTAACGCAGGTCCTCCAGTCCAGTAAGAGGAATGAGGAAGAGCAATCGGATTAGAAAGAACCATGTCATTGATTGAATGGGTTGAGTAGGCTGTTTCTCGTTGCCAATATACATTAATTGATTTTTTGCTCAGTGCAGCTAATATTGCTGAGCAGATGTAACGGTTTTGAATATCAAAGGCAGGATATGTGAAAGGTTTTCTGTCATACAGAAAAAATTCAATCAGATCAAGGAAGTGAAGAAATGAACTACTTGGTGTCTAAGAACAAATTGAGCAATCGCTGGAAATGATGGATTTGCTGCTAATTGCATTTATCATTTGATGATGTTTTAAATTACTTAAGAGTAACCTTTGTAAAATTATTCACTCTTTTTTTAAAACAGCCCATGGATTGGAGGGAGAGGTGAGTCTCATTAATACATAAATCATTCATTCGTAGGAGGAATCAGATATCCATGCCATAGCTATTTCCTGAGGTAGACAGGGCTGCCACTGGTGACCAAATCATGGGGCGGGGGGGGGGGCGCAGCACTGATTTAGCAGCATCAACTCATTAACAATTTTTTAACCATTTAAAAATGTAGAAACTAATAAAAGGTAATAAACCCACTCACATACATTCACACACCCACACCCACTCACATGCACTCATACCCACTCACTCACACACACTCACACCCACGTGCACATACATACACACATACACTTACAGAAACACACACACAATCACACACAGACACACACACACACCACATTTACCTAATATCTTATGTAAGAGTTAAATTACTGAGAGAACAGGTTAATCAATTAATCAATGACCTTTCAGTGACATTTATTTCTGTAGCACTTGAATTGCCAAAGTATAAAAGCTACAGACCAGGTGCTGGTAAGTGGAATTAGTATGGATGGCCAGTATAGATATGATGGGCTGATGGGTCCAATTCTGTGCTGTATGTCTTCTTTTTACTCATAACTATTTCCTTTAATTCCTCCATTTCATTGGATTCCTGCTTTCCTGGTATTAATGGGGAGTTATTTATATCTTCTTCCTTGAAGACAGTTCAGTTACTCTGCAATTTTAGTCCCCAACAATTTTAATACCTTTTAAAGAAGGTCCCTAATCTATCAATACCAACTCTCTGCTCATAGCTCTGCTTAAATTTAGAACCCTGGTTTTGGACTGAATCATTTTAAATTTCCAAGCTATTGAATAATTCTATCATATTATTATCACTCTTCCCCTCATGCATTCCACACAGTGCGTTGGTTCGCTGTGTGCTGTGTCACATGGCGAGGGCAATCACGGTCTTTCCGTGACCATGATTGTTTTTGGCAATTTTTTCCACAGAAGTTGTTTGCCATTGCCTTCTTCTGGGCAGTGTCTTTACAAGACAGGTGACTCCAACCATTATCAATACTCTTCAGAGATTGCCTGCCTGGCGTCAGTGGTCACATAACCAGGATTTGTGATATGCACCAGTTACTCATACGACCATCCACCCCATCTCCCATGGCTTCACGTGACCCTGATTGCGGGGGCGGGGGTGTGGGTATGCAGGTGCTACACTTTGCCCAAGGGTGACCTGCAGGCTAGCTGAAGGAAGAGTGCCTTGCACCTCCTTTGGTAGAGACATATCCCCACCTTGCCACTCCACACAGTGGGGTTGTTATTTTATGCCTTTTCACTGCAAAATTATCCAAACTAAGACTACTTATTCCCTCATAGTTCTGAAACATACTGCTCTATAAAAAAATACCTGGTACACATCCATGAATTCATCCTTCACAGTATTATTGTTGATTTGTTCTGACTAATTTATATATAGATTAAATCACTCATTATTAGCCTATCTCTGTAATAGCAATTACATTGCACTTGCTTACATCTATCTGTGCTGTTAATTCCTCTGATTTATTTCAAATGCTTTGCATAGTCCAGTGAAGCACCTTTAGATTTGTCTTTTTAACATTTTTTGGCGTCTTAGAGCTTTTTTTAAAGTATGACAAAACTGCTGGCAGACAAGCCTGCCCTATTGTCCCAGTACTTTTCTATCTTGTTGAAATGTTATGCCATACCTCCCACAAACCTCCCAGGAGACTGGAGATAAGGCATAGCACTAATGATCAAAGTTCAAAGTTCAAAGTAAATTTATTATCAAATGTAATTGGAAGGTCTGCTGCTTTGAACTATGCTCCTAAATTGTGGAACTCAATAACTAAAATTATAAGGGATACTGACTCAGATGACACCTTTAAATACTAGCTCAAAGCCTATTTTTTTTACCTTGCTTTCAAATAATACCTTTTTGTGTGTGATTTTCACATTTGTCTTTATCTCATTGTAAATTATTTTGAACTACATTGTTTGTATGAAAAGAGCTCTCTAAATAAATTATTATTATTGTAATTTTAAAATATTTTTTCTTAGCTCTGGCTGGTGAAACCTGAGGTGCGAGCATAGCCAAGCACGTTCACTTCTCAGTTGCTGGTAACTTTTGGGCTGGAGGTGTTTATTATTGTGCCTTCCTGAAGATTTACATAAATATTGCTGAGTAGGACTAATTGTTTAATGCTATTAGTAGTGACTTTGCAGTGATACCAGTTGCAAATATTACTATCGGGACAATGTATATCTTGTTCATGTTCCATAGTCTTTCAATTTCTCCTTTGAATTCAGCATATTTCTGCTGTTTTTCTGTATGTTGTGTGTGTCTGGAATGGCTATATCTATTAAATCAGCTGTTTTTGCATTACTATAATCTGGACGGTTATAATGAATTATCCAATCTGTAATAATAGATCAATAGTAATATAATTTGTAGGACTCTGACTCTAAAAATAGATTAGGCGTGTAATTATAGTAAATAACACACATAAAAAAATGCTGGTGAACGCAGCAGGCCAGGCAGCATCTATAGGAAGAGGTACGGTCGACTTTTCGGGCCGAGACCCCTTGTCAGGACTAACTGAAAGATGAGATAGTAAGAGATTCGAAAATGGGAGGGGGAGGGGGAGGTCCAAAATGATAGGAGAAGACAGGAGGGGGAGAGATGGAGCCAAGAGCTGGAAAGTTGTTTAGCAAAAGGGATATGAGAGGATCATGGGACGGGAGGCCTAGGGAGAAAGAAAGGGGGAGGGGGAAGCCCAGAGGATGGGCAAGGAGTTATAGTGAGAGGGACAGAGGGAGAAGAGGAGCGAGAGAAAAAAAATTAATAATAATAGTAAATAAATAAATAACGGATGGGGTACGAAGGGGAGGTGGGGTACTAACGGAAGTTAGAGAACTCAATGTTCATGCCATCAGGTTGGAGGCTACCCAGACGGAATATAAGGTGTTGTTCCTCCAACCTGATTGTGGCTTCTTCTTTACAGTAGAGGAGGCCATGGATAGATATATCAGAATGGGAATGGGATGTGGAATTAAAATGTGTGGCCACTGGGAGATCCTGCTTTCTCTGGAGGACAGAGCATAGGTGTTTAGCGAAACGGTCTCCCAGTCTGCGTCGGGTCTGGCCAATATATAGAAGGCCACATTGGGAGCACCGGACGCAGTATATCACCCCAGCCGACTCACAGGTGAAGTGTTGCCTCACCTGGAAGGACAGTCTGGGGCCCTGAATGATGGTGTGGGAGGATGTCTAAGGGCATGTGTAGTACTGGTTCTGCTTACAAGGATAAGTGCTGAGAGGGAGATCAGTGGGGAGGGATGGGGGGACGAATGGACAAGTGAGTCGTATAGGGAGCGATCCCTGCGGAAAGCGGGGGGGTGGGGTGGAAGGAAACGATTAGTTCACCAGCATTTTTTATGTGTGTTGCTTGAAATTCCAGCATCTGCAGGTTTCCTCGTGTTTGCGTTTTTAAATTATAGTAAGGTATGGTTTCTTTCGTGAGTTTGTATTTTAAAGCAAGATTTTGGTGAATGATGTTTGCCACTTGATTGTTACTTTGTAAGTAATCAGATTGAGTTAAATTGCTGCAGGATCCTGAAATGTGTTGCATTGCTTCTGGTTTCTCTCACCATTTTCTGCATTTATCATCCTGAATGTGATGGTGTTCTATTACGTATTTTTGATATATTTTTGTGTTAACCACCTAGTCCTGTATTGTCACAAGGAATCCCATTGTTTCTGTGAAGATGTCTTCAACCCTGAGCCAGGCACTTGACACTTCCTTGTCAATATCTAGTCTATTCAGATCATGCTGATATCTTCCATGGAGCATCATGCCCTTCCATTGACTAACCTTTCATTCTGTATTGATAATTTCTTCATTTTCCTGGGTTGTATTTTCATTTTTTTTAGTGGTGTGTACTTCTTATCAGAATTGCATTGCATGTAAGACCATAAGCTAGAGGAACAGAATTAAGCCATTTGGCCCATTGAGTCTGCTCCGCCATTTCATCATGGCTGATCCAAATTTCCTCTCAGCCCCGATCTCCTGCCTTTTCCTCATATCCCTCCATGCCCTGACCAATCAAGAATCTATCAACCTTTATACATAAAGACTTGGCCTCCACATCTGCCTGTGGCAATGAACTCCACAGATTCTTCACCCTCTGGCTAAAACAATGCCTCCTCATCTCTGTTTAAAAGGACACCACTCTATTCTGAGGCTGTGTCCTCTGGTCTTAGAATCTCCCACCATAGGAAACATCCTCTCTACATCCACTCTATCAAGGCCTTTCACTATTTGATAGGTTTCAATGAGATCACCCCTCATTCTTTTGAATTCCGGTGAATACAGGCCCAGCAGCATCATATGGCAAGACATTCAATTCTGGAATCACTTTTGTAAATCTCTTTTGAACCCTCTCCAGTTTCTGCACATCCTTCTAAGATAAAGGGCCCAAAACTACTCACAATGCTCCATGTGAGGCCTCGCCAGAGCTTTATAAAGTGTCAACATTACAATATTCTGGTCCTTTTGAAATGAATGCTAACATTGCATTTGCTTTCCTCACCACATACTCAACCTGCAAATTAACCTTTAGGGAATCTTGCACAAGGACTCCCAAATTTCTTTGCG
The DNA here is from genome assembly GCF_030028105.1 of Mobula birostris. Classification (NCBI taxonomy): domain Eukaryota; kingdom Metazoa; phylum Chordata; class Chondrichthyes; order Myliobatiformes; family Myliobatidae; genus Mobula; species Mobula birostris. The sequence continues at coordinate 213,274,266 of NC_092372.1, read as the reverse complement.
CCTCAGTTTTTTGTACTTCCTCTCTATTTAGAAAATAGTTAACCCTTTCATTTCTTCTACTAAAGTGCATGACCATACACTTCCTGACACTGTATTCCATCTTTGCCCATTCTCCTAATCTGTCTAAATCCTTCTTAGCTACCTGCTGCTCCACTTATCTTCATATCATCTGAAAACTTTGCAACAAAGCCATCAATTCCATCTTCCAAATTATTGACATATAACGTGAAAAGAATCAGTCCCACACACTCCCCTGTGGAACACCACTTGAGAATACTTCTTCCTCTTTGCGATGTACATATCCTGGGCCTTCCAAATTACTTCCAGAAATTTCAGCCATTGCTGCTCTGCCATCGTCCCTGCTTGTGTTCTTTTCCAATCAATTCCAGCCAACTCCTCTCTCACGTCTCTGTAATTCTATTTACTTCACCGTTATACAGATGCATCTGACCTTAGCTTTTCCTTCTCAAATCACTTCTGTAAGGGTTCTTTTACCTTTGGCTCGCTAATCAATTCTGGCTCATTGCACAACATCCAGTCGAAAATAACTGATCCTCTCGTGGGTTCAACCACAAGCTGCTCTTAAAAGTCATCTCATAAGCACTCTAGAAATTCCCCCTCCTGTAATCCTGCACCAACCTGATTTGCCCAAACTACCTGCATACTGAAGTCCCTCATGACTATTGTAACATTGGCCTTTTGGGATGCATTTTCTATATCCCATTGTAATTTGTAGGCCACGTCCCCTCACACTACTCTTTGGGGGTCTGCATACAACCCCCATCAGGGTCTTTTTACCCTTTGCAGTTCCTTAGCTCTATAGACAATGACTTAGCACCTCCAACCCTATGTCACCTCTTTCTCATGACTTGATTTCTTTTTTTTTATCAACAGAGCAACACCGCCCAACTCCCTCTGCCTCACTGCTTATCCTTCCAATACAATGTATATCTTTGGATGTTAAGCTCCCAGCTATAATGTCTCAGTCATGATTCTGTAATGCCTACAAAATCATACTTACCAATCAGCAACTGTGTTGCAAGTTTATCTACCTTATTCCGTATAATGCGTGTATTGAGATGCAACACCTTCAGTCCTATATTCATTCTTTTTGATTTTGTCACACCATGATCAACCTTTTTGATTCCTAAATCTTAGTTCTTGCCAACATCTGCCTCCACAACCTCTCTACTAACTCTTCTGGCATTCTGGTTCCCATCCCTTTGCAACTCTAGTTTAAACCCCACCGTGCAGCATTAACAAACCTTCCTGCTTGGATATTAGCCCCCTACGTTTCAGGAGTAAACCACAGAGGTACAAGACCAACCTTCCCTGGAAGAGAGACCAATGATCTAAAAATTTTATGCCCCTCGCTCCTAAACCAACTCCTTAGAATCAGAATCAGGTTTATTATCACCGGCATGTGATGTGAAATTTGTTAACTTAGCAGCAGCAGTTCAATGCAATGCATAATCTAGGAGAGAGAGAAAAACAAGTAAATCAATTACATATATTGAATAGATTTAGTAAAACCTGCAAAAACCAGAAACATTGTATATTATAGAAAAGTGAGGTAGTGTCCAAGGATTCAAAGTCCATTTAGGAATCAGATGGCAGAGGGGAAGAAGCTGTTCCTGAATCGCTGAGTGTGTGTCTTCAGGCTTCTGTACCTCCTACCTGATGGTAACAGTGAGAAAAGGGCATGCCCTGGGTGCTGGAGATCCTTAATAATGGACGCTGCCTTTCTGAGACACTGCTCCCTGAAGGTGTCCTGGGCAATTTGCAGACTAGTACCCAAGATAGAGCTGACTAGATTTACAACCTTCTGCAGCTTCTTTCAGTACTGTGCAGTAGCCACCCACCCCCCCACCCCCATACCAGACAGTGTTGCATCCTGTCAGAATGCTCTCCACGGTACATCTATAGAAGTTTTTGAATGTATTTGTTGACATGCCGAATCTCTTCAAATTCCTGATGAAGTATAGCCATTGTCTTGCGATCTTTATAACTACATTGATAAGTTGGGACCAGGTTAGATCCTCAGAGATCTTGACACCCAGGAACCTGAAGCTGCTCACTCTCTCCACTTCTGATCCCTCTATGAGGATTGGTATGTGTTCCTTCGTCTTACCCTTCCTGAAGTCTACAATCAGCTCCTTCGTCTAACTGACGTTGAGTGCCAGGTTGTTGCTGCGGCACCATTCCACTAGTTGGCATATCTCATGCATTAAACTGTATAATCTTCCTAGCTCCAGCCTCACTAGCACGTGGCAAGGGTAGCAATCCTGAGATCACGACCCTGTAGATCCTGCCCTATAACTTAGCACCTACCTCCCTGAACTCCTTATGCAGAACCTTGTCACTCATCCTACCCATGTCAATGGTACTTACATGGACCACGACGTCTGGCTGTTTACCCTCTCACTTTTCTGGCTATTCGTCCTCCCATGCTGGCGTGGAGTGCTGAATCCTGTTTTGTTCGTGAAAATACAGCCTTAGAAATTTTATCTGACAGTTGTGTAGATTTTTTATGTCTATTATTCCTCGTCCTCCTTCTGTCCTAGGTACCGTTAATCTAAGTGCATTCAAATGTACACAATGTTTCCTAAAATTTGTCATATCAATTCTTATCTTTCTTTGTAAATTTTCCAGATCAGTTTCAAATGAAGACATTATGCCAAAAGAATACATTAGTATAGGTATAGCGAAAGTACCTTTGTTATATTTTTACTATTGAGTTCTGTTTGGCAGATTTTCTTTAGCTTTGAAGTAAATTCCGTTGAAAAATTTCCATTTATTGCACTATGATCTATTTTCTTTGCTTGTTAATATCCCATATACATATATGTTTCATATTGTATCTTGCTGCTCTGTTTTATATTCTACTAGCTCAACTGCACCTTTCTTTATGCTTAATGTTCTGCACTTATCCAGACCAAAGTTCATGTTTGTATAGTTTGAACATAGTTCTACTATTTCAGAATCTGAATCAGGTTTAATATCTCTGGCATATGTTGTGAAATTTGTTGTTTTGCAGCAGCAGTTCAATGCAATACGTAATAATGGGAAAAAAACTATGAATTACAGTAAGTGTACACAGATTTTATATATATATAGATAGATAGATAGTTAAATTAAATTAGTTAAATTAAAACTAGTTAATTAAATACATAGTGGAAAATAGAAATAAAAATGTAGGGAGGTAGTGTTCATACGTTCAATATCCATTCAGAGACTGCATGGCATTTGGTTTTGTTTTTTTTACATATACATTTGAATTAATTGGATTAGATTTACTGATGAAGAAGCGTATAATTTCAAATCACCCATGTATAGAAAGTCAAGGTATAATTCATCTGGTTGTTTCTGATTTGATACCCTATTTTCATCTGACTCAGTAAATTAGAGAGTGGGTTTAAAACTAGACAAAACCATAGTAGGCTGAGAGAGCCACCCTGAAAAATTCCTCTGTTTATTTTGATAACAGCAGAGCAAAGTAGAACAAAGAAACACTACAGAATCAATGAAAAACTACACACAAATACTAACAAACAACCAATGTGCAAAAGATGAAAAACTGCAAATACCAAAAAATCAAATAATAATAATAATAATAACTAAAAAATAAATAATACTGAGAACAAGAGTTGCAGGGTCCTTGAAAGTGAGACTGTAGGTTGAGGAATCAGTTCAGAACTGAGGTGAGTGAAGTTATCCAAACCGGTTCAGGAGCCTGGTGGTTGAAGAGTAATACCTGTTGCTGAACCTTGTCATGTGGGACTTACAGTAAGTCTCCTTTCCCTCCTTCCTGATGGCAACAGTGAGAAGAGAGCATGGCCTGGATGGTGGAGGTCCTTGATGATGGATGCTGCTTTCTTGTGGCAGTGCTCCTTGCAGATGTGTTCCATGCTGGGCAGGGGCTTTACCTGTGATGGACTGTGAAACCTATAGCAAGTATACTCCAAAACTACGATCACACAGACCTCAACAGTTGAGTAGCATTGTTCATATCACACTTGTCTTTACAAGCAGTTGAAGATCTTGCTCATAAATATGGCCGGTTGGAAATCTGTCCTCTATTCATCTGCGACCTGGACTATCTACAGCATGCATCTCTTCAAAATGCTCTGAGCTCACTACAATTTAAGTACTTCATTGTCAGTGTCCTCATTTTGTTTGCATTTCTGACATTAGTCTCCCAAAACAGACACTCTATTCTGACAGAAGATTAAAGATTAGCCTTTTCTGTCACATTATTTGTTCGAAACATACCGTGAAATGTGTCATTTGCATCACCAACCAACACTGTCTGAAGATGTACTGGGGCAGCCTGCAGGTGTCCCTATACATCCAGTGCCAATATAGCATGCCCACAACTTACTAACCCTAACCCATACATCTTTTGGAATATGTGTGGTAACCAAAGCACCCAGAGGAAATTAGAGGGATATTGCTGGCATTGCACAAGCACTGAAACATGCAGATTCGCAGAAAAACTATATTCTGTTGTGTGTGATCTTTTGTGATGTGTGGTTAGCCCACTGCTCTACTCTCTCTACGCTCACGTGGCTAAGCACAGCTCAAGCAGCATCTATACATTTGCCAGTGACAGTACTGTGGTTGGTAGAATCCCAAATGGCACTGAAAATGCTAATGGGATTGAGATAAATTGCATGGTTGAGTGGTTGTGAAAGGACAGCAGAAACATTCTGATATCTGGAGTGCAGAATTATCCTGCTTTGGGCACTGGGATCCAAAAGATGCTGTCAGGAAGATGCTTTATGACTATTAATAGTGGCACTGACCACCTGCTTTCTTTACATTACAAGAGACACCACCTCAAAACTATTTCAATGGCTGACTAGCATCTCAGGATGCCTTGATAACATAAAAGAAAATTTATCTTCTTCCCATGATATTGTATCAGAAATAAGATGGAATAGCATCTGATGAGAAGAAGGAACTTCAGAGGGAATTTGAGCAGATTTTCCTTTCGCTATTTGGAACCTGCTGCCAGAGGAGATGGTGGTGTCAGATACAACCACTGCATTCAGAGATGTACAATACCTGAATAGGCCAGGCATAGAAGGATACGGTTCGAATTCAGGAAAGTACAATTCATATAAATGAGCAAAAAAGGTCAATTCTTGTTTGGTTGGCAGGGAGACCGCTGTCTGTGTTGTACAGTTCTATACCTGTACAAACTTGCAAATCATGACAAAAAGCAGGATACCTTGGAAATACTCTACAGGTCAGATGGTAACTTTGAAGGGAGAAACTGGGTAATGAGTTCTAATGAAAGATTATTGGCCTATTTTGCTTTCAAATTGTTGGCTTTGTAATTATTTTGTTTTTGGACCACTTTGCAGCCTTATGTTCACAGTTCTGATAGTAATTCTTCAAGGATACTTCTCTGAGGATAGTCACCTTGCTGTGATAGAGAAGCTTGTGAGCTCCTGAGATGCTAAGGGCGGTGCTGTTTGGAGCTTAGCTGCCCTTAGAGTCACGCATGGTGGTTTGTCAAGTGGGAAGTTTCAAAAAAAGAGCAATCCAACCATGACCTCAGGAGTGGAGCCGGTGGAGTTGATGACACATCTCAATCCAATGAAGGCACAGGAAGATTGCAGCAGTGAAGGATCTCCTGTTATCTTGCAGGCCATGCACTGGTCCCTGACCCTGATCTGTCAAGGACTGTGTGATGGCTGCCCGTGCATCAGCCTCCCCACATAAAACAAAGTCACGCACAGACATTCTCCATTAAGGGAAATACTACACTCGACTTGATCGATCGCACTACCTGATGGTACAACATCTAGAGACAAAATATGCTCAGAAAATTCAAGAATTTAACAGTGAAAGTTTGCATCTCAAGTTCTCAGAAGTTCTAATTTCAGTTCAAGGAGAGAGTACCTGATTGAAAAGCTCATTATTTTTGATAATTATAGAGCCTCTGCATTAACCCAGCACATATTAGGTTAGGGTCTGAAATCCTTTATCAGCAGTGATGAGATTTTTATGGTGGATTATCGGTGGACACCTGGGCTAATGGTCTCACTGACTTCCTGACATAAATGTCTTTTCAGATATAATCTGTGGTATGCTGATCTGAGACTTCCATTCTGATGTAAAATATACAAAGTGACTTCTGAAAATTTTCAAATTAGATCCTATCTGACTCATCTCATCTTTTTCAAAAACTAAATACTCTTACCTCGTGAAGATCTTATCAGTTTTTTTCCGATCATTATCAATGTAATGACCAGGAAATCTCACACAGCTTTGTCGATTTTGTTTTTGGCCAAATCCCATTTACATACCGTAGCATCTTTCACAACCTATGAATGTCCCAGTATGCTTTGCAGGCAGACTGCATGGAGGCAGAAATTTTAAAAAAAGACTTGATAATCTATTATTACTGAAGTTAAATGAGGCAGAAAATTTGATGCAGAAGAGAAGAGCTTGGTTTTTGTTCAAATAATCTTGCAGGATCCTGTATATCTATTTGAAGGGCCAGACAGGTCCCATGGTGTTACTTGGTTTCATAGTTATCTTGACAGCCAGGCAGACAAGCCATCGTAGCAACTGCAGAAGGTTAGGGAAAACATGCCAGTACCTAAGAAGAACATTGTAACCTGCCTCAGTGACTATCATCCAGTAGCACTTACATCCTTTTATATATTGGCGAGACCCGACGCAGACTGGGAGACCGCTTTGCTGAACACCTACGCTCTGTCCGCCAGAGAAAGCAGGATCTCCCAGTGGCCACACATTTTAATTCCACATCCCATTCCCATTCTGACATGTCTATCCACGGCCTCCTCTACTGTAAAGATGGAGCCACACTCAGGTTGGAGGAACAACACCTTATATTCCGTCTGGGTAACCTCCAACCTGATGGCATGAACATCGACTTCTCTAACTTCCGCTAGGCCCCACCTCCCCCTCGTACCCCATCTGTTACTTATTTTTATGCACACATTCTTTCTCTCCCTCTTTCCCTCTGAATATACCTCTTGCCCATCCTCTGGGTCCCCCCCTCCCTGTCTTTCTTCCCGGACCTCCTGTCCCATGATCCTCTCGTATCCCCTTTTGCCTATCACCTGTCCAGCTCTTGGCTCTATCCCTCCCCCTCCTGTCTTCTCCTATCATTTTGGATCTCCCCCTCCCCCTCCAACTTTCAAATCCCTTACTCACCCTTCCTTCAGTTAGTCCTGACGAAGGGTCTCGGCCTGAAATGTCGACTGCACCTCTTCCTACAGATGCTGCCTGGCCTGCTGCGTTCACCAGCAACTTTGATGTGTGTTGCACTTACATCCATTGTGATGAAGTGTTCTGACAGATTGGTGATGAAGCACAACAAATCTTGTCTGAGAAGTGACTTGGATCCATTCCAGTTTGCCAACTGACAGAACAGGTCCAGAGCAGATGCCATTTCATTGGCTCTTCACTCAATCCTGGAACATCTGGACAGCAAAGACGAATACACCAGGATGCACCACGAGGCTGTGTGCTCAACTCCCTGCTCTACTCACTTTACACTTATGACTGTGTGGCTCAGCTCAACTCCAGTGCCGTCTTTAAGTTTGCCGACAGCACCTCTGTCATTGGCAGAATCAAAGGTGGTGACCAATTAGCATATAGGAGGGAGATTGCACATTTGGCTGAGTGGAACCACAACAACATTCTCTCACTCAATGTTAGCAAGACCAAGGAGGTGATTATTGACTTCAGCAGGAGGAAACCGGAGGTCCGTGAGCCAGCCCTCACCGTGGGAGCAGAGGTGGAGAGGGTCAGCAACTTTAAATTCCTCGGTGCTATCATTTCAGAAGATCTGTCCTGGGCCCAGCAACGTAAGGAAAATTATGAAGAAAGCACGGCAGCATCTCTACTTGCATAGAAGTTTGCAAGGATACAGCATGACATCTAATACTTTGATAAGCCCCCACAGATATGTGATGGAAAGTATATTGACTGGTTGCATTATGGCCTGGTATGGGTACACCAACGCCCTTGACTGGAAAATCCCACAAAAAGTAGTGGCTACATTCCAGACCATCTCGAGTAAAGCCCTCCCTCCATTGAGCACATCTTCATGAAGTGTTGTCGCAGGAGAGCAGCATCCATCATCAGAGACTCCCCCCACCCAGATCATGCTCTCTTCTCACTGCTGCCATTTTTAGGAAGGTGATACAGGAGCCTCAGGACTCACACCACCAGGTTCGGGAACAGTTATCACCCCTCAGCCATCAGGCTCCTGAACCATGAGAGATAACTTCACGCACCTTCACTTGCCCCATCACTGTATTCCTCCCACAACCTGTGGACTCATTTCCAAGCACTTTTCATCTCATGTTATTGAAATTTATTGTTCATCTATTTATTATTGCTATCTTTTTCCCTCTTTTGTATTTACACTTTGTTGTCTTTTGCACATTGGTTGTTGTCTGCTCTGTTTGCTGTGGTTTTTCATGGATTCTGTTATAGTTCTTGGATTTACTGAATGTGCCCAAATGAAAATGAATCTCAGGGTTGAATATGGTGATATGTATGTATGTCCTATCATAACAAATTTATTTTGAATTTTGAACTTTTTAAACTCGTAAAGCATGAAATATAAATTGAAATAAAGGTCTAATCCTTGACCCAACTGCAAAGTTGTTGGATCTGCTGCATGAAGCATGGAAGATTCCTAATCAGATCCACAAAGGAAATATGGCTGTCAGATTGAACGGATGCAAGAATGGCCAATTCAGAGTTTTGCAGAATGCAACTGATAGAATTAACGAGTCTAATCTAAACTTCAACCTAATCCTGAGAGGCATGTTCCTCTCTTTGAGAATGGCTGCCTAACCTTCAACAACATTTGCAGATGATACCAAGATTGGTGGAATAGCAGACAGTGAGGAAGGCTATCATAGCTTGCATTGAGACCTTGACCAGCAGGAAAATGGGCTGAAAAATGGCAGATAGAATTTAATGTACACAGAAGTGAGGTGTTGAACGTTAGCAGGATAAACCAAGGTAAGATTTACAATAAATGAGAATAAAAGGGCACTGAGGTATCCAGTAGAAGCTAGGATACAGATTCATAATTACTAGAAAGTGGTTTCATGGATGGATAGAATCGTAAAGAGAGCTTTTAGTACATTAACCTTCATAAATCAGGGCATATAGTACAAGAGTTAGGATGTTATGTTGAAGTTGTACAAGTCTTTGGTGAGGCTGAACTTGGAGAATGCAACCTGTCGCATGTCTCCAGCGTTCCCCACCGAGAGGATGGGGCTTTGGTCTCTGGATCTAGGGCAGAGGCCTCGGCCCACTGCGGCCGTCGTCCCATGCTCACTCACCCAGGCCAGCAGATCGTTCTCCTGCTCACTGCGCGGCTGCTCGTGGTCCATGGTGGAGAGGGCGGCGTCAGCTGTCGCCGTCACTTGCTCCTGGCTCCGCTGTATTGCATTTGGCTGCTGCAGCACGTGCTGCACTGCTGCAGGCCGCTGTGACACCGGTGGTGGTTGTTGCTACACCCGCCCAGACGCCGCCCCCGGAGCTGGCCTGATGGAGAGTCATGGCTTCAGCTTTGACGTAGAGTTAGGGTTGCCAACTGTCCCGTACTAGCTGGGACATCCCGTATATTGGGCTAAATTGGTTTATCCCATACGGGACCGCCCTTGTCCCGTATTTCCCCCGCTAAGGTAGAGCATTCCTATGAAACTGTTCGTAAGCCGAAATGCTGTAAGGCGAAGAAGAAATTAGCATTAATTTATATGAGAAAAATTTTTGAGTGTTTTTAGACCCAAAAAATAATCTACCAAATCATACCAAATAACACTAACATATGGTAAAAGCAGGAATGATATGATAAATACACAGCTGATATAAAGTAGAAATAATGTATGCACAGTGTAGTTTCACTTAACAGAATTGGGAAGATTAAGCCAAAACCAATTTGTAGAAAAAAATCGGCACGTACACGCATGCACACGTCACACATGCACACACAGGTGCCTGCGCAAGGCTTCATGGTCATGGTAGTCTTTCTCGGGGTAAACACAAGTGTCCCGTAGTTGACTGCTACTTTTGTCTCTTATTTGGGAGTGAGAAAGTTGGCAACCCGAGGTAGAGTGTTGCCCCCAATATATCCACACGGGCCCCCCAACGGGACAACAGGTCCAGGCCAATGATGCAGGACTCTTGGATGTCAGCGGGCCACACCTCTGCTCCACTGTGTTTTTCCCCGCTGTGACGTGCAGCCTACTCTTCCCCCTCATCACCACACAGTCGCCGGTGACCGTAGCCAGCTGGACTGCCATCGTTGTCCACCTAAACGGGGATGGCTGGTCCGTGTTGGGGAGAACACCCAGACGGATGATGGTGATGGTTGACCCCGCATCCACCGATGCACGGCATCTGATGCCCTCCGCCACGTAGTCCGCAAATAAGCCTTGGTCTTCTCCCAAATGGCTCACCCAGAGGGGCGACAGGGGAGGGATTCTGCTGGAGGTCTCGGGCAGCGACAACTGAGCGGCATTTCCCGGCTATGCTGGGCTGTGGCATGGTGCCAGAGCAGGGCAATCCCAAGCCAGATGACCTGCCTATCCATACCAGGAGCAGAAATCGTTCCGTGGCCCATGGCGGGGTCAATGTGGCACTGGTCGGACCTGTCTCATGGACTCCTCCTCAACAGTTTCCTCCACTGCCTTGGGGAACTATAATTGATTCTGCCCTCTCTTCCTCGGCCAGCGATGATGGTGATGTCTGGTGAACATGCTGTTGAAGGCACTCTGGTGTTAGCACCTTTACAAAGACATGGAGGGCAAACTCTTCCTGGACCGTGGGAGGGGATAGGGGGTAGCCATGCTGGGCACAGAGGCGGAGATCTGCTGCGAGCGCCCCCAGGCTTTCTCCCACACGGTCCGTCTGCTGCACCGTTCTTCCCTCATTGCTTCCGCCAACAACCTCTGCTTGAAATGCTGCTTTAGCACCACCACAAGGGCCCTATAATCACGCCGCTCAGCTGGCGTCAGGTCAGGGAGGCTCCTCAGAGAATCCCGCTCCAGTGCCAGGGCAAGGTGCACCGCCATCTTGGTGGGGCTCCACCCGTCGTGCCGTGCGGCAAGCTTGACTTGCGCCAGGCACGGCTGCAGGCGGCTGGTGCCGTCGTATCCGGGAGCTTCAGGGTGGACCTTGTGGCGCTAATGGTCGAGGCCTTTTGGTCTTCCTGTTCCTCTGGTGACACCTGCCAAGGTGCACATCCTCCCATGGATACGGCGTCTTGGGTTTCTCCGTGAGGGTTTTGATGGTGGTGGGTGATGCGCTCTGCCGTGTCCCCTGAGTTGGGCAGCCTGCGTATGGGGGATCCTTGGGAAGGCACAATGTTCAGGATGTTCAGTTCCCAGGTCCTCCCTCCGGGTCTTGACTTTATAAAGCCCTGCCAGTGGTTGCGGGGGACGCACACTGTTCGGTCCCTTCTCTTACTTCCCGGGTCTTGAGGCACTCTATCCAACGTCGTAGCTCTTCAATCTCACATCCCACTCCTGACCGAGCATTTGGTCCATAATGACAGATGAGGAAGATCGTCAACTCAAGACCACCTTATTGTGATGAACACAAAACAGAATGGGCACCATGACTCAGAGAGTGAACCCAGCTCATCTCACACCGACGGGGGAGGTGACCATCACACGCCCTGGTTACAGTCAGGGTGACCCACAAGCACACAAGTGAATAACTGTGTAACCCAAGCTAAAATGTAACAATAAATGAACTGGAACTTTCCACCATAATCCCATGAAAACATTTTAACACAAGAACAATAGCACATTAGAGATGCAGGTCTCTAATAGCTCATTAGAGATGCCCCACCCCGGGGCGTCACAATACTAATAAGGTTGAAAGAGTAGAGAGGAAATTTACAAGGGTGCTGCAGGGACTTCAGGACCTGAGTTCCAGGGAAAGGCTGAATAGGTTAGGAGTTCATCCCCTGGAGTGCAGGAGATTGAGGGGAGATCTTACAGAGGTATACAAAATTATGAGGGGAATAGATTGGGTAAATATAAGTAGCCTTTTATCACTTAGATTAGGTGAGACTAGTGCTAGAGGGTATAGGTTTAGATTTGAAAGGTGAAGTAGTTAAGGGGAACTTGAGGGGCAAACTTCTTCACACAGATGGTGGTGTGGGTGTGGAACGAGCTACTAATGGAAGTGGTAAACGCAGGCTCAGGCTCAGCTTTTAGAAGTACATGGATGGGAGGGATTTGGAGAGATACGGTCTGTGTGCAGGTGGATGGGACTAGGAAGAAGATCAGGTCAGCATGGACTAGATGGGCCAAAAGGCCTGTTGCTGACCTGTAGTGTTCCACGACTCTATAACTCTATAAAAAGCTGCTAGAAGGACTCAGCGGTATGAGCGGTTCCTCCAGTAGCCTGCTGCTCCATATTCTAGCACCTGTGGTCTCGCGTTGTCTCTAACCAACCTTCAGCTGGACGGAACTGTTGGTCTACGTCATACAAACAGTGTCAACAGCCAACGTACCAGGAGCTGGGAAGGCAAAGGCTCTTATAAGTCCTCTGACACTTTGTCCCAGCAACTTAGAATGTAGCCCCCTGAAGATGAAGGCAGCAAGACAGAGTTATACAGCAAGGAAACAGGTCATTTGGAGAACCCACGCAAATGTTTTACCATGAGAGATAGATGCAGGTTCAATTATAACATTTAAGAGAAATTTGGATAGGGATAAGGATGAGAGGTGTATGGAGGGCTATGTTTCAGGTACAGTTCGACGAGACTAGACAGATCAATAGTTTGTCACAGGCTAGATGGGCTGAAGGGCCTGTTTCTGTGCTGTACTGCTCTATGACTCTATCAGGCAATGTTGCTTTTCCTCTCACATTTGCTGCCTGACCTGTTGGGGGGGTTTACAGATTTTCTGTTTTTACTTAACAACAATTTAATCATTTCAAAGCCATTATTACTGAAGCTATTAATCCCTTTTAAAAGTTTCATATAATTTACTAAGTTGAAATTCCACAGGTGGGGTTTGAAATTGGCTTCTCTGGTTTACTGATGCTGGCCTTGAACAACCAAACAATATTACTGCTGAGCCACCAAGACTTCTTGAATAAAAAAAACAATTTTGTACTTATTAAGATGGAAAGCAAAGAAATCCATAAGATAATATTGGCCATTTTCTGACCTTATATTAAAACTTATTAACTATCTCTCACCTTCCAAGGTACCTGTAACATATGTAAACACCCCAAAACAAAAAGATTCAATAACTAAATGCATTTTAATTATTTAGACTAAAAAGCTAATTGACTTGTATTTTTTTCTGTGAAAGTATGTTAAATTTTCCAGGAAAATGCAAAATGCTATCAGTGGAGGATAGCTACAAAGAAGGCATGCCGGCGATGATTTTCATTAGGAGTTTGAGGAGATTTGGCAAGTCACCAAAGACTCTAGCAAATCCCCACAGATGTATCATGGAGAGTATTCCAACTGGTTTGCATCACTGTCTTGTACGAATGGGTCAATTAGATTAGATTATGAGGACACGCAGTCCTCTTTTATTGTCATTTAGTAATGCATGCATTAAGAAATGATACAATATTCCTCCGGTGTGATATCACAGAAACACAGGACAGACCAAGACTGGAAAACTAACAAAAACCACATAATTATAACATATAGTTACAACAGAGCAACAATACCATAACTTGATGAAGAACAGGCCATGGCACAGTAAAAAAGTTCAAAGTCTCTCAAATGTCCCACATCTCACGCAGACGGGAGAAAGAAGAAAACTCTCCCTGCCATGCCCGACCACAGTCCGAATTTGAGTCATCCGAAAACTTTGATCTCTGATCAGCCCTCCGACACTGAGTACCGAGCACCATCTCTATCCGAAAGATTCGACCTCAGCCTTGGTCGCCAGCAGCAGGCAAAGCCGAGGATTTTGGGGCCTTCCCGCTGGAGATTCTCGATCGCACAGTAGCAGCGGCAGCGAACCGGGCGTTTCAGAAATTTCTCCAGAAGTTCCTCTGTGCTTCTCACGTCTGTCTCCATCAAATCAGAATTGTCCACGGCCCCTATTTAACAGATACGATATCATTTCGCCGGAGAGCTGCGCGCGCTGCGTCGCGCTGCCATCTTCTCCTCCTGCCGAATGCAGAGAATCAGAAAAAAAATTGCGGAGGGTTGTAAACTCAGCCAACTCCATCATAGGCATTAGCCTCCCCAGCATCAAGGACATCTTCGAAAGGCAGCATGTATCACTAGGGACTCTTGCTACCCAGACATACTCTCTTCTCACTACCCGTTATCAGGGAGAAGGTACTTGAGCCTGACGACGCATACTCAGTATTTTCGGAAAAGCTTCTTCCCCATTGCCATCATGTTTCTGAATCCATGAACAGTACCTATCTTTTTGCACTGCTTCGTTATTTTTTATATGTATCAATTGTAACTTATTTTTTATGTATTGCACTGTCCTGCTGCCGCAAAACAACAAGTTTCAAAACGTATGTCTGTGATAATAAACCTGATTCCGTTTCAAGCACTGCATATCAACTAGGTAAAGTCAGACTCTGCCACGTACAGCAATGATTAGCATTGTAATTAGGCTGTGACAACAGCTTTGCAGGACCTTTCAATACAGATGTTAAGAGGAGCATGAAAACTTCTTATTATTGTTGTCAAAACGTCTGCGTGCACTCTTATGGTCCTTAACACTCACAGAAAGGGAATTTAGCTTAGAAGGAAAGGTATACGTTTGAATGCTTCTAAATTCAGCTCACTGCTGATTCGATTGAGTCTCCGTTGTTTAAATAAACACATTATTTTTGACAGGTCAACATTCTTTAAGCAGAACTTAAGCCACTGGCGTAATTATAGAGTAGAGTTGTAAAAGCTGCAGCCTATTTGCTGATCCATTTAACAGCTCCCTGAAGCACATTACCAAACGTTAAAAGACCATTATGGACATCACTGGGTTATAAATGTATAACCTTAAAAAATACACAAAAAATACTGTCAGGTAAGATTAACAATGATTTTTGCTTTGAGGTTGCAGGCTAATCCTTTTCTTCCACACTGCTACCTCGACTGTGGAGGCTCTCCGTTGGTTAGGCTCGACCGTGGATATTACATCCTAGCTGTCTAGACGTACTACATGATCTGAATTTTCAACACTTCCTGCTTTTATCCCTGCGATTGAAGCCCTCTATTGGCTGGGGTCAACCATGGTAGTTGGAGCTTAAGCCAATTACCCACCTCCCCTGGTTACGACAACCTTAAAGAATGCACCTTGTCTAATCTTTTTGTAACTACTGAAGGTCAGGGTGTTTGTTGACTTCATAGTGTCAGCTTTTGGCGTCAGACAACAGTGAAACAGGCGTTTCAGCCCAGCTGGTCCATGCTGACAATCAAACATCCCTTTTCTTCTTCCCTCATTCCCATCAGCCCCTCCTCTGCCGATTCTACACTCTCACTGACACATTAGGGGCAAGTTACAGGGGCCACTCAACCTATTTCCTTCTATCAGGCAGTTTCTACCTCGCTGTTGTTGTACAGCAAGATAGGCTGTTGATCTCACAGTTGGCCTTGTTATAGCATGGTACCTTATTGTCTGCTTGCATTGCATTTTCCCCATAACTGTACCATATACTCACATTCACTTATTGCTTTTCCTTTGTACCAACGTGGTGCACTGATGTGATGAAAGGATCTTAAAGATGGCATGCAAAACTAAACTTTTCACTGTATCTCGGTACACATGACATAAATAAACCAATTTGCCTGCTTGTAATTCTTTGGGATCAGCAGAACCTGCAGATCCTAATCAGATAGCACCAGGAATCAGGATTGACTCTAGACTGGGAGACAGGGCCAACCTGTAATGAGCTCTTCAGGCCTATGTGGGGCGCCAGAGAGCGTTGACCTCCGAGGTTTTTAGAGCACCTAAATTGGTTAAGTGTTGTTTAATGAGAGTTATAATAGAAAACCTATAGTACAATACAGGCCCTTCGGCCTACAATGCTGTGCCAGACATGGACTTAATTAGAAATTCCCTAAGGTTACCCATAGCCCTCTATTTTTCTAAGCTCCATGTACCTATCCACCAGTCTCTTAAAATATACTGCCATTTAATTCAAGATAGCAAGATTGGCACTCCAGATCAGTTGACTTGCAGATTCATTCAGTATTATGTCCCTCTCTCCCCCATCTCTGACAGAAGTTTACAAGCTATCACTCTGATGCAGTGCCCATAGACACAGCTGCCCTGAGACTGAACTTCTACAACTGCAAAGATACTTCAGTCGCGTAAATCACTTGCCCATTTCTTGTATGCAGCTATTTGTGCTCTTTGTAATGCGATCTCCAGGTGCTTTCTGTTTAAGCTTGTTAACTTTATTTTGATTTTGATAGGCTCAGGAATTCCGTGTTACTTGTATTACTTAAGTGGATCCCTGATTAGTGCTAATCGTGGGGTCCTAGTTTTGACGATGTTACTTTGCGCGGTGTTGTTCAGCCGAGGCACCAATGTTCTTTTGGAATTACGATGAGTAAATTTTGATGCTGACTTTACATGGGAGTCTGTCCTTCCTCTGCACCTGGGTTCCAATATTGCCAGCATACATCACGAAACAACCACATTGCATTTATTCGATTGTGAAGAATCTATTCACGGAGTCCATTTCAAAGTCGCTTTCACAATCTGAACTGTGACATCTTGTCCCATGAACTGTCCTGTAAAGTGCTGTCAGTGTAGGAAAGTTATACATAGGACCATAAGGCAATAAGCGATAAGAACAGAATTGGGCTATTTGGCCCATCCAGTCTCCTCCACCATTCAATCATGTCTGATTTATTTTCTAAATGCCATTCTCACCCTTCCCTGTAATGCTTAACCAACCGAGAACCTGCCTTAACTTTACCCAGTGACTTGGCCTCCACAGTCATCAGTGGCAATGAATTCCACTGATTCACCACTCTCTGGCTGAAGAAATTTCTCCTCATTTTAGTTCTATAGGAATGTTCCTTTTATCTGAGGCTGTGCCCTCGGACGCTAGATTCTCCCACTAACGAAAACATCTTCTCCATGTCCACTCTACCCAGGTTTTCAGTATTCATTAAGTTTCAATGAGATTTCCCCTCGTGAATTGAATACAGGCCCAAAATGTCAAGCATTAGGGTTACATTAAGCTTGTCATTAATAGGATTATTTTTGCGATCCTCCTCTGGACTCATTCTGAAATATGAGGCTCAAAATTACTCACAATATTGTAAATGTGATCTGACAAATGGATTGTAATGCCTCAGCAATACATCCTTGTGTTTATATTCTCGTTTGACTTCTGAATTCTTTTCCTATTTAGAAAGTAGTCTACATCTTTATTCATCCCACTGAAGTGTACAGCCTCACACTTCTTTATGCGGTATTCCATCTGCCACTTCTTTGTCCACTCTCTCAATCAGTCCAAGTTCTTTTGCAGATTCCCTGCCTCTGTGATGCTCGCTTTCCCTCCAGCTATCTTGGTAATGTCTGCAAACTTGGTCACAAAACATCAATTCCATCATCCAGATAATTAATACATGAAGTCCAGAAGACCATAAAACATAAGATATTCAATAATGGCTGATCCTTATTTTCCCCTCCTCAACCCCACTCCCTAGTCTTCTCCCCGTAACCATTGATGCTATGTTCAATCAAGAACCTATTGATCTCTGCCTTAAATACACCCAACAACCTGGCCTCCACAGCTGCCTGTGGTAACAAATTCCACAAATTCACCACCCTTTGGCTGAAGAAATTTCTTCACATTTCTGTTTCAAATGGACGCCACTCTATCCTGAGACTCTGCCCTCTTGTCGTAGACTCTCCCACCATAAGAAACATCCTTTCCACATCTATTCTGTCTAGGGCTTTCAGCATTTGAAAGGTTTCAATGAGATCCCTCCTCATCCTTCTGAATTCCAGTGAGTACAGACCCAGAGTTATCAAACGTTCTTTGTATGATAACCATTTCATTCCTGGAATCATCCTTGTGAATCTCCTCTGAACCCACTTCAAAGCCAGTACATCTTTTCTTAGATAAGGAGCCCATACCTGTTCACAAAACTCAAGGTGAGACCTCACAAATGCCTTATATAGCCTCAGCATCACATTCCTGCTCTTGTATTCTAGACCTCTTGAAATAAATTCTAACATTGTATTTGCCTTCCTCACCACTGACTCTACCTGCCAGTTAACATTTAGGTTGTTCTACACAAGGACTCCCAAGTCCCCTTGCATCTCAGATTTTTGGATTTTCTCCCCATTTAGAAAATAGTCCGCACATTTATTTCTACTACTAAAGTGAATGACCATGCATTTTCCAACTTTATATTTCATTTGCCACTCTCTTGCCCATTCTCCTAATCTATTTAAGACCTTTTGCAGTTAACTGTTTCCTCAAAACTACCTGCCCCTCCACCAATCTTTGTACCATCTGTGAAATTGACAACAAAGCCACCTATTCCATCATCTAAATCATTTATATACAGTATAAAAAGAAGTGGTCCTTACTCTGACCCCTGCAGAATGCCACTAGTTACTAGCAGCCAACCAGAAAAGGATACTTTTATTCCCACTTTCTGCCTCCTACCAATCAGCCGATGCTCAAACTATGCCAGTAACTTTTCTGTAATGCCATTGGCTCTTAACTTGGTAAGCAGCCTCCTGTGTGGTACTTTGTCAAAGGCTTTCTGAAAGTCCAAATATACAACATCCACTGCATTACCCTTATCCATCCTACGTGTAATCTCTTCAGAGTATTCCAGCAGGCTCGTCAGGCAGGATTTTCCCTTAAGGAAATCGTATGGACTTTGTCCTATCTTGTGTTGTGTCACCAAGTACTCCATAACCTCATCCTTAACAATTGACTCCAACATTTTCCCAACCACTGAGGTCAGGCTAACTGGTCTATAGTTTCTTTTCTGCTGCCTCCCTCCTTTCTTAAAGAGCGGAATTATGTTTGCAATTTTCCAGTCCTCTGGCACCATGCCAGAACCCAATCATTTTTGAAACATCAGTTCTAATGCCACAGCAATCTCTAATTCTACCTCTTTCAGAACCCTAGGGTGCAGTTCATCTGGTCTGGGTGACTTATGTACCCTTAGGCCTTTCAGCTTTTTAAGCACCTAGTCCCTTATAATAGTAACTGCACTCGCTTCTCTTCCATCACGCCCTTCAACATCTGGCACACTGCTCTTGTCTTCCACAGTGAAGACTGATGCAAAATACTCACTTAGTTCTACCAACTCCTTTTCCCCCATTAGTATTTCTCCAGCCTCACTTTCTAGCATTCCTACATCTATTCTCATCTCTCATTTATTTTTTACATACTTGAAAAAGCTTTTGCTATCCGTTTTGATATTGTTTGCTAGCTTGCTTTCATATTTCATCTTTTCCCTCCTAATGATTCTTTTAGTTGCTCTCTGTAGGGTTTTAAAAGCTTCCCAGTCATCTGTCTTTCCACTAATTTTTGCTTTGTTGTATGACCTCTCTTTTGCTTTTACATTAGATTTGACTTCCCTTGTCAGCCGCGGTTGTACTATTTTGCCATTTGAGTATTTCCTTGTTTTTGGAATACATCTATCCTTCTCCTTCCTCATTTTTCATAGAAACTCATGTCATTGCTGCTCTGCTGTCACCCCTGCCAGCATCTCCTTCCAATTTACTTTGACCAACTCCTCTCTCATGCTACTGTAAATTTCCTTTACTCCACTGAAGTACTGTTATGCCAAACTTTACTTTCTCCGTATTAAATTTCAAGTTGAACTCAATCATATTGTGATCACTGCCTCCTAAGGGTTCTTTTACCTTTAGCTCCCTAATCACCTCTGGTTCATTACATAACACCCAATCCAGTATAGCTGATCCCCTTGCAGGCTCAACGATAAACTATTCTAAACAGCCATCTCGTAAGCATTCAACAAACTCACTCTCTGAGATCCATTTCCAACCTGATTTTCCAATTGATCTGCGTGTTGAAATCTCCCATGACTATCATAACATTGTCCGCATGAATATTGCCCCCCCCGGGGTTCAGGTGCAACATGTCCCTTTTGAACAGGTCATTCCTCCCCCAGAAGAGATCCCAATGATCCAAGAACCTGAAGCCCTGCCCCCTGCACCAGCTTCTCAGCCATGTATTAGTTTGCCAAATCATCCTGTTTCTACCCTCACTGACACATGACACAGGCAGCAATCCAGAAATTACTGCTCAAGAGAGGTCCTGCTTCTCAGCTTTCTACCTGGCTCTCTAAATTCTCTTTTCAGGACCTCTGCTCTTCCTTCCTATGTCACTGGTACCAATAGGTATCATGACATCTGGCTTCTCCCCCTCCCCCTCTAAAATATTGTGGACGCAATCTGAGACATCCGTGGCCCTGGCACATGGGAGGCAGCATTCCATTCGGGTGTCTCGTTCGCATCCACGGAATCGCCTGTCTGTTCCCCTGACTATTGAGTCCCCTATCACTACTGCTCCCCTCTTCTCCCTCTTTTCCTTCTGCACCACAGACCCATGCTCAGTGGCAGTAACCCAGTCTCTGTGGCATTCCCCCGGGAGGTCATCCCCCGACAACAGTATCCAAAACTGTATCCTTATTATTGAGGGGAATGGCCAGAGGGGTGCTCTGTGTTAACTGCCTATTCACATTTCCATTTCTCCTGACAATCACCCAGCTACTCGCCTCCTGCAACTTCGGGGTGACTCCTTCCCTGTAACTCTGATCAATTATCTCCTCACTCTTCCATACAAGCCGAAGGTCATCCAGCTGCTGCTCTAGATCCCTAACACGGTCTTCAAGGAACTGCAGCCAGATCAAGAGTCAAAAGTTGTGGACCCAAAACTCACCAGTGTGAACTCCGCTCGTCACCAGCAATCTTGTTGGAAAAGGTCTCCTAATCCCCACTCACTGCCTTTTCCAGTCAGCGGATGGCCTGTCCATGCTAGATTACACATTGCAAATTAACCATGTAGAATTAAACCAGCAATGGCTATCAGGGGAATAATGCTGTGAAGTTTATGCTGGACTGTGGAAAAACACAAATTCGGTCACTTGTAAAGTACTATGTACATTTCTGATCACTACACGACACGTAGGATGTGATAAATGACAACTTGCAAGAGATTGAGGAGATTAATGTGAACGTTGCCAGGGCTGGGGAATTAGAGTTATGTTCAGAAACTGTCCAAGCCGAGCTCATTGTTTTGGAGCAAAGGAGTCCAAAGGGTGTTGTATAAAATTAAGAGCGGCTCAACAAGGTAAACAGAAAGAAACCTCAATAAAGAGCATAATAATCAATTACAAGATATAATTTTTTTTGGTAAAAGGATAAGGTATTTTTCCGGAGATACAGGGGCATTATCTTAAGATGATTGGAGGAAAGTATAGGGGGGATGTCAGAGGTAAGTTTTCTACCCAGAGAGTGGTTGCTGTCTGTAGTGGGGATAGAGGCAGTTACATTAAGGCAGGGTCCCCATCCACATACGCCTTTCTTAATGGTATTGCTCCATGGCATAAAAATGGTCAGGAACCCCTGCATTAGAGACATTTAAGAAATTCTTAGATGGACACATTGAGAGCTATGAAGGCGAGACAGGTTAGATTGATCTTAGAGTAGGCCCACAACAACGTGGGTATAGGGCCTGTACTGTGCTGTTGTGTCCTACTGTATGCTCTATGTTCTATTCTGCAGATGCTGGAAGCCTTCAGCAAGCACACACAAAGTGCGGTGGGAACTCAGCAGATCAGGCAGCATCGATGGAGGAAAATAAATAGTCAACATTTTGCGCTGAGACCCTTCATCAACACTAGAAAGGAAGGGACCAAATCCAGAATAAAAGGATAAAAGGAGGGTTAGGAGCACAGGATGGCAGGTGATAGGTGAGTCCAGGTGAAAGGAGGAAGGTAGATAGGTAAGGGTGAATGGAAATAGTGCAAGAAGCCAGCAGGTGATATGCAGAAGCGACAAAGGGCTGAAGAAGAAGGGATCTGATGGGATAGGACAGTAGACAACTTCCCTCCATAGATGCTGTCTGACCTGCAGAGTTCCTCCAGCTTTTTTTGTATGTTGCTCAAGGGACTTGAGGCAAAGCTTTCAGTTCAAGGGCTGTAAAGTTTGAAGCTTACTATCTAAAAGGGAAGTGGAGTTAGGACCTTTCAACGTACATAAGAACGTTAAACAGCACAGCACAGAGTCAAGCCCTTTGGCCCAAATTCTGAGCCAAACAGATGCCAAATGAAATTAAACCTATCTGCCTGCACATGATCCACATCTTTCAATTTTCTGCCTGTTTATGCATCAGTCTACTCACATCTTAAACATTATTATCATGTCTGAACAGAGGACACAGAAATCTACAGCACAATACAGGTCCTTCAGCCCACAACATTGTGCCGACCATGTAACCTCCTCTAGAAAATGCCTAGAATTACCCTATCGCAGAGCCCTCTATTTTTCTAACCTCCATGTACCTTACACCAGTGGTCCCCAACCACCGGGCCGCGGACTGGTACCGGTACCGGGCTGCAAGGCATGTGCGATTGCCGTTTGCGTCACGTCTGATCTGGGCCGACATTTACATTCCGGGTGGCACCTAATTAATTAGCTTGTTTATTTCAGCTTTTTTCTTAAAGGTGTGCCGGGTGCGTCCTGGCCACCGCTGCACCACTGCATTCTTCGCGGCACTGTATCGGTCCGCGGCCCGGAGGTTGAGGACCACTGTTATAATTGATTTATTACTATATTCATGTGAGGAAAATATATGCTGTGTGTATAATATTAAATTCGTTAGATAAACCGGTTTAGAAATGAAATTGAGTGTATTAGCCACTTATAAGTGACTTATAGTTGACTTATCACCTATATTCTGGTCGTGGTTAACACCCCTCCTCCCCCGGTCGGCCGGTCCGCAAGAATATTGTCAATATTAAACCAGTCCGCAGTGGGATAAAGGTTGGGGACCCCTGCCTTACAAGACCCTATTGCATCTGCCCCTGCTTCCAGAACTTCCTCTGGCAGTCTACTCTCCATGTAAATACCTGCCCTGCACTTGTCCTTTGAACATTCCCCCTCTCACCTTAACGTTATGTCTTTTGACTTTCCCACCCCTGAAAAATGACTCTATTTACTTGATTAATGCCTCTCAATTTTATGATCCTCTGTTGGCATTGATATTGGTTTATTATTGTCACATGGACTGAGATACGGTGATAAACTTTGCTTTGTAAGGCATCCATACTGATCATTTCAAGATATAAGTAAATTGAGGTATACAACGGGGAAAGTTATACAACAAATGCAGAATATATTGTTACAGTTACAGGAAAAAAAATGCAGTGCTGGTGGACAATAAGATGCAAGGCCATGCCAAATTAGACTGCAAAGTCAAGACTCTATCCTATCATACAAGAGGTCCATTCAATAGTCTGTGGGATAGAAGCTGTCCTTGAGTCTGGTGGTATGTGTTCTCTGGCTTTTGGGAGAAGAGAGATTAACTGGGGCTGGAGGAGTCCTCAATTACGTTGGTGTTTTTCTGAGGCAAAGAGAAATCAGAATCAGGTTTAATATCACCGGCATATGTTGTGAAATTTGTTGTCTTTGCGGTAGCAGTGCAATACAATAATTAGAACAAAATGAAACCGTGAATTACAGTAAGTATATATTAAAAATTTAATTAAATACGTAGTGCAGAAATAAAAATAAAAAGGTAGTGAGGTAGCGTTCATGGATTAAATGTCCATTCAGAAATTGGATGGCCATGAGGAAGAAGCTGATCGTAAATCGTCAAGTGTGTGCCTTCAGGCTTCTGTACCTCCTCCTTGATGGTAGCAATAAGAACAAGGGCATGTCCTGGGTCATGGGGGTCTTTAATGATGGATGCCCCCTTTTTGAGGCATCACTCCTTGGAGATGTCCCAGATACCACGGAGGCCAGTGCCTGTGATGGAGCTGGCTGAGTTCACAACTTGCTGCAGCTTATTTTGATCCGGTGCAGTGCCCCCCCTTGCCCAATATCAGATGGTGATAAAGCAAGTTAGAATGCTCGCCATGGTACATCTGTAGACATTTGCAAGTGTTTTTGGTAACATACCAAATCTCCTTGAAATCCGAATGGAATGTAGTCACTGTTGTGCCTTCTTTGTAACTGCATCCATAAGTTGGGCCTAGTTTAGATCGTCAGAGATATTGACAGCCAGGAACTTGAAATGGTGCACTCTTTCCACTTCTGATCCCTCTATGAGAACTAGTGTATCTTTGCTTGTCTTACCCTTTCTGAAGTCCACAATCACAATGTAGACCATGGTTGGTTTGCATGATGGACAAGTAAAGTGAAAGGACCATGACATGCCATGACTGAGACAGGACATGTTTAGCAGGTAAAAGGTCTGTTCAGGATTCATAGCAACAGGACAGAAACTATCCTTGAGCCTGTTGGTCCATGTTTTCATGCTTTTGTATCATTTGAGAGGAGAAAGAAGAGAAGATATCCAGGGTGGAAGGGGTATTTGATTATGTTGGTAGATTTATTAGCTAGACTCTGTCTAGGCCAAACACTTTGATTCGGAGCAAGAAGGCTGCGAGTGAACAGCTGATTTTTCGGAGCGAAGGGAGTTTTTTACTACTCGGGGTAAAAGGGAGGCGAGACTGTGCAGGCGTATGATGTCAGCCAGTAGAGCGCGAAAGGTTTAAAAAGAAGACGGCTATATCCAGCGGGCAGTGGAGTGAGAGGCGGCAGAGTGATAGGGCTTTGGCTCAATGGGCTTAGGTTGTAACAGGACGAGGCAAGGTAGGTTTACCGGTGTTATTTGCGGAAAGGAGGAAATATGTGTGTGAGGCCAGTTTTCTGTTCTCGGTGTCAGATGTGGGAGGTCCTGGAGTCTCCCAGCCTCCTAGATGGCCATATCTGCACCAGGTGTGTTGAGCTGCAGCTCCTAAGGGACCGAGTTAGGAAACGGGAGATGCAGCTCGATGACCTTCACTTGGTCATGGAGAGTGAGGAGGTGATAGAGAGGAGTTATAGGCAGGTTGTCACACCGGGGCCACGGGAGACAGACAAGTGTGTCACAGTCAGGAGGAGGAAGAGGAAGAGTCAGGTACTCCAGAGTACCCCTGTGGCTGTACACCTTGACAATAAGTATTCCTATTTGAGTACTGTTGGGGGGGACAGCCTACCTGGGGGAAGCAACAGTGGCCGTGCCTGTGGCACGGAGTCCGGCCCTGTGGCTCAGAAGGGTAGGAAAAGGAAGAGGAAGGCAGTAGTGATAGGGCACTCTATAGTTAAGGGGTCAGGCAAGCAATTCTGTGGACACAGGAAAGAAACTGGGATGGTAGTTTGCCTCCCAGGTACCAGGGTCTGGGATATTTCAGATCGCATCCAAGATATCCCGCAGTGGGAGGGAGAACAGCCAGAGGTCGTGGTACATATTGGCACCAATGACATAGGTAGGAAAAGGGAAGAGGTCCTGAAAAAAAGACTAGGAAGGAAGTTGAAAACTGCCTGTGCCACATGACAGTGAGAATAGGAATAGAATGAGGTGGAGGATAAATGCGTGGCTGAGGGATTGGAGCAGGGGGCAGGGGTTCAGAATTATGGATCACTGGGGCTTCTTTTGGGGCAGGTGTGACTGTACAAAAAGGACAGGTTGCACTTGAATCCCAGGGGGACCAATATCTTGGTGGGGATGTTTGCCGAGGTTACTGGGGAGAGTTTAAACTAGAATTGTTGGGGAGGGTGGGAACCGAACTGAAGAGAGTGGTGAGTGCATGGAACCGGCTGCCGGCAACGGTGGTGGAGGCAGATACGATAGGGTCTTTTAAGAGACTTTTACATAGGTACATGGAGCTTAGTGAAATAGAGGGTGAGAGGTAAGCCTAGTAATTTCTAAGTTAGGAACATGTTCAGCACAACTCTGAGGGCCGAAGGGCCTGTATTGTGCTGTAGGTTTTCTATGTTTCTATGTTTCACTCCAACTCCATGCGTCCTTACTCCTGCCCAGACGCAGAAAAGGTGTGAGGTCTGTTAACTCTTAAAGGCCACTATTCATTCATGCAGATATAAACAGTGTAATTTTATTGTCAGGAAGATCCTGTCTATTGCACATCTGCAAAAAAAAAGCAATTGTAGCCTAGAAGCTTTTCAAGCGTTCGTTTGAAAAGTTTGCCTTTCTTTCTGGCTGTGATTATACGGAACATCTTGAAACCAAAGGGAATAATTAAAATAAATAGAGCAATAAATAATATTTTCAACTTGGGCAAGCAGCCCTCCATAATTCATGTCCTGTTAGGTCTCTCCATGTGCCAGAACACAACTTGGGTTTTCTGGAGCTTCTTCAGAAGCTTACACGTTTGACACTGAAATGTCAAGAAGGCTATATTTTATTCAGGTTATAAAACTAAATTTAGAATTACTTCAGGATCTCAGCATTATCAGTCTGAACAATAAGCTGAAGCTGAAGTCACAGAAAGTGGGCCTGACAGCTCCCCAGCTGACAAGTTAATGGTCCAGATGTAAACCTCCTCGGAGAAATTTCCTGTGTGCTGCCTGCCTGTTCCTCACCCACGGCTTGTGCCTGTTACCTGCTATCCTAAGGAGCCTCACTGGGCAGATGCTAATTTGATTTTCCCTTGTCTGAGGCTGAAGAGGGTGGGAGTGGATGCAGACTCAACAAGAGAGGCTAACCATTCCACTTAGCAACACCATGACCACTTTGATCACTGCATGATAATAGACTTGGTGTTTTTTTTTGTTCTAATTATGATTTATCGTAAAATTTGTGTTTAATATATGTTGGAGGCGTCTGTGGAAGGATATGCCAGTCAACAGTCCAGCTGAAGGGTCTCGACCTGAAATGCAGACCATCTATTTCCTTCCATGGATGTTGCGTGACCTGTTGAATCCCTCCGGCATTTTGTATGTGCTCGGTTGTGTAAATTGTTTCACTGCACATGTTGTTGGATGCACAGTTACAAATTTCCATAAGCTGAAAGATCCAATCATGAGAAGCCTGGGCCTCTCCTATCCTAGACTCCTCTCTGCCATTGCCCCACTGCCAGACCAAGACAGCATCTCAACCCTGGCCTCCGTGACCCTCGACCAAAGCGCTCCCCACCAGCTCGCAAGGTCAATGATGGACATCCTGGTGGAGGGGCACAGGACAAGCTGCCTGTTTGACACAGGCAGCACGGAGAGTTTTATCCACCCAGACATGGTGCAGCATTGCGGACTCGCGATACGGCCGGTAAGTCAGAGGGTCACCATGGCTTCCGGGTCGCATACAACAGACATCCTGGGGGGTTGTGTAGCGACGCTAGTGATGCAGGGCACAGAATATTGAGACTTTACGTTACTGGTTATGCCTCAACTGTGTGCCCCTGTGCTATTGGGGCTCGGCTTCTAGAGCCACCTGAAAAGCGTGACAATGGAGCATGACGGGCCCCTCCCACCAATCACTATCGGAAATCATCAGCTTTGTAGGAATACGTCACGTACCCCGCTACTGACCACACACACACACCGACCCGCACATCCCACCCAACACCATGCCAACAGCTCACTACGGGCACCACTTGCGGCCTCTCCACCCTCAGGATCCCTCCCCCACCACTGTTCGCCAACCTGACCCCCGACTGTAAACCTGTGGCAACTAAAAGCAGGAGGTACAGCACGGGGGACAGAGCTTTCATTAAGTCGGAAGTGCAGCGGCTGCTCAGGGAGGGGGTCATTGAGGCAAGCACAAGTCCTTGGAGGGCGCAGGTGGTGGTTGTTCGGAACGGGGAGAAGAATAGGATGGTCGTGGACTATAGCCAGACCATCAATAGGTTCACGCAGCTCGACGCGTACCCTCTACCCCACATCGCGGATATGGCCAATCAGATAGCACAGTACAAGGTGTACTCGACCGTAGACCTAAAATCCGTTTACCATCAGCTCCCCATCTGCCGGGAGGACCACCCTTACACTGCCTTCGAGGCGGATGACAGGCTTTATCAATTCCTGCGCGTCCCCTTCAGTGTCACGAATGGTGTATCTGTCTTCCAGAGGGCAATGGACTGGATAATGGACCAGAGCCAACTGAAGGCCACGTTCCCATATCTGGATAACATCACCATCTGTAGTCACGACTGGCAGGATCACGACAACAACCTCCAAAAATTTTTCCAAGCAGCCAAAGCTTTCAATCTCACCTATAACAAGGACAAGTGTGTGTTCGGAACCACCAGACTTGCTATCCTTGGGTGTGTCGTGGAGAATGGAGTCATTGGCCCTGACCCCGACCGTATGCGTCCCCCTGTTGGAACTTCCTCTTCCCAATACCCTCAGAGCCCTCAAAAGGTGCCCGGTCTTCTTTTCATATTACGCCCAATGGGTCTCTAACTACGCAGACAAGGCCCGCCCCCGGTCAAGTCCACCACATTCCCCCTCTCAGCTGAGGCCTGCGTGGCCTTCAGCTGCATTAAAGGGGACATTGCCAAAGCAGCAATGCATGCGGTGGATGAGGCTATTCCCTTCCAAGTAGAGAGTGACGCCTCCAACTTCGCGTTGGCTGCTCCCCTCAACCAGGCGGGAAGT
The DNA here is from genome assembly GCF_030028105.1 of Mobula birostris. NCBI lineage: Eukaryota > Metazoa > Chordata > Chondrichthyes > Myliobatiformes > Myliobatidae > Mobula > Mobula birostris. The sequence continues at coordinate 213,245,644 of NC_092372.1, read as the reverse complement.
CCGGTGGCGTTCTTCTCCCGTACCCTTCAAGGCCCTGAAATTCGTCACTCCGCGGTGGAGAAAGAGGCCCAGGCCATAGTGGAAGCTATTAAGCACTGGAGGCACTATCTCGCCGGCAGAAAGTTCACCCTGCTGACTGACCAGCACTCAGTCGCATTCATGTTTAGTAACCAACAGCGGGGCAAAATCAAAAATGATAAAATTCTGAGGTGGAGAATCAAACTCTCCACCTACAACTATGACATCATATACAGGCCTGGGAAGCTCAACGAGCCCTCTGATGCCCTATCCCGGGGAACGTGTGCCAGCGCACAGACAGACCGGCTATATGCCCTACGTGTAGATCTTTGCCACCTGGGGGTCACCCGGCTTTTCCACTTCGTGAAAGCTCGGAACCTGCCTTACTCCTTTGAGGAGATCAGGATGATGACCAGGGACTGCCAAGTCTGCGCAGAGTGCAAACCGCACTTCTACCGACCCGAAAAGGCACCACTCATCAAGGCCATCCACCCCTTTGAGCGACTGAGTGTTGACTTTAAGGACCCCCTTCCCTCCACCGACTGCAATGTGTACTTTCTTAACGTAATCGATGAGTACTCACGGTTCCCCTTCGCCATCCCCTGCCCCGACACCATTACCACGTCAGTTATAAAAGCCCTGCACAAGCTCTTCACTCTGTTCGGATACCCTTGCTATATCCACAGTGACAGAGGGTCCTCGTTTATGAGTGATGAGCTGCGCCAATACCTGCTGGCTAGGGGAATTGCAACTAGTAGGACCACGAGCTATAATCCCCGGGGGAATGGACAGGTAGAGAAGGAGAATGGCACAGTGTGGAAAGCCACACTCTTAGCCCTCAGGTCAAAGGGACTGCCGGTCTCCCGCTGGCAGGAGGTCCTTCCCGAGGCACTCCACTCCATCCGCTCCCTGTTATGCATGGCCACCAATGCCACCCCTCATGAGCGGCTCTTTTCTTTTCCCAGAAAATCGACCACTGGAACCACCCTACCATCTTGGCTGACGTCCCCGGGGCCAGTGCTGCTCCGGAAACATGCGAGGAGCCATAAGTACTCCCCAGTGGTCGAGAGGGTTCACTTACTTCATGTGAAACCCCAGTATGCCTACGTGGTTTTACCTGATGGGCAGGAAGACACGGTCTCCATCCGCGACCTGGCGCCTGCAGGAACACCGGGCCCCTACCCTGAACACTCCATGGTGACTATTAACCCCGTATCCACCGATATATATGCCCATGAGACAGCGCGTGCTCCAAGTCCTACACGGACACCACATGACACTCCCATACCGCATGCGACGCACACGCACAAGGGATTACCGACACCTAACATGCTAGCACCTCAAGTCAGGCCGGAACCAGCACAACCACCGTCGCCGATGCAATCACCACTGGTGCTACGTAGATCACAGCGACGGACTCGACCGCCTGATAAACTTGACCTGTAAATATACTTGTTTTAAATATTGTCAGTCACTTCACCCCGCGGGATTCTTCTTAAAAAAAGGAGGGGTGAATGTGGTAAACCATGTATATATGTTGTAACTGGGTTACCTGTCTGGACACGCCCCTCTGCTGACTGCCCCTGTGGCTCCTCCCACAGACCCCTGAATAAAGGTGATTGCGCCATTGCTCCTCCTCTCAGTCCAGGGCAGATACTCAGCATGATGGAGGTCACATTTTACTGCTAATAAAAGCCTTTCAGTATTTACTCTACTTCCAGTCTTTTGGAGTTATTGATGGTGCGTCAACCATCTCTTTCAGTCCTTGTTCATATAATTTCCAATTCTGTAAAACGCTGGCAGAGGAACTGACAAAAAGTGATGGAGGTCACTGTGTTCCCTCAAGTCTTCTACTACCCGTCCTGTCCTTGCTTCATCTGACTATCACCCCCATCTCAGCCAGGCCCACACGTTATCTACGAGGCCCTGTCTCACCCTTTCCCTCACACCTCTCTAAGCAGCCCACCTTCCCCTTACATTCACAGTGGTGCTTCAGGGGCATGACCCGAAATATTGACCATCCCTTTGATGGCACAGATGCAGCTTGAAATGCTGACCTCCTCCAGCAGCTTTTGCATTCTGTTGTCTCTGCATTGCGGCATCTGGAGTCTCTTGTGTCTCCAAGACGTGTGCTCTTCATTCGCTGTAATCAGAAGTAGGAAACATAAGTTGCACTGGTTTCCGATGAGTTTTTCTATCGATTCTTGGCACTTTCTGGTCACGTTGTTTCTGGAGCACCCCATCCTCCATGGAGCAAGATGAGAGGTGAGGGAAATCATACTGTTGGGGATAGAATCCATGAGTGGAAAGGAAAACTCTGTAGAAAACTACATGAAAATAATAGGATCTGCAGCTCTTTCTGATGCTGTGCTGTGGCCCTTCCATACAGGATGGTGATGCAAACAATTAAATGCTCTTCATGGTACATCTACAGATATTTGCTAGTCTTTGGTGACTGATGTACTGTGGAGAGCATTCTAACTAGTTTCATCACGGGTATGGAGGGGCTACTGCACAGGACTGTAAACTCATCCAGATCCTCCAGGGGCACCAGCGTCCCCACAACTAAGGGCATCCTCAAAAGGCAGTGCCTCAAAATGGCTGATCCCATCATTAAGGACCCAATCATCCAGGACATGCCTTCTTCTCATTACTATCACCAGGGAGGAGGTACACACGCGACACACAGTCAGCATTTTAGGAACTGCTTCTTCCTCTTCGCCATCAGCTTTCTGACTGGACAATGAATCCTTGAACACTGTCTCATAATTTCGCTCTCCATTTCCACTGCCCATTTAATTTTTTGATATACATTTCTCAGTGTAATATATAGTATATTTTATGTATTGCGTCCTACTGCTGCCACAAAAACAACAAATTTCATGCCATATGTCAGTGGTAACAAACGTGATTCTGAAACAGGCTCTCCCAACCGAAGCCAAAGGAGGAACACAGAACACGAGCCTCACGCTCATTCTGCCTTGTAAGAAACTCCGAGCCGTTTGGTTTCTTTTCTTTTGAAGCGCTGGAGGCTGTGAGGAGACCTGATACATTATGAGAGGAACAGCTGGTATTTTTTGTTCAAGATCAGAATACCCAATACTTGAGTGCAGGCATTTGAGGTGAGAGGTGATAAGTTCAAAGAAGATGTGCAGGGCAGATGTTTACACAGGACACTAGTGATGTGTTGCATGTGGCTTACAGAACTTCTAAAGGTACTTCTGAATGATCTCACCTCAATCTGTAGCCTGTAAATCCCCTATAAGCAATGCACTTTTGAACCATATTATTGAACCAGTGATCTCACGATCTTCAGAAGCATTCTGTGGACTTAACTCTCAAGCATGCAGGTATAGCACCCTTAAGCAGACAACAGGACATCACCACGACCAAAAGAGAGGGAGGAAGGGAGAACTACAGGCGAGAATGAAATGCTGAGGTATGAAACTTCCTCTACCCAGCATCTTGTTAGCAAATATACAGTCGCTGGAGAACAAGATTGAGGACCTTAAGGGCAAGATTACTGTTTTGGAGGGAAATGAGGAGTTGCCGTGTTCTGTGTTGGTAAGACCCTAGGACTTCTTGAAATACAGGATGGACTGGTCTGCTGATTCAAAGAAGGCAGAAGGTGAGAGTCTGTGTTTCATGATAAACTCTTTGTGGGGCTTGGATACAGTAGTCTTGTCGCACTCTTGTTCCCTGACCTGGAACGACTGATGATTAAGTGCCAACCATTCTACTTATCAAAAGAGCTCTCCTCCGTGATCCTAACCACTGTTTACATACTGGCAAAGGCAGATGTTAATAAAGCACTTGATGTATTAAGTGCCGAAATTAGCAACAATAAATAGCCTACCCCAACATCTTTCAAATCATTGTTGGGGACTTCAGTCAAGCTCCTTTGAATAAATCTCTGCCTAATTATCATCAACATATCACCTGCAGCACAAGAACTCCCCACACACTTGACCACTGTTGCACTATGCCTTCCGTTCCATGCCTAGCACGGAGATCTGCTCACTTAGTTGTCTCACATAGAGCTGTGAAGTGGCTATGAGATTGCTTCGACTCAGTTGACTGGGCCATGTTCAAGAACTCACCAAAGGATCTGAACAAATCCACCACGGTGATCACGGACTTTATAAAACAATGATAGGCAAGTATGTCCCCACAAGATCATTCAGAGTCTTCCCAAAAGAGAAGCCCTGAATGAACTATGAGATTTGCAATCTGCCGAGGGCCAGGTCAGTGTCCTTCAGGGTCTGGTGACCAAGATAAATACAAGAGGTCCAAGTAAAATCTCCAGAAAGCCATCTCATATGTGAAGTGGCAATTCCAGACCTGGATCACTGACGGATGCTGGACAGCTGTGGTACGACTTAAATGCTATCACCTCCTACAAAGTGAAACCAAGTGACATAGGTGACAACAAGGCTTTGCTCCTAGATGAGCTCAATGCCTTGTTTTGACCTTCAAAAGATGAACTCCCACAACCCCTGGACTCCTTGATTTTGGTCCTTGAGGCCGATGAAAGGGCATCCTTCAGGAGGGGGAACCCATGGAAACCATCTGGCCAGACGGGGTACATGGATGAGTACTGAAGATTTGTGCTGACCATCTGACTGGGATGTTCAGCATTATCTTTAACCTCTCACTTCAGCAGTCTGAGGTACCCACCTGCTTCAAGTAGGCTTCAATTATACCAGTGCCTCAGAAGAACACGGTAACCTCCCTCATTGACGATTGTCCAGTTGCACTTCCATCCACAGTCATTGAGAGGTTGGTGATGAAACATATCAGCTCCTGCCTGAGAAAGAAACTTAGATCCACTTTGTTTTGCCTGCCATCACAACAGGTCCATAGCAGTTGACATTTTACTGGCTCTTACACTCAACCATGGAACATCTGGATGATGAAGATGCATACGTCAGGATGTTCTTCATTGACTACTAACACTATCATCATGTGAGATCTAATCTATAAGCTTCAAGTCCTATATGTCAACACCTCCTTGTGGGATTGGATACTCAATTTCCTCACTTGCAGACCCCAATTAGTTCAGATTGGCCACAGCATTCCCTCCACAATCACCATCAGCACAGATGCACCACAAGGCTGCATGCTTAGCCCTCTGCTCTACTCGCTTTACACTTATGACTATAAGACTAAACACAGTTCCAATGCCATACTTAAGTTTACTGGCGACACCACTGTCATTGGCCAAATCAAAGGTGGCGACAAATCAGCATATATGAGGCAGATTGAAAATTTGGCTGAATGGTGTTATAACAACCCCTCACTCAATGTCAACAAGACCAAGGAGATGATTATTGTCATTAGGAGGAGGAAACTGGAGCTCCTTGAGTCAGTACTCATTGAGATAACAGAGGTGGAGAGTGTCAGCAACTTTAAATTCCTCTGTGTTGTCATTTGAGTGAACCTGTCCTAGGTCCAACACATAAATGCCATTACGAAGAAAGCATTGCAATATCTCTACTTTAGAAGTTTGCAAAGATTCAGCATGACATCTAAAACTTTGACAAACTTCTAAAGATGTGTGATGGAGAGTGTATTGACTGGCTGCATCATGACCTGGTATGGAAATGCCAATACTCTTGAATGGAAAATCCTACAAAAGTATTGGATGTGGCCCAATCCGCCGCAGGTAAGGCCTTCGCCAACACTGAGCACATCTACATGAAGTGCTGTCAAAGGAAAGCAGCATCCATCATCAAGGATTTTCAACATCCAGGTCAAGCTCTCTTCTCATGCTGCCATGAGGAAGAAGGTCCAGGAGTATCGTGTCTCAGGTGGAGACTCAGGAATACCATAGCACTCAGATGTAGAAGCATTCTTCATTGCTGTTTCTGTAATAATTTTGTTTTACCACTTCGGGTTGTTAGCCCTGAGCTGAAACCCTGGGGCTGAGGACCGCTGGACCACTCTTAGTCTGGCCTCGAACCCTTTGACCAGTTTGGCATAGGTGACCCTACCAAGAACCAAAGCACAAGGCTCCCTGTGTCACTGAGGCATGCAGGCCTTCAAAGCAGGACAATGATGTAGTCCTCATGGAAGATTTCCGCAATTTCCCACAAGAAAATGAATCTCAGATTTATA